>NC_040041.1:24490482-24821864 GCF_003713205.1 Coffea eugenioides
ATGTTTTAACCCAAGGCCAATTCGGCCCCTAAATATGAGGTACAGTGCCGGGCAGAATGTAAGAACATGAAACCCTAACTTTCCAAATTGCTTTCCAAAGCAGAAATTTCTTGCAATTAACCACCACATACACCTTCTAGCTTCATTCTAGATCATTTCCAATCATCATACATAGCCACACCATAACAATCATATTAAAACAGAAAAATCATCAATAATTATAAAACTTCACCAAATCCAACCAAAATCAATATATAATCCACAAAATTCCCTCTTAGCCTACCACAAATCATGAATGAAACATCATTAGATGGAGGAGAGGGGTCCTTCACTACTTACCTTAGTAATACAAGAGAGAGAGCAACTAATCACCTTAGCCTTCCAAACAACTTCACAACCAACCTTAATATCACCAAACTAAGAGGTTTTATGGGAAAATTTGAAGATTAAACGGTTGAATTGAAAGATTGGGCAAGATTGGAGACTAGAAAATTGAGAGCTTTTCTTTCCTTTTTGCTTGATAAAAGTCGGCCAAGAAGCTTGCAAAATTGAAGTAATTTTGGTCAATTTTTAGTTTAAATGGTAAAGTCATGAATAGTGGTCCAAAAGGTCAAAAGGTAAGAATGAATCTTCAAGTGACACTTGTCACTTCATTTAATACATCTCTATCCTTTTGTCTCTCCAAGAATAACTCATCTAGGTAACTTCTAGTTATCTCTTAACACCTGCTAAATTAAACCCGGTATCCAACACTTAACCTAATTGGCCGAATTTTTCCGAACTTTTCGCCTTAGTGGATCCCACGTCCGGTATGTGCTCTTAATTTCTCAAACACTAACCGATACTAGAAAAATCCTTTTAAAACTATATTTACTCATAAAATTTATTTTTTTAAAATTTTTGAATACAGAAAATGTGGAAAAACGTTCAATTAAAAGAAATTAAAACCTAGAAATTAAGAAAATTACGGGTCCTCACAGGAAGGCGTCCCGAGACAATTTAATATCACCCTTATCACCCATAGCTTACCCTTAAAAGTAAAAGCCCATGTAGGTCCAGATATATTCAATAAACTAGATCTGATCATTTCGTACTATCCCACATGTATCACACAAGATCAAGACTCCTTGTCATCCACTAATTCAAACCTAGGTTTTAATTTTCATTTTCACAAGCTGTCACTTAACTTCCCAACCTGTTCCACAGTCCGACATCCTAAACTTTTAAACCTAGGATACACTACAGAGATCTAAAACCTAAGCTCTGATACCAACTGTGATGCCCCCACTTCTCCCTAAGACGAACCAGAAGGTATCCGCGGGACGCCTGCCCAACTCTCGCCAGGACTCATGGCAATATCCGTTCCTAGATAAGTAAGAAAGTGCGGAAAACTTCCAAACTTAACCATATATATAACTATTATCCAATCCTTACATCAAATTCCCAAAAGTTACATCAATACCCAAAATATACAACATCCAGGTACATCAAATATCCAAATCATACATTAGGTTCCCAAAAATACAACCAATAAGAGGTCTAGCCCAATATACATTAGAAACCCTAAGCCAAAAGTGCATCAAAAGGGTTCCTCCGAGTCTCATTCCATGCCCAATCCTGTTAAGGAAAACAACTCTACAGGGTGAGCAAAACGCTCGTGAGGCCAAGAACACACATGCAAGCACATAGTCCAAGTAACAAACCCAAATAACAGGTCAAAGGATAAAGTACAAGTAATTGACAATTCCAATGAAATGTAAACAGAAACAATTCAAGGATATGGTAGCTCTCAGGAGCTAAGTTCCACATGCTTTGTCAGGGTCATTCGTATACCTTCCCGTGATGACTCTCCGTCAACCGGGTCGGTATTTTCAATCCGTAGATCTCCACTTACTTCTCATGTCCGTCCACCGTACATACCACACCGGACTCGCACGACATTTATAGGGCGATACTCCACGAGTATGCCAAGCGACATCTCTCAAATAGATCAAGCTTATCATGTAATCTCATGGGTCACCGAGGTTCCCGACCAAGCCCATGCCGGCTTGAGTCCCAAGGTCGGCCTATGAGTTTGGGCGTCTCCCATGTAACATGTGTGAGTTGAGGAGATTCACTCCAGCGATATATGCAGCCATAGCATATTTTTCTGGTCAAGACATGTCAGGTCAAGCAAGCCAAGGTAGGTCAAGCAAGTCAAATCAGGCCAAGCATGAATCATTTATTTCAAATGAGAACGGGTGCAATAAAGTACACCCTTGCCTCCATTTTTTCAAAATCTCAAGTCATTGGTAACAGGTAAACATGTATCAAGTTCACAGGAGATCAAGTAATCATACACTTGACACTCACCAAGTAAACAAGGAAGAAATGTCACTTGAAGTTCAGGCGTTCACCATGGGATCCTCTTGAAGGTCCTCGTATGAGCCTGAGCAATTAATAGTGAACTATCATTCATAAACCCCAATTATCACGCATGATTGTATGCTTGTACAATCCAAGAAAATTTCATGAAAGCGAGCCTAAATTACTGGCAAATCAAGGCTCAAAAGTGGGGTTTTTAAAGCACAAGAGAAATTGAGTTTTCATCTTTGAAATCAAGTGTAAAATGTTCAAGTGATATCGAGGGAAGAATAAGAATTTGAAAAACTCCATTTCCTTAAATTTTGAAAATTTCAGCTTTGATACGAGATCTTTGAAAAATCGTATCTCACTCTTTACAAGTCCAAAATTGGAAAACTTGGTACCGTTGGAAAATTCTTCCAAAGTACTAAAAGTTCCTAGAATACACTTTCCCATGATTCCAAACGGAAGGTATTCAAAAATTGGCTTAAAGTCGCTGTTTTAAGCTTGCTAGACAGTTTTGGGATTGGTTTTTCGCCAACTTTGGAAATTCGGTAAAATTCACCGAATTTGAACTAGTATTTCAAATTTGAAACTCAATTAGAATTGCATTCGACGTTTAAAAAAAAACAAGCAGAACAAGAATTGGAGTTTTGAGCACCAAGTTATAGTAGCTCAAAGTTGCTGAAAAATTGAGACGGTTGGGCAAATTTCAAGATTTAAGTTACAAACTTTGGGACTTTGTTTGTGCATTGAAATGGACTCAGAATGGCACCAAATTTGGAATGATTATACTAACATATAAGGGCTATTCCACTATCGAATTTCATAGAAAAATACGCACGCGAAGTTGGTTAACCAAATCACTAAAGTTTCAAAAATTCCAAGGCAAATCTGCCTTGTACATTCCGTTTTCCGCTTTCAAAATATTTGGCCAACAAAGTGTCTGAAACATGGTCCATCTATATAGGTAATGTCTAGAAAACATCGAAGATACATTTGGTAGGTGATTAACACCAAGAATTTCAAATTAACAAGTCCTATTCGAAATACTGCCACGATTCACTCAATTAAACTTGGAATTGAGAGTGGTTGATGGCGTTGAATACTAGATTCATAAAGCTACAATTTCTCTGAAGAAATCATTCTCAAAATCTATCCACAACTAGCTCATATTTGAGCATCAATTTGCTGCTCAAAACAGAGCTTCCAGTGAACTAGTGAAACAGGACAGTCATGTTCAAACGATTGGTATGGATTACTCAGGTGGAATCAGGACGTAAATTTATACCTTGGGGAATATGGGAATGTCTAGTTTCTAGTACCGCAAATGACACTCGATTTCGACGTCGGAGCAAAAAGTTATAGCTAAAACAAAAAATACTGCCAGAGCAGTTACGGGAAAATTTCCAGTTTTACTGAACTTCCGAAATCATAACATTTGGCCAACCAAATCATGAAATTTTTTCGTGAAACTTTCTACACAACTCACACAACATGTATACATCATAAAAAAGTCAATAGAACCTCCAAAAATTGCTCCAAGGGCCACGGCATTCACAAGGGCAGAATTGGAAAATTTTTCATCTTCACTCCCTTTGAGCTTTCATCCATAATATCACTCATTTCTACTAATTTAAGCACTAAACCAACATTAATAACATCACAACTCATCAAATCAATCCATTCAACCATAGTGGGAGTTCATAGAGCCCACACAACAACTTTCCAACATAAACAAAGCTACCCACACGAAGATATGAACTTATAAGTGCTATATTACTTCCATAAACCAAAAATTTCAAGGTTGATAATCACTTACTTGCTTAGATGAACCAAGCAGAAATTTTCGGTCCTATATGCTCAAGAAAAACCGTGGAAGGCAGCCCCTTTTCCTAGCTTGAGTTGTTCACCAAGTGATTAGCTAAGTGTAGTTAAAATTTGAGGTGATTTGGTGGAGATTTGAAGCAAGAATTGATGAAGGAAAATGGAGAACTTGGTCTTGTTCTTCCTTGGAGTTGCACGGCTGGAATGAGGAAGAAGAAAGTAGCGTTGCTGATGAAGAAGCTTCCTTGTGAAGCTTATAAGTTTGTGGACAAGAATTGCTTCAAAAGTCAACTCTCCATCGCGCGCGTACGCGCGCGTTTCGTGCTCGATTCCTCTCGAGTTTGTTTCACTAGTGCACTAACCCTCTAATGCACATCCATTCATACTATTATTATTCACTCTTAATAGTCTAAAAATAATGGTCTATAGTCCCTCAATTAATCGCGCACGTAAAAACGCGTACTTTCGATTTAAGCGCGATAAAGTGAAATCTCCAAGGATTTCTTATAACGATGGTATAACTAACTATCACTTGAGTATTTAAACATAAAAAATACCTATTTTAAGACTAATGTAGAAGTCTCTAATTTTTCAAACTTATTTTTCTCTCAAATCGGCTATAGTCTCCAAACGCGTATTCACTATTCTCATTTAACGACCTTTCGAAAAAATAATTTTCAAATCAAGTCATTTTAAAAATACACTTGTGACATAATTCCATGTAATTGAGTATATAAAAGGTTGAAATAAAATATTCGGAGTAAATAGCCAAATAAATTTTTAAATGAGCTAGAAATAGGAATTTAAAATAAGAAAATTTGTGAGTCCTCACATGAGTGGAGTATTAATTCCTCAATTAACCTTTCTTAATATACCATTGATCATTCTTAACTCTCTAATATTAATACACTCCCAATTCAAGTATAGCCTCAAAAAACGTGTACTCGTTGTTCCGGACTAAACGAATTTTTGAAAAGTGAATTTTTTCAGCAGAACGCTTTAAAATTATAAAAGAGGCGTCGTTCTATATAAATAGATTTTAAATAGTTGAAATAAAAAATTCAGAGAAAATGAGTAAATAAATATTTAAGTAAACTAGTAATATTCGATAAATAAGAAAATTTTGGTCCTCACACACTTCACGTAAATATTCACTTCAAGTATTTTATGTCAAGTAATTCAAGTACCACTTCACTTAAATGAGAACGAGTGCGGTAAAGTTCACACTCGACTCAGCATTTTCAAAATATTCAATCACTAATAACGATTAAGCACGTAACACGTTCACATACACTTGACACTCACCAAGTAAACAAGGAAGAAATGTCACTTGAAGTTCAGGCGTTCACTGTGGGATCCTCTTGAAGGTCCTTGTGCGAGCCTGAACAATTAATAGTGAACTATCATGTATAAATTCCAATTATCACAAATGATTGTACACTTGTACAATCTAAAAAAATTTCACGAAAGCGAGCCTAAATTACTCGCGAATCAAGGCTCAAAAGTGGGGTTTTTAAAGTACAAGAGAAATTGAGTTTTCATCTTCGAAATCAAGTATAAAACGTTTAAGGGATATCGAGGGAAAAAGGAGAATTCGAAAACTCCATTTCCTTAAGTTTCGAAAATTTCAGCTTTGATACAAGATCTTGGAAAAATCGTATCTCACTCATTACAAGTCCAAAATTGAAAAACATGGTACCGTTGGAAACTTCTTCCAAAGTACTAAAATTTCCTAGAAGACACTTTCCATGATTCCAAATGGATGACATTCGAAATGTGGCTCAAAGTGACTGTTTTGGACCATTAAGACAGTTTTGGGTTGATTTTCGACAAAGTTTGGAAATTCGGCAAAATTTACACAATGCGAACTAGCCTCTACAATTTGGAACTCAATTAGAGTTACAATCAAAGTTTAAAACGCAACAGGCGGAACAGGAATCGGGGTTTTGAATATCGAGAGACATCAGTCCAAAGTTGGTCACATTTTGCAAACTGTTCAGTCATTTTCCAGATTTAAAGACTATCTTGGAAATATCATTTGGCCATCAATTTGGCATTAGAAATACACCAAAATTGGTATACTAAATCCTCCATGTGTGAAAAACATTTCTACCAAGTTTCATGTAAAAATTCCCACGGGAAGGCAGTTATTAAAACAACCAAAGTTCAAGAAATATTTCAAGGCTAATCTGCCTTCTCACTTTTCTTTTGCTTGCAAAAGTTTTGTGCAATGAAATCAGTTCTAAATCACTCCATTTTTGAAACCAATAGTGCATAAACATCCACTAAGCAATTTAACGGTAATGAACATCACAATTTTTGAAATATAACTCCTCAAATCAGATTTGATCATTCGGCCAAGAGAAAAGAAAAAGTTTTCCAGATTTAAAAAGCAAATTTTGGGACATCTGTTGGGCATCGAGAAGGACTTGGAATGACACCAAAATTGGCAGTATTATACTACCATATGAGGGTTATTCCACTATAAAATTTCATCAAAAAATACGTACGGAAAGTCAGTTAACAAAATTGTTAAAGTTCCACAAGTTTCCAAAGCAAATCTGCCTTGTATGTAAATTTCTCTTTCTAAATGTTTGGCCAAAGGAAACATCTTAAATCTGGTTCATTTAGGTAGACAATGTCTAAGAAGCATCCAAGATGTGTTTGGTAGGTGATTGACATCAAGAATTTTGAAACAACAAGTCCCAATCAAGATTTAGACATTTACTAGCCAAAAAGAGGGTTTCAAATCATTGAGTCAGTTTCGGATTTCGGCTACAACTCACTCAATTCAACTTGGAATTGAGTGTGGTCAGTGGCGTTGAAAACTAGATTCATAAAAATACAATTTCTTAGAAGAAATCATTTCTAAAATCTGTCCACAGCTAGCTCATATTTGAGCACCAATTAGCTGCTCAAAACAGAGCTCCAGTGTAGATGCGAAACAGGACAGTCATGTTCAAATGAATTGTATGGACTACTCAGGTGGAACCAGGATGTACATTTTATACTGTTGGGAATGTCTAGTTTCCAGTGCTGCAAACGGAACTCAATTTCGATGTCGGAGCAAAAAGTTATAGCCAAAACAAAAACACTGCCAGAGCAGTTACGGAAAAATTTCCAGTTTTTACTGACTTCCGAAAACACATCATTTGACCAACCAAATCATGAAATTTTTTGATTAAAATTTCTACACCACCCACACAACATGTATACATCATAAACAAGTCAATAGAACCACACAATTTTGCTCTAAGGGTCACGGACATTCACAGGGGCAGAAACGGAAAGTTTTCCATCTTCACCCCCTTTGAGCTTTTATACATAATATCACTCATTTCTACTAATTTAAGCTCTAAACCAACATTAATAACATCAAAACACCACAAATCAGTCCATCAAGCCATAGTGGGAGTTCATAGAGCCCACACAACAACTTTCCAACATCAATATAGCTACCCACAAGAAGATATGAACTTATGAGTGCTATATTACTTCCATAAATCAAGATTTGAAGGTTTGATCGTCACTTACTTTGCTAGATGTTTCAAGGCAGAATTTTCGGTCCTCCTTAGCCCAAGAAAAACTATGGATTTGAAGCTCTTTTTGTAGGTTGAGTTGATCACCAAGTGTTTAGCAAGTTGTACGTAAAATTTGAGGTGATTTGATAAAGGATTGAAGCAAGAAATGAAGAAGAATTTGGTCTTCTTCCTCCTTGAGGGTGCACGGCTGGAATGAGAGAGAGAAAGGAGAGTGTTTGATGCAAATAAAGCTTCCTTGAGAAGTTTTAATGTGTGGCTAAAAATTACCTATAAGTCAACTCTTTCCCCGCGCGCACACGCGCGTTTCGTGCTCGATTCCTCTCGAGTTTATTTCACTAGTGCACTAAACCTCCAATGCACATTCATTCATACTATTATTATTCATTCTTAATAGCCCCAAAATAAAGGTCTCAAGTCCATCAATTAATCGCGCGCGTAAAAACGCGTACTTCCGATTTGTTTGCGATAAAGTGGAATTTTCAATAAATTCTTATAACGATAGTATTACTATCTAACACTTGAACATTTAAACATAAAAATACCTATTTTAAGACTAATATACAAGTCCCCAAATTTTCCAATCTTATTGTATCCTCGAATCGATTATTGTCTCCAAACGCGTATTCACTATTCTCACTTAAATGAACCTCCGAAAATTAAATGTGCTAACGGGACGTTTTAAAAACATAAGGAAGACATTGTTCCATATGAATGGACTTAAAATGGTTGAAATAAATTATTTGGAGAAAACAGGAGGATAAATAATTAATTAAGCCATTAAAATAAGATTAAAATAAGTAAAATTTCGAGTCCTCACATCCTTCCCTCCTTAAAATGAATTTCGTCCTCGAAATTCATACTCTAATTTATGAATAATCCCAAATACTTTCTCCTCCCGTGATCAATTTTCATCACTTTTAATTCTCCCTTTCAAAACTCACACTTATAGAACTTAACTATTCTCAAGTGCCATTCATGATCTTATTACAGATCTAGAGGCGTGGACTAATAGATTACATATACATATAAACCATAAAATCAATTAAAAGCAAGGTAGATTTTCATATGCCAAAAAGATCATAATGGTTACACTAAGTTATAATAAGTTCCTCAAACCATTTCAAACGAAAAGGGAAACAACAAGATCAAAATGTACTAAGTTGCAATATACAACAAAAGGATGTCATTCCCTTTACAAAAGATTATAACCTCTAAAAGTGCCAGTCCATGCTAGGGTAAGACTACGATCCCTATTTGTCGAGTGGAGTCAGATTTACCCCTACTCATAGAGTTTCTACTACTTGGGTCCCTTTTACAATCATTAGCATTAATCACTCCTTCTGGGACTCGACTGATTTTGCAGTGGATTTAGCAGGTTGTTGAGAATTTCCTTTTCCCTTAGAAGCTTTAGGACAATTCGAAAACTTATGCTCGGTACTACCGCAACACAGACATTTTCCTTGTTTTCTCCAGCACTCGGCCTCAGTGTGGTTAATCTGGCCACAGTATCCACAAGTTACGTGAGGAGTCATGGCTTGACCAGTTTGAGATTTTCCTTTTTGTTGACCTCGTCTACTCCGATTTCCTTTTGGCGGGGCTTTGCTTGATAGAGTTTCTCCGGGTTTTTCATGCATCTTCACTCCTCCAACCTCTTTTTCCATATTAAGGGGTTGGGTAGACTTCTCGGATGGTTTAGGGATATCACTTGGGTTACCCCTCTTTCTAGCGTGAAAAGTCTTAGATTGAGACTTAGCATTTTCTACCCTTTGTGCCTTATCCAAGGCATCTGTAAAAGTGGTAATCTGGGCAGCTGTTAGGGATTCTTGAATTTCTACATTTAATCCCTGAATAAACCTCCTTATTCTTTTCCGTTCAGTGAGTACAAGCTCAGGGGCAAATTTGGAAAGTTTGGTGAACCGCTTCTCGTACTCGGCCACACTTAATAACCCTTGTTTTAACTTAATAAAGTCGTCCTCCTTCTTTTCTTGTATAATTGGCGGGAGGAACTTGACATTAAACTCCCTCTCAAAGTTTACCCAAGTCCAAGGGATTTGTTCTCTTTCCCACTTTGCACTAACAACATTCCACCACGAGCGTGTCGTCCCTTCAAATTGGAAAACAACAAAATTCACTTGCCTTTTCTCGGTATAATCTAAAGCAGCAAAAATATCAACCATCCTTTCAAACCAATTTTTTGCTACTTCGGGATCAGACCCTCCATGGAACTTAGGGGGAGCGAACTTCAAGAATCGCTCGAGAGCTCTATTCTCACCCCTCTCTTGATTCCTAGGTTGATCGGCTGGTTCAGGTCCCTGACGCTCAGCTAAGCGCTCGAGAATATCGGTCATGCGGTTAATGGCCGTAGCCACTTGGTCACCCTCTTCGTTTCTAGGGTTTTGGTTTGGTCCAATCGCGGACCCCTCACCTCTCTCGGGAGTGCGGGGTTGCCGAAACCCATGCCCACGCCCCCGTCCACGTCCTCGCCGATTCATTTAGTAAGCTTCTAAATGCATAATAGAAGTAGAAAGTATAAGCATGTGAATCGAAAAACAGGTACACATTGCACGAACACTTTAAATCAAAGCATAGTTATTTGCATAAGCTAGAAGTCATGTCACATGCCAATATGCATACAACGAGTTAATAGTATCAAATACAGGTCATAGGCAACTAGGTGCCACAAATATAGTACTTGCAGACAAAATACAAAAGGCCTCACGGCGAGCACCACCCCTACTATACTAGGCAGGATCAAAAGAAAAACCATAAGCCTAATTAGGGACAAAACTAGAACAATCCATGATACCAAGCCACATCATTCAAATGATTATAAAGTTCAAATTGCATCTAAAAGCTTGAGCTATTTCCTAAATTCTCAGCCTCCTCGCTAGATTCAAGGTGAAAGTTCTTGTACAAGCTAGGGTAATAAGTCAAACCAAACGGAATACAAGGATATCTCATTTTCAAGTTCAAAGTGGAGCCCAAAATTGTTCAAATGGTTCAACTTTTCTTTCGAAATGTTCGACAAGCAAAAGAATGGGGAAAGCAAGGTTTCTAACCCTTAAACTCACTAGATGGCTATTTAGATTTTCTAATCTTGACCCACCTCCAACCTAACTTGAAGAGTAAAGTCTTATAGTGTTTTGTGAGCAAAAATGGTGCTACAACCTCAAGCACCAAAATCACGTTGCACTTAATACACAATCAAATCCCACAGTCCGGCATCCTAAACTTTTAGGTCTAGGATACTCTACAAAGATCTAAAACCTAAGCTCTGATACCAACTGTGACGCTCCACTTCTCTCGAGGGCGAACCCTAGGGTATCGGCGGGGCGCCTGCCCAACTCTCGACAGGACTCGGTACTAATTCAATTTACACTCAATAATAACCAATCGATACTAAAAATCGAAGAGATAAAGGAAGGTCAATTCCTCGATAAACGTTCAAGTCTTACATCATAATCTACCCAATTACTTTACATCCCCAAAATTTACAGCTTCCAAAATCAAATTCTAAACAAATACAATCACAATTCTAATCAAGTGAAGCATCAAGTAAGCTTCTCCAGAATTCCTCCCAATTCAGCTCCTGTTAAAGAAAAACAAATCTAACGGGGTGAGCGGATGCTCGTGAGGCCAAGAAAATATGCAAGGCAAGTAATTCAATAGCAATAGCACTTACACAATAGTGACAACTATAACATTCAAGAAATTCATAATTTATAACAAACCCCCTTGAGTAGGATGTAGGGGCTTTCAAGAGCTAAATCTTTGTTTACTTTGCTCCAAGTTCAATTCAATACCTTCTCGTGATGACACTCCGTCACCCGGGTAGATAATTAAATTCATAGCACTTTATGTATTTATGTTTCTGAGACGTGTAGACACCAAATTTTTAATTTAGTTTTATTTACTATTATTTATATTTATATTTTTCATTGGTTAAATATTAATTATTATTCATTTCTAGTCTCTCAGTTTTTATTTTAGACATTTTAGTATTAAATTTCAGAGAAAGAAAATTTCCACAAAAAAATTTTGTTTTAATCATTTTTGATTTTGTTTGTTCACTTAAATTAATTTTTGAAGGAAAAATACAAAAAAAAATAATAAGGAAAATGTGTGAATAGGTGTAAGCTTGCATGTGGGACAAGTGTCCCTTTGTGTCTTTGACAACACAACACCTAGAAGGTGAGGTGTTGGGACACTTGGTTGGTTTAGAAAATTTTGAGGGGACAAAAATAAAAAATAAAATAAAAAGATTGAGGGCTTTGGCCGGCTAGGGTATGGAAAAAAAAACCAAGCAAGAGGAGGGAAGGATCAGGTGTGACGGCTGGAAAGGAAAAGGGGTTTCTGGTGAGAAGAAAAAGAAAAAGAAAAAACAGCAATGAAGGAGAGCTAGAGGGAGAGAGTGGAAGAGAATCTGGGCAGTAAGGAGATTGGAAAGGGAGCTACGGAAAAATCAGAAAAAAAGAAAAGCGAGATAGGGAAACAGAGGGGAGTCTGGGGCTGAGTAGAGATAGAGAGAAAAGAAACCAGAAAGGGAGAGAGCAAACTGGGGAAGGAAGGGAGAATCTGATAGCGGCTGGAAGAAAGGGAGTGGTGGGTAGAGAAAGGGCAACCAAAGAGAAGAGGAGAGTTCTGTAGGTAGGAAGAGTAGGGCAAAACCGAGAGAAAAAGGGAGATTGGGAGAAGAAATTTTCGGGAGAGAAAAGGGAAAATCTGGGCGAAGGAAGTTGCGGGAAAAAACCAGAAAACTCCAGATTTTTGCGTTGCCTTCATCAGAGCCAGTAGCAGGTCCCTTTCGATTTCTGTGAGAAGTGATCATCTTCAAAGCTCGCGGGTCTCCATTTTCCTCAAGTTAAGATCTTCAAGGTAACCCTTTCTTTCATCCTCCTTCGCCTACGCAACATCCTCCTCCGTAACCAAGAGTTTCGCTACTTGATTTTTGTCTTCACGTTCTATTTTTCTTCTTTAGGTGTTTTCCTGTTCATGCGTTTTTCATTCAAATCTGGGCTTCATACTTCGGGTCCTGTGTTATGATGAGTCATGAGTTCCTTTTGTGTAGAAGATTCCCCATGTTTTTTTAGTTGGTAGTGAACCCAGTAGATGACAGAATTTTCTCTTCAGATTTGCATGACTTTTATTCTATTTTTCTTGCTTTCTTTGCCTGGATTCTGTTAGAATTAAGAGATGACAAGGAAGCTCACTGGTTTTTGTTGTTTTTGCAAGTTCAGTGGCTTGTAATCAAAATCTTGTCTTTGGGTTTTCTTGTTGAGGACTTATGAATAAAAGGTGTCAGCTTGCTTCCATCCGTGAACCTGGAGAGATGTTTGCTCTGAGTGTGTTCAGTCTTTTGGTCGTTCTTGATTACAAAATTATGGTTTGGGTCTTAGGTTCTTATCTTATGAATTTGTTTTGAAGTTTCGGCAGGAGGTTTAAGGCATTTTGGTTGTGTTTTGATAAGCTGCAATTTCGCAGCAGGAGGTACGAAGTTGCAGAGAAGCTCTCGCTGCATTTTTGTTTCTTCTTTCTTTCTTTAGTTGTCGGTCAGACCAGATTTGCATGTTTCTTGTCCTAGAATTTTTGTTTATCACATTTGGGGTAGTTGATTCTTTGGTTAGAAGGTTTGTTTTGTTAAAAAGGCATGCCATAGTTTCCTATTTTTCTTCTGTTGATGTTGCCATAGATCCGAAAGGTGCACAGCTGAAAGTTGCAGAATTGCATGCGAATGTTTGCTAAAGAAAAACTTCTTTGTAGCTTGCATGGAATGTGCATAAAAAACTTTCAAAAATTGCCTCTTAACCCCTCAAGTCCCCCTTTGTTCTACTATGGCCCGAGTAATTGGAAAAACCAATCAAATTGACCTCCCTTGAACTTTCTTTTCCTTTCAATTGGATCCTAATCTTGTAAATATGGACTGTTTGGTTATTTAAATGCTTTTAGTGGTTCAACTTCATATTTATGTGATTATTTGTGATGCCTTGCATAGGTTAGGGAGTCACCCTTCTGGTAAGGGAAACAGACGAGTTTGGCTACACATAGCCTTAGCACGCTCGTTTTCTTTCTAACCAAAAGGCAAATCAAAAGTCACGATTTAGGGTCTCCCCGTACCCATCTTGCTTACATTCCTCTAGGGCTCATGCATTTCCAAGACACATTACACATTTTCACTTTTCACACTACCACTTTTCACATTTTTACTTCACACACTACCACTTTTCACTTTTCACTTCACACACTACCACTTTTCACATTTTCACTTCACACACTATCACTTTATACATTCTCACTCTTCACATTATCACTTTACACTCTCTCACATTTGTACACGTGCACTTTTACATACTCATTTGCACCCTTGCACTTTACACACTCATTTGCACCCTTGCACTTCACACACCCATTTGCGCACTTGCACTTTGCACACTTGCACCTAGTACTCATTTTACACTCAAAGACATTTTTCGCACACACTCATTTTTCCTCATTATTACTCGAGCATTCATTTGCATTTATTCGTGATCTCTTTGAGGGTTCACCATTGGCTATCACAATTCATGCGATTAGGACCAATCGAGCCTCTAAAGAGACATTTTATCCCTTTCAAACCACTCATTAGATTTAGGTTTGCATTCATGTTAGACGCATCCAAAATGCAATACATCTTTTGGGTAGAAAATAGGAAAATTGTCACTAAATCACGCAACTAGCTTTGGTTAGGATAAAAGGGCGCCTTAGACTTTGTCTTTGCCTTCCCTTTCATCAACCGTGACCCCCGAACTCGTCTCTTTGATTTTTGTAGACTAGGAGTCATCTAAAAAGGTTTTTACTTCATTTTTTTTAAAAAAAAAACTACTTTTTGGGTGACTTGGTACACCCTAACTCAATACCAAGTGGCGACTCCTACTTTTATGTTTAAAAACCTTTTTAGATTATCATTTTGTCCAAACCGTCGCATTTTAAAAGTCCCATGGCCTTTCCCTTTATTTCTCACATTCACACACTTCACATATTTCACGCACACTACACATTATGATTTCCAAACGACTATTTACTTTATTTTCCTTTTTCTCAAAAAAATGGGGCGCGACAACTTGGCTACTCCACTGGGGAGTTCCTAAGTGGGTCTGAGCACTTGATTTAGCTATTCTTTTCCTCTTCTACCATTTTCATGTATCGCATTTGGATGTTTAGGGTTGCATTTTTCCTTTTTTAGGATTTTTTGCATTTCGCGTGTATCAACTCACTCTCTCACCCATTTGCGTACGTTTGATTTGATGGATGGATGGTTCATTTATGTTATCCCGCACTTTGCATTGCATTTGGGTGGGGGGATATTACCCTTGAGTCTCGCGTTGGTTCTGGATCCCTCCCCTCCGAACGGAGCACTAGCATACGTGCATATGCTTTATTTTTTATCCCTCATTTATTTTTCTTTTAGTGGCTTGTCACGCCACTCTTTCCTATTAGGATTAGGTGACCCACTAGGACGTGTGATCGCAACACGATGTGTGCGTAGCATGAACCGAGGGGTCACTCAATCATTCATTTTAATCTTTGGGTTGATAGCCTTTAGCTTTTAGTCGAAGGTCGAGGATTTTTGATAGATTCACTCCGACATGTAGCCGTGATACGATGTGTGTGTAGCAGTGTCTGGGGAATCGCTCGAGCCACCGACAAAGAACCTTGGGATTGATGACCTTTGGTTTCCAAGTCTGAAGGCTCGGGGACCTAAAACCTATCGAGTCTAGATGCATTAGTGAGCCAATACCTCATGCATCCATGATAGTTTACCTAGGGTAGAGTCTGCCTTACCCTATTAGGGATACTATTCACGAGGGGAGGGATCCAACCCCTCTTTTTCTTTTATTGCTTTATCTCTTTGTATTGGTTTGCTACAATGTTATGTGTATTTATCTGATTGAACTAACTTTTCTGGGTTTTTGTCTCCATTGCATTCATAAGCCCTAGAAAATAAGAGTCTTGGCATGGTACTCTCTAGGAGCCTACCCTATTTGAGGTGACACATTTAAATTCAATGCTTCGCATTTGCAGCATGAATACATTTCATTTTAGGCTCACCCCGGCATACAAAAAGGGGTTCCTTTAGGTCACGTTTCATTTGTGTACATTTCATATTTACTCGCTTTGATAAAATGACATCATGCATAAACCCTAGAGAGGGAATGCCACGTAGGGAATCCCGTTTTAGGAATAAAGCCACCTCGTGTCTCGGATACTTAATCCAAGGAGACTTGCATGTTTATATTTCTTGTACTGTCCGAACGGGTAGTGCACGAGGTAAGGTAAGGATCTGATCTTTTTCCATGATCATAGAACAAATTTTGTACATTAGAATATGAACATCTAACAATCATTTTTTGGCCATTTATCAAAATTGGTAAAGAACCCCTTGCGTAAAGGACATTAAGTTGACGAAATTTACAAATAATTCTACTTTGTTGAGACGATAAATATAACTGAGGCCAAATCTTGATTTTAGAAGGCTCATAGACTAATGTATCGCAATGAATTTTTTGAAACTACCAATGGGTAGACAATTCAATCGATTTTTGAATAAATCATTAATTCCATTCAATCCATTTGACCAATTTATTCATCAGTTTCATCCAATACATTTTTTCAATTCATTCACTTTTAGGACTATCTAAATCAATTTTGAATAAATCATCATTTTCGTTTGACCAATTTACCCTTTATAGGGTGATCCGATCAATTTTTGAATAAATCAAATTTCATTCGATTCAACTTGACCAGCTTATCCTTTTTAAGGTAATCTAGTCAATTTTGAATAAAATTATCGATTTCATCCTATCTCTTTGACCCACTTATCTCTTTTAGGGTTTAAGTCTAAGGTTCACTGAATAAATTAGTCGAGACATTGCAATCTTTTCAAGAGAATAGGCTCTTTTACACATTATTTTGTGTGTTGATCAAAGCAAGCAATTCATTCGGACTTTGTTCTCATTTTTAGAATAAATGTCTCTTCTTACTCCAATTGGCCAAATTTTTCAAATTATTTTTCACTCAATAAGTTGGTCGGATTCATCAGGTATTGTATAGTGCCTATGTGACGGCCCCACCTCACCCTAGGGCGTACCAGAGAGTTCGGCGGGTCGCCTGCCCAACTCTCGCCCGGACTCACTCACTCGTATCATGTATATACATCCATAGACAATAGATGCTCAAGTAAAAGATAAGAAACTTCTACACACCAGAAGTCTTCAAAGTTTTTACCATTCAAGTACAAACATCGAATATACAAGGGTTCTCATTCCTCACACAACCAGCCCGTGCCAAGCACTAGGGCGAGAACCATTACAAGGCCAAAGAACTAGATCAACTAGACTATACAGAACTCTCGTCCTTGCTCGCCTTCCCCTGCTAAGGAAAACAATTGACGTGGTATGAGCTAAAAAGCCCAGTGAGGTTCTATATATATAAACAAGTAATTAAACAAGGAACATTAGTCATGTAATGACAATTAATCCAGAAAACCTTATGTATAGTTCATGAGTGGTTGGGACTTATTACAGGTATGGAGCATATCACAGGTATAGCACATGATTTCATGTTGGCATTTTAGCATGGAACAATTATCATGATACGCGGTAACCAGATACTGAAGGATACGGTGTTCCGGTGGAACTTTGTCGGTCCTCTGCACCTTATAACTTCTGAATCCCCACGGTTGACTGGCCATCACCTTATCCCTCCAGTGGTAATACTCGAGTATACCGACGGTTGTCCAGGGTTCCAACCTACCCGACCGAGCCCAGTCCTGGCTCGAGTAGGTCAGTAACCGAGGCGGGGCCCAAGTTCAGCCAAAAGGCTTACATTCATGCGCAACTAATATTTCAACATTTAAACACCAAAATCTCATATTTATTTAGGTTGAGTGCGATAAAGTACACACTCACCTAGCAAAAGTTCATTTTAGAAATCGTAGAAAACAATTAACATTTAATCAAATGTTCACAAATAACCACATAGTCATAACAATCCACATAGTCATAGAAACAAAACGTATATAGAACACTCACCTATTTAAGCAAAATAATGTTCAAAGTATCCTCCCGGATAACACTCTCAATCGCCAAGAAACCCTAATAATAGCCAAGAGAAAATATTACAGTTAAACCTCTCCAAAGTTTAAGTAAACCAAAGAAAATCCGAATAACTACTAGTACAAAGTATAAGTATAGTCTTCTAGTCTTCGAGCGTAAATTTGGGCAGCATGCCCTTTGTATTTACCTAATTTCCAGCCATTATGGCTTCATTCTTTTACTCAATCAAACCCAAGATTATCCATAACATAATTTCATTTCAATAGCCATTCAATAGGCTCAATACGGTACAAGAACAAGAAATCAAGTTAATAACGAGTGTGGCAACGAAGTTTACAAAAGACAGTTTTGACGGGTTTTTGCGGAATGGCACATCCGAGGCTATGCTTATCGGATTGAGGTGAAACTTATACCAATTCGAAGCTAAGATGAAGGCCTACAATGTTCATGAAGATCACTTAGTCCAGTTTCTAATGCCACTTAGTCCAGTTTCTAATGCAACTTAGTCAAATCCTCAAATTACAGAACCAAAATCCAACTCGTCGGCTATTTAACCACACTACACTGGAATGGTCATATCTCAGGTTACAAAGGTCCGATTAAGGTGTTCTTGGAGGCGTTTAAAAGCTAAGACAGGGTACTAAAACTTTAATGTTTTCGAAAATGGTGAAATTTGAACAGATTATAGTGAATAAACACAACCAAAAAGACTAAACTGTCCACGCGGAACTCTGGAATGTAACCTAGAACAGCGAGGGTATTTTGGTCTTTTCACAAGATACGTTGCTCCGATTGAGTTGAAATTTTGTACACAACTATAAAATACCATTCTCTACAACTTTAATGTTTTTACCTAAGGCTAAATCAGCCGCTAACATGAGGCTACAAAACCGGACAGAAAAAGGGGGAAAATTTTCCAGAATCTGGAATTTTTGTTCTTCAATGAAACTTTCTCAAATTTCTTGTTCCAATCACTACCAAATCCCCTTGTATAATCTTATATTCAACATATAGTAACCATATAGCAAGTTTGGGCAGAAATTTATCAAATCCTAACTCACTTATATCATCCAAAAATCATCACAACAACTTGTATAACTTGTAATCTAACCCAAAACATGAACTATTTAACATCTTAAACAAGAGTAAAATGATCAAAGCCATAGATCAGATTTTATACCTCAAAGACAAAGCTTGGAAGAGTGATACTTCACCTCCTTTGGAAATTTTTAGTTCCCCTAGCTTCCCAAGATCACAACTCACTCTTTAATCGGTTTAAAATTTCATTGCCTCACTTGGTTAGTGCAAATCAAGAAGAAAAAAAATGGTTTCTCTTGCTCTCTCTTTTCTCTCTCAACAATTTCGTCCATAAGCAAGAAAAAATGAAGAAGAAAGAGCTTAGTTTGTCTTATAAGAAGGTAGGAGAGATAAGGTTTAATTTAGTCCACATGTTGGCCAACACTTGGCTCAACCTCAACCACACAATTTTCTCTTTCTTTCCTTGCATTTTGGGCCACATATGTTGGTCAATAGGTAATCATGAGAGGGAAGATATTTTGCTCAATTAGTGATAAGCTTGTATGGCAAGAAAGTGGTGGTCAAGTGGTGGTTAAATCGGTAGTACCCGGTACACGTCGATTCGCACTGTTTTTCCTTAAATCCCCCGTACTAGGATTTTTACTTCCTATTCACCAATTTTATATCATTGATCCTAATCACATATTATTTCTCACTTAAAAGTCACTTTTAATCACCAAATTTAGTCCTTGCTTCGTACCGAAAATTCATCCGGCGGAAAATCGCGAAAACCCTAATTTTGCTCCAATCTTAAATCCAAAAGTGAAACCCTACTTTCTAGGTCTATTTGCACTTATTGAGGGATGATTGGGTAGTAGGGCCATATTCAATGAATAATTCCAAATAAAAAGAATTTTAAGAAAAGTGTGATGAATTTCACAATTCCATAGAATAAAATTAGGGTTTTGAGTCAAATATGAGGGATTTAAACATAGTCACAAGTAAGCTAGGGTTTTTTTTTTAATTAAAATTTTAGGGTTTCTAGTCTTTTAAAACAAAATAAGGTTTTAAATCAAACCCAAAGAAATAACTTTAGTATCTTCCTTGGACAAAATAATGTTTTAAAATAAAATGAACTAAAGAAACCGTAAAACAATAACATCTTAAAAGTTGGGATGTCACAGCCTACCCCAGAGGATTGCATTTTTCATGCTAGGCCTACCCTTGGCATAAAAGGGTTCCCCCCATAGGACATGCATCCGATTTTTTTTTCAATATCTACTAACTTCTATTCTTTTTCTTTTTTCTTTTTTCTTGGTTTCTTTTCCGTTGGCAATCAATCAAGGGGTAAGTCTAAATACAGTCATTTCATATTTTCAGGTAATATTTAAACATAGCTTCTCGTCGAAGCCCCATCATAACACGATCCCGTAGTCAAGCCCAGAGGAGTCGTGTAAACATGAGTTCACAACTGGAACCGTCGGATAGGTCTACTACTATAGCTCAACCTGAGACTACAAATTTGGGGGTCCAGCTAACCGAGATGCTTGCTAAGTTCAGCGAGATGACCACCGAGATGACGACCCAGAGGAAATCGATTGATCAACTTATCAGCAGCGGTGTTCAACCCGAACCCATCCCTGTCACACAGCCTGAGCCAGAACCATTTGTCATACCCCTGTCTCAAACTACCTTTACTCCATCTTTCGTTATTCCACCCGAAGAAACTTTCACCTATACCACCACAAATTTGACATACACATACCCTCCTAATCCTTCATTCTTTCCTACTCACATGCAAGGTCCACAACCCCAGATCACTTCAAATATACCCCCTGAGCCGCATACTTTTTATCACACCGCTGCAGAGCCCTTCCTGCCAGACCATACTGTCCAAGCTAAACCAGAGATAGGAGAATCTTCAGCTCCTGTTGATATGAAGTTGCTCAAGCGCCTGGACCGTTTTGATGAATTTATGAGGAAAAGTCAGGGGTTAAACAAGCAAGGACTGCTGGACTATGATGAGCTTTGCCTCTTTCCAAATGTGCAATTGCCTGTGGGGTTCAAAACCCCGAAATTTAACAAGTATGATGGGACAGGTAATTCCAAAACACACCTCCGACTGTTTGCTAACAAGTTGGAAATGTGATAGCCCCACTTCCCCCTTAGGCGAACCAGAGGGTTCAGCAGACTGCATGCCCAACTCTCGTCGGGACTCAGTCGTTCACTCACACAAATCAGAAAGAGAACCACAAGAAAGAGCAAAACGAGGATCCAAAACTTAAAACAAAACTTATATACACTGCTATCTCAGAAAGAAGTACAACCGTCGAGAATACAAAAGTTCTCAAGTCACCATACAACCAGCCTGTGCCAAGCACTAGGGCGAGAACCAAAACAAAACCAAAACTAGACCCAGCCAGTCGGTACAGAGCTCTCGCCCTTGCTCGCCTTCCCCTGTTAAGGAAAATAAAACTAAAGGGATGAGCTAAAAGCTCAGTGAGGTTCCGAACATAGGATCAAGCCATAAATCACACAATAAGTCAAGAAACAGTTACAACATTTACAATAAACCATACATGAAAAGGATACATTCGTTCATTCATTCGTTCGTTCGTTCGTTCTCCTGTCATTCCCCTTTCCTTCATTCATTTGAAAATGCATTTTTCGTTTATACATAAAACCCTCGTTCGTTCGTTCATTCGTTCATTTCATTCACCCTTTCCTGGACATTAGCCAGGCTCCACCAACCTCCACCAACCTACAAGGTAATACTCGAGTATACCAAACATTCACCCAGGTCACCAAATCGCCCGACCGAGTCCGCTTCTGGCTCGAGTCGATCGGTAACAAGGGGCAGGGCCCAATTCAGCCAAAAGGCTTACATTCATGGACAAGTAACGCTCCAATCATTCAATCTTTGAAAATTTCACATTTATTTAGGTCGGGTGCGATAAAGTACACACCCGCCCAGAAAACTCGTGTTGGAAATCATTGAAAGCACTTAACACGTTATCAAACAATAATACGAGTCATGAAGTCAAGAAAATATAGCAAACAAGGAACACTCACCGAATTATGCAAAATAACGTCCAAAATGTCCTATCGGATCTTACCCTCGGTCACCGAGAAAACCTATGATTCAACGAGAAAGAATATTACAATTCATCTAGCAAAACTAGTAAGTGGAATCAAGGAACTCGACTAGTTACGAGTAAAACGGATGAAAGTGACTTTAAAGAGAAAACAACCATTTGGATCTGTGGACGGAAATAACTAGGGTGTCATAAACCAAACTCAAAGGGTTATAACAGTTCCAATAGAAAACACTTGAATTCCAACTAGATAGGCTCAGAAATATTATTTTTCGGAATCGTGTATGTGGTTCAAAATCGATATACATTCAAGTAGGTATTATAGCCTACATGTCTTGACTGAGAAAACCTTAGGTCATACCTCTATATTTTGGTATGAAGTAGTAAATAAACATTTGAAGGTTCAAATGGAAAAGGTATCATGTTTTAAGATGGAAAACGATCATAGTATTTGTCAAACGAAAAATAGACAAGTTTAAATAGAAACTTAGCCCTCGAGCGAAAATTTGGGCAGCACGGCCTTTGTATTTTCCTATTTCCAGCCATTTATGGCTTCATTATTTTTCTCATCCAGTCCCAATAATCACACACAAAATAAGTTCATTCAATAGCCGTTCAGTAAGCTCCAAGTAGTACAAGTACAATTCAAGCTAGGGAAAAGTCCGGAAATGAAAGTCAAGCCCTAAAATATTCAAATAAGCACAATAAGACTCGATTACAAGTCATAAACCAATTCCACATACTACCAAAATAGGGCTCCATAAGCATACACAAGCATTAGAGGAAACCAGAAAAATCCGGAAATGGAGTTAAGTTAACCCAAAAAAAACAGTTTTTGACATCATTTTGCGGTTTTGGTACCAATGGCACTACGATTATCGGATGGAGGTGCAAGAAACACCGTTTCGAAGCTAAGAGATAGGGCTACAATATTTCAGAAGGTCACTCAGCCCAGTTTCGAGTGTAACCAGGTCAAAAATGCAATCTACTACACCAGAACCGCAAAAACAGATTCACAAATCGCATTCTGGTGTAAACATCATAAATCAGGCTACCTATGCCCAAATCCAGTAATTCGAAAGCCATACGAAAGATAAGAAACAGGGCTACAGTTCATCAGAAGACCTCAACAACTAATTCCGAAGAATTCCCAACCAAAATAACCCATTACAGAAGCAATTCTCAAATTCGGGTAAAACCAGGGCAGCAAGGGTAATTCCTTCTTTTCTCAAGATAAATTGCTCCGATTGAACTGATATTTTGGAGGAATCTCTAAAATATCATTCCCTACAACTTTCATGTTTTAACCCAAGGCCAATTCGGCCCCTAGCTATGAGATACAGTGCCAGGCAGAATGTAAGAACATGAAACCCTAGGTTTCCAATTTTCCTTCCAAAACAGAAATTTCTTGCAATTAACCACTTTTTCCACCTTCTAGTTTCCTTAAATATCATTTCCAATCATCATACATGGTCACAACATATGAATCATATTAAAACAGAAAAATCATGAATAATTATGAAAATTCACCAATCTTCACCAAAAGTCACAAAACCTTGCACAAATCCAACTCTATGACTAAACCAAGTCACTAATTACACATTATTAAGAACAAAGAAAGGATTGCTAGACATGATACCTTGAAATCTCAAGAAAGGTGATGGCTTAGTCCTTTCCCTTCTCCAATCACTCCACCACTACCTTCAATCTTCCTAAACAAGTGACTTTTGTGGAGGAATTTGAAATTTTAACGGTTGATTCATAAGATTGAGCAAGAAATGGAGTTGGAGTTGAAGGCTTTCTTCTTGTTTTTCCTCCTCAAGAATTCGGCCAAGATGCTAGAAGAATGAAGATGTTTTTGGTCAATTTTGATTTATTGGTAAAGTTGGTCCAAAGGTCAAAGTCTAATCAAATCACAAAGTGACACTTGTCACCCTCATTAATGCTTGGCTATCCTTTTTTCTCTCCACTCTCATCCATATAACAACCTTGAATTATCTCTTAACACTTGGTAAAATAAATCCGGTATCCAAAACTTAACCTAATTGGCCGAATTTTTCCGAACATTTCGCACTAGCGGGTCCCAGGTCCGATATACGCTCTTAATTTCTCAAAAACTAACCGATACTTGAAAATCATCTAAAAAAAGAATATTCACTCATAAAAATTATCTAGAAATTTTCCTAATAAAGAAAATGCAGAAAATATGTCATTAAATAAAAATAAAACCCGAAAAATGAGAAAAGTACGGGGTCTCACACCCTCTCCCCCTTAAAAAAATTTTGCCCTCGAAATTTTACCTTCATTTGCCTCAGACGAGTCCGGAACTGTTTGGTTGCCTAACACGTACACTTTTGCTGGCCCACTAGTTCGGTTCTCTCTTTAATTTGCTTGTTTTGCTTTAGCTCCTTCCAGTTGCGGAATGCTACCTCCGCGTGACTGTCTCCTCGGACAGTTGCTAACTTGGTGCTCACCACTCCCACAAATCAAGCACTTCCGCCCTTTCCGCCAACAATCGTTCTCGGTATGATTGGCCTTTCTGCAATAGCCACAAGTCAAGTAGGAAGCCTTCTTTTGGCTTTCTGGATAAGTCTCCCCATGTCCGGTTTGGCTTCCTTTGGTAGACCTTTCATTTCCCGCCCCTACTGTCCATGGCGGGTAGGACAAAAAGTCACTTTCTGCATTTTAGAAGGTGCTATTGATTCACTAGGAGGTTCTTCAATCACACTACCAACTGCACCTCTTTTCCGAGTTTGGGAGGCTTTTACTTGTGCCTTTGCATTCTCGATTCGTTGAGCCTTCTCAAGGGCCTCCGTAAAGGTATTCACTTGCGCCGCGGCTAACGCCTCTTGGATGTCCAAATTCAGTCCTTGTATAAACCGTCTTACTCTTCGCCGTTCAGTGGCTACCAGTTCAGAAGCAAACTTGGATAATCTTGTAAATCTTGTTTCATATTCAGCCACACTTAACGTTCCCTGGCGTAACCCAATAAACTCCTCCTCCCTCCTTTCTTGGACTAAAGGTGGGAGGTATTTCTCGTTAAATTCTCTTATGAAGTTCGCCCATGTCCAGATGATCTGTTCTCTTTCCCACTTTGCTCTAATTACGTTCCACCATGATCGGGCCGGTCCCTCAAATTGAAATACTGCAAAGTTCACTTGCCTTTGCTCAGTGTAGTTTAGGGCTGTGAAGATATTAACCATGGTTTCTATCCATTGTTCAGCCACGTCCGGATCGGGCCCTCCAAGGAATTTTGGCGGAGCAAACTTCTGGAACCTTTCAAGAGCCTTATCCTCGCCCATCTCAAGGTTTCGATTGTGGTTTACGGGTATTTGGCCTTGTTGATCCACCAGTCTTGCCAAGATATCCGTCATTTGTTGCATTGCCGTTGCCATTTGGTCTCCAGTCGCAGCTCTTGATCCCTGCCCTTGCTCGGCTGACGTTTCCCTTTCTCCTCTTGATTCCGGGGTCCGCTCAGTTCCCCGGCCTCGACCACGTCCACGACTACGTCTCCCGTCCATAGATATGTTTTTCCCTCTCTTTTTTCTTTTCTTTTCCCCAAAAGGTATTTATTTTAGTGAATAAACACAGTAAATTAAATAAGTACCAATTCCAACATACCAAATACACAAGTAAACATATACGCACATAACACGCCAGATCAAGAAGGCAGATAATCAAATACACAAATACATATCACAAATACATATCAAGTTTGACAGATAATATATACACGAATTCACATGCTAACGTCATGTAGTAGCCATATATGGGTGCATCAAAAGAAAAGGGATACGTTGCCCCACACCTTGTTAACCCCGTCCGGTCTCTCACGTCACTTTCTATCCCACTAGATGTCCATTGGACTCTTGAAATCATTCTAGCCAGACCAAGCCTGTTCATTTCCCAAAATGCGAATCTCAAATACTGAGCATCGCCTCAACGCTAAAGTACTCGGGCACGAGAATCCGAAATAAGACAATTCACATCTCGAGCTGGCCAGTCCCAAGAGTAAACCATCTACAATTGAAATTGCTACCCGACATACCTATCCATGGTCCTCAAATATCATGAGAGAGATTTAAGGCCTATAACATTCACAATTCATAGCTTATGCTCAAATGAGCACTAAGTCCTTTATACTCATTCACCACTTAGTTAAGGCTCACTCCGGGCAGAGACCACGCGAAGCAGGCTCTAGGTTTTATCCCTCCATTGCTTAACTTTAAAGTCAAATCGAATTCCCATAGTCCGGCATCCTAAACTTTAGTCTAGGATACACTACAGAGATCTGAAGCGTAAGCTCTGATACCAACTGTGACAGCCCCACTTCCCCCTTAGGCGAACCAGAGGGTTCAGTGGACCGCCTGCCCAGCTCTCGCCGGGACTCAGTCGTTCACTCACACAAATCAGAAAGAGAACCACAAGAAAGAGCAAAACGAGGATCCAAAACTTAAAACAAAACTTATATACACTGCTATCTCAGAAAGAAGTACAACCGTCGAGAATACAAAAGTTCTCAAGTCACCATACAACCAGCCCGTGCCAAGCACTAGGGCGAGAACCAAAACAAAATCAAAACTAGACCCAGCCAGTCGGTACAGAGCTCTCGCCCTTGCTCGCCTTCCTCTGTTAAGGAAAACAAAACTAAAGGGATGAGCTAAAAGCTCAGTGAGGTTCCGAGCATAGGATCAAGCCATAAATCACACAATAAGTCAAGAAACAGTTACAACATTTACAATAAACCATACATGAAAAGGATACATTCGTTCGTTCATTTGTTCGTTCGTTCGTTCTCCTGTCATTCCCCTTTCCTTCATTCATTTGAAAATGCATTTTTCGTTTATACATAAAACCCTCGTTCGTTCGTTCATTCGTTCATTTCATTCACCCTTTCCTGGACATTAGCCAGGCTCCACCAACCTCCACCAACCTACAAGGTAATACTCGAGTATACCAAACGTTCACCCAGGTCACCAAATCGCCCGACCGAGTCCGCTTCTGGCTTGAGTCGATCGGTAACAAGGGGCAGGGCCCAATTCAGCCAAAAGGCTTACATTCATGCACAAGTAACGCTCCAATCATTCAATCTTTGAAAATTTCACATTTATTTAGGTCGGGTACGATAAAGTACACACCCGCCCAGAAAACTCGTGTTGGAAATCATTGAAAGCACTTAACACGTTATCAAACAATAATACGAGTCATGAAGTCAAGAAAATATAGCAAACAAGGAACACTCACCGAATTATGCAAAATAACGTCCAAAATGTCCTATCGGATCTTACCCTCGGTCACCGAGAAAACCTATGATTCAACGAGAAAGAATATTACAATTCATCTAGCAAAACTAGTAAGTGGAATCAAGGAACTCGACTAGTTACGAGTAAAACGGATGAAAGTGACTTTACAGGAAAACAACCATTTGGATCTGTGGACGGAAATAACTAGGGTGTCATAAACCAAACTCAAAGGGTTATAACAGTTCCAATAGAAAACACTTGAATTCCAACTAGATAGGCTCAGAAATATTATTTTTCGGAATCGTGTATGTGGTTCAAAATCGATATACATTCAAGTAGGTATTATAGCCTACATGTCTTGACTGAGAAAACCTTAGGTCATACCTCTATATTTTGGTATGAAGTAGTAAATAAACATTTGAAGGTTCAAATGGAAAAGGTATCATGTTTTAAGATGGAAAACGATCATAGTATTTGTCAAACGAAAAATAGACAAGTTTAAATAGAAACTTAGCACTCGAGCGAAAATTTGGGCAGCACGGCCTTTGTATTTTCCTATTTCCAGCCATTTATGGCTTCATTATTTTTCTCATCCAGTCCCAATAATCACACACAAAATAAGTTCATTCAATAGCCGTTCAGTAAGCTCCAAGTAGTACAAGTACAATTCAAGCTAGGGAAAAGTCCGGAAATGAAAGTCAAGCCCTAAAATATTCAAATAAGCACAATAAGACTCGATTACAAGTCATAAACCAATTCCACATACTACCAAAATAGGGCTCCATAAGCATACACAAGCATTAGAGGAAACCAGAAAAATCCGGAAATGGAGTTAAGTTAACCCAAAAAAAACAGTTTTTGACATCATTTTGCGGTTTTGGTACCAATGGCACTACGATTATCGGATGGAGGTGCAAGAAACACCGTTTCGAAGCTAAGAGATAGGGCTACAATATTTCAGAAGGTCACTCAGCCCAGTTTCGAGTGTAACCAGGTCAAAAATGCAATCTACTACACCAGAACCGCAAAAACAGATTCACAAATCGCATTCTGGTGTAAACATCATAAATCAGGCTACCTATGCCCAAATCCAGTAATTCGAAAGCCATACGAAAGATAAGAAACAGGGCTACAGTTCATCAGAAGACCTCAACAACTAATTCCGAAGAATTCCCAACCAAAATAACCCATTACAGAAGCAATTCTCAAATTCGGGTAAAACCAGGGCAGCAAGGGTAATTCCTTCTTTTCTCAAGATAAATTGCTCCGATTGAACTGATATTTTGGAGGAATCTCTAAAATATCATTCCCTACAACTTTCATGTTTTAACCCAAGGCCAATTCGGCCCCTAGCTATGAGATACAGTGCCAGGCAGAATGTAAGAACATGAAACCCTAGGTTTCCAATTTTCCTTCCAAAACAGAAATTTCTTGCAATTAACCACTTTTTCCACCTTCTAGTTTCCTTAAATATCATTTCCAATCATCATACATGGTCACAACATATGAATCATATTAAAACAGAAAAATCATGAATAATTATGAAAATTCACCAATCTTCACCAAAAGTCACAAAACCTTGCACAAATCCAACTCTATGACTAAACCAAGTCACTAATTACACATTATTAAGAACAAAGAAAGGATTGCTAGACATGATACCTTGAAATCTCAAGAAAGGTGATGGCTTAGTCCTTTCCCTTCTCCAATCACTCCACCACTACCTTCAATCTTCCTAAACAAGTGACTTTTGTGGAGGAATTTGAAATTTTAACGGTTGATTCACAAGATTGAGCAAGAAATGGAGTTGGAGTTGAAGGCTTTCTTCTTTTTTTTCCTCCTCAAGAATTCGGCCAAGATGCTAGAAGAATGAAAATGTTTTTGGTCAATTTTGATTTATTGGTAAAGTTGGTCCAAAGGTCAAAGTCTAATCAAATCACAAAGTGACACTTGTCACCCTCATTAATGCTTGGCTATCCTTTTGTCTCTCCACTCTCATCCATATAACAACCTTGAATTATCTCTTAACACTTGGTAAAATAAATCCGGTATCCAAAACTTAACCTAATTGGCCGAATTTTTCCGAGCATTTCGCACTAGCGGGTCCCACGTCCGATATACGCTCTTAATTTCTCAAAAACTAACCGATACTTGAAAATCATCTAAAAAAAGAATATTCACTCATAAAAATTATCTAGAAATTTTCCTAATAAAGAAAATGCAGAAAATATGTCATTAAATAAAAATAAAACCCGAAAAATGAGAAAAGTACGGGATCTCACAGGGAATACCCGTAGATGATGAGAATCTGCCTCTAAGGCTATTCCCGGAAAGTCTGGAGGGGGATGCACTCGATTGGTATTCCAATTTGAAACCAGAGGAAGTAAAGACCTGGCTTGACTTGTCTAATGCTTTCGTGAGGCAGTACGAGTACAACTGTGAGCTAGCTCCGACACGAACCACACTGGAAGGAACGAAGAGGAATCCATCTGAGGACCACAAAACTTATGCCAAGAGATGGAGGAAAATAGTTGCAAAAGTTGAGCCACCAATGACCGAAGACGAAATTATTCGCACCTTTATTAAGGCACATGATCCTCCGTACTTTGAGGAAATTTTTCGCATGACTGGGTGCTCGTTTGCCACCATTGTCAATAAGCTCGAAGAGTACGATGACTTTGTAAGAGTTGGGAAAATCGTTAATGTCTCTGTCCTCAGATCGCAGTTGGATGTTCTGCAAGGACAAGGGAGCAGTGGGAAAAAGATGCAATTTAAAAAGAAAGAGGAGGAAGCTGCATTTATTTGGGACCGAAACCCTACATCGAGACCCAGATTTCAACACAGCCCAACGTATTCACCACTTTATCCCTACTATCCAAGTCCTCACCCTGTCTACAACACCAATATCACCCACCCCCGACCTCGCCCAAATTACGCCAACCCGTCTACAGCCCCTTTTCAAATATCTCAACCAAATTTCTAACAAACTCGTCCTCGTCCTCCTTATAACCAGAGATTTGCCCCACCAAACAGACTCACCTACAACTATCCCCAACCCACTGAAACCTACAATCAAAATCGTACCCGAACATTCACCAACCTAGGCAGGCCTTTGGATCAGTTGTATGAACAGTTGAAGACTGCCAGTAAAATAGGTGTGATTCCCCCTCCAACTTACCCTTATGGCATGCCTGCTGGGTACAATCCACTGGCCATTTGTGCTTATCATTCAGGGGCACCTGATCACGCCACTGCCAATTGCCGACTCCTCAAGCATAAGATTCAAGACATGCTCGAAGCGGGGGAAATCGTGATTAGGAAGAGAGAAGAACAAGGACCAAATGTGAACAAGAACCCCTTGTCGGAGTACGCCGATACTGTTGGAGTTATTATGGATAATAAGGAATCTGAAGAGTTTGTCCAAGGCATGTCAAATGAAACAGAAGTGTTTGGGATAATGGATCAACCTTTTGTAATAGAGGAAACATCGTATGAGGAAGGCAAAAAGCCTTTCATTTTAGGCCTAACTCCAACTAAAAGTGAGGCTTTAGAACCTGTGGTAATTGAATTTCCAGAACAATAGCCGGTTTTAAGTTTACGACAAGTGTCATGGAATTGCAGTGAGCCCATTTTGCAAATCGGGGGTAAACAAATTTCGAAAGAAGAAGTGTCCATTGTTACGAGGTCACGAAAGATTGCGAGTTTATCCATTGCTAGCACCCCAGTCAAAGTAAGCAATCACGAGCTGGCTACCAAACCCACGGTGATTGAAAAAGAAGCATGGGATTTTCTTAAGAGGCTTAAGAGAAGCGAATATAACGTGGTCGAACAGCTTAACAAAATGCCTGCTCAAATTTTCATATTAGACTTGCTTTTCTCCTCAGACTTGCACAGGGATGCGTTACTAGAAGTTTTGACTAAGGCTCAGATTCCCAAGGATATTTCGGTCAATAATTTCTCGCATATAGTTGGAAATGTACTGACTGCCAAGCAAATCACTTTTTCTGATGAAGAGCTACCTGCAGAAGGAATTGGTCATAACAAAGCTTTAAATGTAGCTGTGAGGTGCAATGGCAGAATGCTGCCTAAAGTACTGATTGACAATGGGTCTGCTCTCAACCCTGGAGCACTTTGATCAAGTTAGGGTTGCAAGATGTCAAATTAAGACCCTCAGAGACCGTAGTCCGAGGATTCGATGGAGCCCAAAGGGAGTCTACAGGAGAAATAGATTTGGTGGTCGAAATGGGGCCCGCTCAATTTCAGATAGCCTGCCAAGTCATGCATTTTCCCAGTGTCTATAATGTTTTAGTTGGGCGGCCGTGGATTCATAGTTCTGGCGCCGTGCCCTCTTCATTGCATCAGGAATTGAAGTTTGTAGTGAATGATCAGCTAGTAACCATTTTTGCCGAAGAAGATTGCATTGTAATCGCTGATTCCGAGTCTGAAAGGGATGGTAACCGAAATGCTTTAGTGTCTTCCTACCATACAGCTGACATTGTCTCCGTAAGTTGGATATCAAGTGAAGATTCAAAAAGCAAAATGGTTTTGCCGGCGGCCAGTGTTATGATGGCCAAGGAGATGATTCGCGGAGGATATGAATTTGATATACAAGAGATATACAAGAGATGAAAGCACGCAAAAGGGCAGAAAAAGAGGGCAAGCAATGTGCTCTAGACATTCCACCACTAAGCTATACCTTTCCAAGGCCGGCTGAAGTGATTACATCTGAGTTTAATCCAATTGACGAAGTGGAGACAAGCCTGGCTCAGTTATTTGTGGGAGCGATATCCGAAGATGGTCCATCAAACGATGCAGGATTTTCAGACATCCCCAAAGGAGCTATACACAATTGGACTGCCGAGTACCTCCCCGTGCGAAAGGAGTTTCGGTAAATCTAAAGGGGGTTGTCATTTACTAAAGTTCATGAAAACTGTTTTTTGCATATGTAAATAATTTAATGAAAGCATCTTTTGCAATTAGGCTTCTGTTTTGTTTCCGCTTTGAATTGAAGTTTTTATGAAAGACACGTGTTGTTTTTATCATGCGGTTCATTTACTTGTTTGTTTATTTGCTTACTGTCTTGAATTTCTTAACTCTTTTAGATGGCCAAAAATAAAATTATTTGACCTTTTGGATATCACTGTTCTGGAATCTGATGATGACAATCTCTATATCACTCACGACTTGGAAGTTATGGAATCCGAATTTCAAAACGAGAGTGATAGTGAGGAAGTATTTGATTCTTTTTCAAAAAGGTCTCGAACAATATGAAGAGAAATCCAAACCGAACCTAGAAGAGACAAAGATTGTTAACATTGGCACTGAGACTGAGGTCAAAGAAATAAAGATCAGTATACATTTGAATGAAAAGCAAAAAAGGAGATGATTGAATTTTTGTCCATGTTCCAAGATGTGTTTGCCTGGTCGTATGACGATATGACTGGCATTTCAACTGACATCGTGGTGCACCAGTGATCATTTGAAGAAGGAGACAAAGTGCTAAAGCGAATTTTGCCAATGCAAGATGAAGCCAAAGGCAAATTTGCCCCAAACCGGCAAGGCCCATTTATCGTTCAAAAGGTGCTACCGGGCGGAGCACTTGTTCTAGCAGAGATGAATGGACAGACATTTCCTCAACCTATCAACTCAGACATGTGTAAGAAGTTCTTTATTTGATTGTGCAAATTTCTTTTAGAAGTTATGCAAGGGACGAGACAAAAGTCAGACCATCTTCCTTTCCAATTAAAACATTTCATCCCTAGTCCTCCCCTTTGAGCTATCAGAATAATAATTTTCGTTTGGCAGCCCCTGAGAATTGCAAACCCCACACTGGGGCAAATTTATTTTGAAAAAGAGATGAAAGAAAGATGAAATGAAAAAAGATGAAAAAGAAAAACCCCATACTAGGGCAAATTTATTTGGAAAGAGAGATGATCAAAAAGAAAAAAAGAAAAACCCCACACTGGGGCAAATTTAGTTTTCTAAAGAAAAATGCAAAAGTGGGGAAAATGCAATAAAGAAAATGCAAAGAGAGAAAAATCCAATCAAACTGGGGCAAATTTTCCTCAGTTTCGTTCAAAATGGGAGATGATTTCAAAATGATTGCAATCTCAGGTTATTTCACACCTTTCATCAAATCTACTTTCAAGCTTCAACCTTTTTCAAAACACCCCACTGGACCTCATTGCAAAAACTCAAAGTCTTAGGTTTCGTCACTTGCTATATTTCTATTGAAAATTTTCTAATCAACGGGCAAGTGATGTCCATAATGCCTTCGCCTAAGCTTATAAGGGAAGCGCATTTTACTGATGCCAGCAATCTTCAACTCGCATTCCTGAGTCGATCATGGTCGAGATTTTCCATTGTTCTTTAGGTGAAAACCCGAAAGGGCACCTCGGAAAAAAGAGAGAAAAAAAGAAGAAAGCAAAGAAAAAGAAAAGAGAAAAGAAAAGAAAAGGAAAGCAAAACAAAAACAAAAGGGTGGGGGCAACCTTGGTGAAAATCCGAAAGGGCGCCGAGGTAGGGTTCTGCAGCAAGCAAGCACGAGAAGGAACAGCTGGTGACTTGGTTCATTTGGGATTTCTCTTCGTTTTGTAATACTTCTGCCAATGTTGAATTCCGGAACAAAGATATCCAGGGATTCGAATATGACATCCGTTGGCCAAAAACTGTGTCACTTTGTAAAAAATATTCTTTTGCAAATACATTCTTATGAAACTCATTTTTTTCACTTGCTTGTATTCATGGCATTTGGTAGGCTTTAAAGCACAGTTGGTTGTGTTTGCATTCTTTTGCATATTCATTTCTACATGACATGTGAAATTACCTTGCATACATCATTTTTTATCATTGAATTTTGGTGAATAACAATCCCTGTGGTTTATTCGAAACATACTTGGATTCAGTCATCTGTTGAAAATGGTTAAGATTCAGCAAAGCCGGCTACGCAGGTTTCACAATATGGCAAAATGCATACCTGGTCAGTCTGGGAAAAATCAGAAAGTTTTGAAGTGACAAATCCAACTAAGTTAGATGCCGCAGCAAAAGTTGGCGAAAGCATCAAAAGACTTATGTTTACACGATTCTCAAAGGAAAACGGATCAAATGATGGTGGCAATTTCTTTGTTCTTTCTCTTTTGCAGAAAAATTGCATGCATGGATGAAAACAATCACACCTCGCACTGGAGTCACTATCGGAAAGAGTTCTAGTGAACAAAGGCGGATTGAAAAATGTTGCAAGCAAGTTTGATCAAAAGGTGCAACAACATGGCAAAGCAGAATCAACTATTGGCTCAGATGCAAAAGCTTAACCTCTACTGGGGCAAAATTTCGGGCTATTTTCAGGTAAGTATATTGGAATGTCCTGTTTTAAATTTCCTATTCGGGTCAGTCCCGTTTTAAATTTCTTGTTCGGGTCAGTCCCGTTTTAAATTTCCTGTTCGGGTCAGTCCCTTTTTAAATTCCTTGTTCAGGTCAGTCCCGTTTTGAATTTCCTGTTCGGGTCAGTCCCGTTTTGAATTTCCTGTTCGGGTCAGTCCCGTTTTAAATTTCTTGTTCGGGTCAGTCCCGCTTTAACTTTCTTGTTTGGGTCAGTCCCGTTTTAAATTTTCTGTTTGGGTCAGTCCCATTTTAAATTTTTTGTTCGAGTCAGTTGCGTTTTAAATTCCGTATTCGGGTCAGTCCCGTTTTAAATTTCCCTGTTCGGGTCAGTTCCGTTTTAAATTCCTTGTTCGGGTCAGTCCCGCTTTAAATTTCGTGTTCGGGTCTGTCCCGCTTTAACTTTCTTGTTCGGGTCAGTCCCGTTTTAAATTTCCTGTTCGGGTCAGTCCAGTTTTAATTTCCTTGTTCGGGTCAGTCTCGTTTTAAATCCTCATTCGGGTCAGTCCCGCTTTAAATTCCTCGTTCGGGTCGGTCCCGTTTTAAATTCCTCGTTCGGGTCGGTCCCGTTTTAAATTTCTCGTTCGGGTCGGTCCCGTTTTACATTTCTTGTTCGGGTCAGTCCCGTTTTAAATATTTTGTTTGGGTCAATCCCATTTTAAATTTCTGATTCGGGTCAGTCCCGTTTTAAATTTCTAGTCTGGGTCAGTCCCATTTTAAAATTTTTTGTTAAAGGGGTCAGTTCTCATTTCAAAAGCATCAGTCGTTCAAGTAGTTTGCAGCAGAATAACCACATGTGAGTATTTGGTGTCTACGTCTTTGTCTCGAGTTTCTTCGAAACTCAGACAAAGAGGGGCAAACTGTAGACACCAAAATTTTAATTTAGTTTTATTTACTATTATTTTTATTTTTATTTTTCATTGGTTATATATTAATTATTATTCATTTCTAGTCTTTCAATTTTTATTTTAGACATTTTAGTATTAAATTTCAGAGAAAGAAAATTTCCACAAAAAAATTTTGTTTTAATCATTTTTATTTTGTTTGTTCACTTAAATTAATTTTTGAAGGAAAAATAGAAAAAAAATAATAAAAAAAATGTGTGAATAGGTGTAAGCTTGCATGTGGGACAAGTGTCCCTTTGTGTCTGTGACAACACAACACCTAGAAGGTGATGTTGGGACACTTGGTTGGTTTAGGAAATTTTGAGGGGACAAAAATCAAAAAAAAAAATAAAAGAGTGAGGGCTTTGGGCGGCTAGGGTATGAAAAAAAAACCAAGCAAGAGGAGGGAAGGATCAGGTGTGACGGCTGGAATAGAAAAGGGGTTTCTGGTGAGAAGAAAAAGAAAAAACAGCAACGAAGGAGAGCTAGAGGGAGAGAGTGGAAGAGAATCTGGGCAGCAAGGAGATTGGAAAGGGAGCTACGGAAAAATCAGAAAAAAAAAGCGAGATAGGGAAACAGAGGGGAGTCTGGGGCTGAGTAGAGATAGAGAGAAAAGAAACCAAAAAGGGAGAGAGCAAACTGGGGAAGGAAGGGAGAATCTGATAGCGGCTGGAAGAAAGAGAGTGGTGGCTAGAGAAAGGGCAACCAAAGAGAAGAGAAGAGTTCCGTAGGTAGGAAAAGTAGGGCAAAACCGAGAGAAAAAGGAAGATTGGGAGAAGAAATTTTCGGGAGAGAAAAGGGAAAATTTGGGCGAAGGAAGTTGCGGGAAAAAACCAGAAAACTCCAGATTTTTACGTTGCCTTCATCAGAGCCAGTAGCAGGTCCCTTTCGATTTCTGTGAGAAGTGATCATCTTCCAAGCTCGCGGGTCTCCATTTTCCTCAAGTTAAGATCTTCAAGGTAGCCCTTTCTTTCATCCTCCTTCGCCTACGCAACATCCTCCTCCGTAACCAAGAGTTTCGCTACTTGATTTTTGTTTTCACGTTCTATTTTTCTTCTTTCGGTGTTTTCCTGTTCATGCGTTGTTCATTCAAATCTGGGCTTCATACTTCGGGTCCTGTGTTATGATGAGTCATGAGTTCCTTTTGTGTAGAAGATTCCCCATATTTTTTTAGTTGGTAGTGAACCCAGTAGATGACAGATTTTTCTCTTCAGATTTGCATGACTTTTATTCTGTTTTTCTTGCTTTCTTTGCCTGGATTCTGTTAGAATTAAGAGATGACAAGGAAGCTCACTGGTTTTTGTTGTTTTTGCAAGTTCAGTGGACTGTAATCAGAATATTGTCTTTGGGTTTTCTTGTTGAGGACTTATGAATAAAAGGTGTCAGCTTGCTTCCATCCGTGAACCTGGAGAGATGTTTGATCTGAGTATGTTCAGTCTTTTGTTCGTTCTTGATTACAAAATTATGGTTTGGGTCTTAGGTTCTTATCTTGTGAATTTGTTTTGAAGTTTCGGCAGGAGGTTTAAGGCATTTTGGTTGTGTTTTGATAAGCTGCAATTTCGCAGCAGGAGGTGCAAAGTTGCAGAGAAGCTCTCGCTGCATTTTAGTTTCTTCTTTCTTTCTTTTGTTGTCGGTCAGACCAGATTTGCGTGTTTCTTGTCCTGGAATTTTTGTTTATCAGATTTGGGGTAGTTGATTCTTTGGTTAGGAGGTTTGTTTCGTTAAAAAGGCATGCCATAGTTTCCTATTTTTCTTCTGTTGATGTTGCCATAGATCCGAAAGGTGCACCGCTGAAAGTTACAGAATTGCATGCGAATGTTTGCTAAAGCAAAGCTTCTTCGTAGCTTGCATGGAATGTGCATAAAAACTTTCAAAAATTGCCTCTTAACCCCTCAAGTCCCCCTTTGTTCTACTATGGCCCGAGTAATTGGAAAAACCAATCAAATTGACCTCCCTTGAACTTTCTTTTCCTTTCAATTGGATCCTAATCTTGTGAATATGGACTGTTTGGTTATTTAAATGCTTTTAATGATTCAACTTCATATTTATGTGATTATTTGTGATGCCTTGACCTTTTCTTTTGTTTTGGAGGGTAAATAAGTAGTTTCACTCCATTAGGGCCCCAACTCAAGGGAGGTACACTCTATCCCTTATTTTGACTTCATTTGATCCTATGTGCCCTTATGTGACTTTATGTGTTTAATTGCATGCCTTTTGAATGTTTTATTTTATTTATTTATTTACTTTATTTGCTGCAATTTTTGTACATTTATTTTAATTTAATTTGTAATTATTTGGGAAGGCACTTGAATGCTACAATTGTAATAGTTAGGAATTTATCATAATTATTTATTTTATTTTCCCTTTAGATTGTAGTAAGGCCCCACTAATGTAATAGTTAGGGCTTGTTTGCCTTGTGTGATTTGCATGCTTATGTGCTATGTGTTACCGCTTTTCCTAGGTTTCTGCATCTAGATAAGCATGCTTATGTGCTACGTGCTATGTGAAAATATGTGCCTTGCATGTCTATTTGCTTTTGGCATTAGAAATACACCAAAATTGGTACACTAAATCCTCCATGTGTGAACAACATTTCTACCAAGTTTCATGAAAAAATTTCCACGGGAAGGCAGTCATTAAAACAACCAAAGTTCAAGAAATATTTCAAGGCTAATCTGCCTTCTCACTTTTCTTTTGCTTGCAAAAGTTTTGTGAAATGAAATCAGTTCTAAATCACTCCATTTTCAAAACCAAGAGTCCATAAACATCCACTAAGCAATTTAAAGGTAATGAACATCACAATTTTCGAAATATAACTCCCCAAATCAGATTTGACTATTCGGCCAAGAGAAAAGGAAAAGTTTTCCAGATTTAAAAAGCAAACTTTGGGACATCTGTTGGGCTTCGAGAAGGACTTGGAATGACACCAAACTTGGTAGTATTATACTACCATATGAGGGCTATTCCACTATAAAATTTCATCGAAAAATACGTACGGAAAGTCTATTAACAAAATTGCTAAAGTTCCACAAGTTTCCAAAGCAAATCTGCCTTGTATGTAAATTTCTCTTTCTAAACGTTTGGCCAAAGGAAACATCTTAAATCTGGTTCATTTAGGTAGACAATGTCTAAGAAGCATCCAAGATGTGTTTGGTAGGTGATTGACACCAACAATTTCGAAACAACAAGTCCCAATCAAGATTTAGACATTTACTAGCCAAAAAGAGGGTTTCAAATCATTGAGTTAGTTTCGGATTTCAGCCACAACTCACTCAATTCAACTTGGAATTGAGCGTGGTCAGTGGCGTTGAAAAATAGATTCATAAAGCTACAATTTCTTAGAAGAAATCGTTTCTAAAATCTGTCCACGACTAGCTCATATTTGAGCACCAATTCGCTGCTCAAAACAGAGCTCCAGTGTAGATGCGAAACAGGACAGTCATATTCAAACGGTTGGTATAGACTACTCAGGTGGAACCAGGATGTGCATTTTATACCGTTGGAAATCTGGGAATGTCTAGTTTCCAGTGCCGCAAACGGTACTCAATTTCTATGTCGGGGCTCAAAAAGTTATCGCCAAAACAAAAACACTGCCTTGATTAGAGGTTAGTTAGATAGATTAATCATTGGGAGTGAGAAGATAAGTTTAAAACATCTAAGGTGCCACGTGTCACAAACCGGTTGGAGGTTGGATTTGACCAAGACCTTCTCACCTTTACTAAAACCAATTTTGACCCAATTTTTCTCCCATTTTTCTTGGTCTTGGCCAGCTGTTTGAGGAGCAAAATAAGCGAGAAAAAACTTCATTTTCTACTTCACTTGCTAGCTTCAATCTTGAGTTTTAACCAAGCAAATCACAAACTACTCCACACAAGTGCTCACTAGGGAAGCTTAAAGGCTTTGGTGGAGTTATTTTGAAGGGGGAAAGACTAAGCTATCATCTTTCTTGAGGTTACAAGGTATATTTGGCTAGCAACTTTTCCCTACTTTCAATATGTGCAAACTAGTAGCTTATGGTTGAGATTTTGATAATTTTATGCAATAATTCATGAGTTGAGGTGGTGATATGAAAATTTTCAGTTTTATGGTGTAATTTCTGCCCTCATGTGATGATTAATGGTTGGACTTGATTTACTAGCTTTGATATGTGAAAAATCTAGTGATTTAGTGTTAGTTTCATTTGCCTAAAGAAATTTTCCAGCTTATGTGCACAATTCCAGCTTTAAGTTTTTGTACTACCCTGTTCTGACCAGTTTCATTCGGCCATGATGGAGGCCGAATTGGACTTAGCCTAAAACATGAAAGTTGTAGGAAATGATGTTTTATAGCTTCTTGTAAAATTTCAACTCAATCCGAGCACTGTATCTTGTGAAATGACCGAAATACCCTTGACTGCCCACAAGCCTTGTTTCACGGACAGTTTTCTGTCCTCTCTGAGATTTCAATTTTTGACCATGAAAATGCATGATTTGGCATTGGAGGTCTTCATAAGGAATGTAGGTATATATCTTGGCTTCGAAACGCCATCAGATTCATTTCAATCCGATAAGTGTAGCTTCAGTTGTGGTTGTTATGCCGAAAGGTGTGTTTTATCGCCTATGATTTGTATGTGAATTGTGGTTGGTTTGAGATGAGATTTGGTGTTTGATTGTAGGGTGGAGAGTGAAGAAATTAAGGGAAAATGCTGTCCATTTATTTTCTTGTAATTTGAGTGAGTAAAAGTGATATTGGAAATGTGATTTTGTGATGCATTGGACTTACTTTTCTTAGACATACTTAGGTCCACTCTAGTGGTGTTAGATGAGTTAAATTTTACTTGAACTTATACATTTTCGCATGGTGAATGTGATGACTGTTTTAAACATGATACTTAGTTGCAAATGTCTAGTTTTGAACTTCAAATGTTTACTCATTTCCTTTCCAAAGCAAAGAGTTACATAGGGTTTCTCGGCCGCAAAACCTAATTTTATCAAGCGAGTCTTTGGGTGTGAATTTAGGGTTTGTTTATCTTTCTTTTTCATATGATTTTACTCAAAACACTTGTTATACATTGTTTCTTTGCATATGTGTTAGTTTCAAGCCAAACAAATAGCTTTACGAAAAATTGAACAAAACTATTTTTCATATTCGGCCAGGTTCTGGCCAGATTCTGACGTGGCGCTGTTTCATTTGTTTTCCGATGGAATTTTCTACAAACCTTTTGAGTATAGTTTTGGGTTGGGTTTGGGAACCTCTTAGTTGCTCATGCTCTTTGATCCAAATGTACTCCTTTCACTTCAAAAATCATATTTATACATTGTACTAGTAGGTATTCAGATTTTCTTTGATTCACCTAAAATTTTGATGGTTGAAGTATAATGTGTTTTCTTGGTTACTCTTAGGGTTCCTTGGTGATTGAGGGCATTATTCGGAAGAAAACTTTGGACGTTATTTTGCTTAAATAGGTGAGTGTTCTTTGTACGTTATGTTTTCTATGACTATGTGGATTGCTGTGACTATGTGACTATTGGTGAATATTTGATTAAATGTTAAATGTTTTCAATGATTTCTAAAAATGAATTTTACTAGGCCAGTGTGTACTTTACCGCATTCGACCTAAATGAATGTGGAATTTACAATGATTAAATGCTACTTTTGCATGAATGTAAGCCGTTTGGCTGAATTGGGCCCTTGCTCTTCATTGCCGGTCGACTCGGGCCAGAAGCGGACTTGGTCGGGCAATTGGTAATCCTGGGAAAATTTTGGTATACTCGAGTATGATCACGAAGATTGGTGGAGACTGGCCAATGTCCAATAGGGGGAAAATGAAATGAATGAATGAATGGCAAGAACAATGGAGGGGTGTTCGCTTACAAATATAATTTTTAATGACTGGAGGAATAAGGAAATGATTGGTGGAATGAATGAACGAAGTGCTCCACGTAAGCATGTATCCTTTTAATGAGTGTGTTATCATTGCTTTCTGGATTTCTTGTTATTACATGATTAATGTCCTTGTTTAATTACTTGGCTATATGTATGGAACCTCACTGGGCTTTTAGCTCATTCTATTAGTTTTGTTTTCCTTACAGGGGATGCGAGCGAGGGCGTGAGATTTGTGCAGACTAGCCTGGACTAGTTCTTTTGAATTTTGTTTTTTTTTTTATTTTCTCGCGCTGGTGCTGGGATAGGGTGGTTGTATTAAGAACTAAGAACTTTAATTTTATTCGGGATTGTATTACTTTTGAAATAGAAATGAATGTAAGTATATGTGCTTGTTTGGAAATGGTTAGTTCTCTTTTCCTCGAGGTTATATCTTATTTTGCTTGAAAAGATCGAACAAGTCCTGGCGAGAGCTGGGCAGGCGGTCCGCCAAACCCTTTGGTTCGCCTTAGGGGGAAGTGGGGCTGTCACAGGTGGTATCAGAGCCACTTCACGTGATCTCTGCGCGGAGTGAGCTTGGGCCAAGTGATGTTATGGTCCTGATTTCGTGAATAAGTATGAAGGATTAAGTGCTCTTTTGAGCATAGGCTATGAATCATGAATTGTTATAGGTCTTAAATCTTTATCATAGTATTTGAGGACAATAGATATGTACGTCAGGTAGGAATCTCAATTGTAGATAATTTACTCTTGGGACTGGCCAACTCGAGTAGTGAATTATCTCGGATTCTTGTACCCGAGTATGCGGGAATTGAGGGCAATACTAAGGACTTGTGATCTTCATTTCGGGGATTCGGAATGGGCTAACGTTTGGTGAGAGCAAGTGCAAAGGGGTCTACGGATGTCTAGTTCGGATAGTAATAGAAGTGAGAGATCGGACGGGAAAAAATTTTAATCGAGTGTGGAACGGCATGTCGCGATTTCTTCTTGTTTTGCCCTTGTATTGTTACTGTATGTATTTGGCTTGTGGCATTTCAATACTTACATGTATAGTATTTGCTATGCTTGATTTTGTCTACTTGATATATCTCTTTGTGAATTTGGTGTGTTATATATTGCCGTTTTAGTTAATTTCCTATGTTTACATACTAAATCACCTTTTGGAAAAAAAAAATTCGAAGACGAAATTTCTTAAAGGGGAGAGAGTGTGAGAACCTGAAAATTTACACATTTTCTAAACATTATTTTATTCCTTGCCAACATTTTTATATTGCCCTTTTTAAATATTAAAGTTTCTATGCAGTTTTATAAGTAAGTACAGTTTTAAATCATTTTCCTAGTATAAGTTAGTGTACGTTAAATTTGAAGTGCATCATATACGTGGGACCCGCTAGTGCGATAAAATTTTGGTGACTAAGTGATTTTTGTGCAAAGTGATATTATTTTACAAAGTGCTAGGAGATAATTAGAGGTTAGTTAGATAGATTAACCATTGGGAGTGAGAAGATAAGTTTAAAACATCTAAGGTGCCACGTGTCGCAAACCGGTTGGAGGTTGGATTTGACCAAGACCTTCTCACCTTTACTAAAACCAATTTTGACCCAATTTTTCTCCCATTTTTCTTGGTCTTGGCCGGCTATTTGAGGAGCAAAATAAGAGACAAAAAACTTCATTTTCTACTTCACTTGCTAGCTTCAATCTTGAGTGTTAACCAACCAAATCACAAACTACTCCACACAAGTGCTCACTAGGGAAGCTTAAAGGCTTTGGTGGAGTTATTTTGGAGGGGGAAAGACTAAGCTATCATCTTTCTTGAGGTTACAAGGTATATTTGGCTAGCAACTTTTCCCTACTTTCAATATGTGCAAACTAGTAGCTTATGGTTGAGATTTTGATAGTTTGATGCAATAATTATGAGTTGAGGTGGTGATATGAAAATTTTCAGTTTTATGGTGTAATTTCTGCCCTCATGTGATGATTAATGGTTGGCCTTGATTTACTAGCTTTGATATGTGAAAAATCTAGTGATTTAGTGTTAGTTTCATTTGCCTAAAGAAATTTTCCAGCTTATGTGCACAATTCTAGCTTTAAGTTTTTGTACTACCTTGTTCTGACCAATTTCATTCGGCCATGATGGAGGTCGAATTGGGCTTAGCCTAAAACATGAAAGTTGTAGGAAATGATATTTTATAGCTTCCTATAAAATTTCAGCTCAATCGGAGCACTGTATTTTGTGAAATAACCGAAATACCCTTGACTGCCCACAAGCCTTGTTTCACGGACAGTTTTCTGTCCTCTCTGAGATTTCGATTTTTGACCATGAAAATGCATGATTTGGCTTTGGAGGTCTTCATAAGGAATGTAGTTATATATCTTGGCTTCGAAATGCCACCAGATTCGTTTCAATCCGATTAGTGTAGCTTCCGTTGTGGTTGTTATGCCGAAAGGTGTGTTTTATCGCCTATGATTTGTATGTGAATTGTGGTTGGTTTGAGATGAGATTCGGTGTTTGATTGTAGGGTGGAGAGTGAAGAAATTAAGGGGAAATGCTGTCCGTTTATTTTCTTGTAATTTGAGCGAGTAAAAGTGATATTGGAAATGTGATTTTGTGATGCATTGGACTTACTTTTCTTTGACATACTTAGGTCCACTCTAGTGGTGTTAGATGAGTTAAAGTTTACTTGAACTTATACATTTTCGTATGGTGAATGTGACGACTGTTTTAAACATGATACTTAGTTGCAAATGTCTAGTTTTGAACTTCAAATGTTTACTCATTTCCTTTCCAAAGCAAAGAAGAGTTGCATAGGGTTTCTCGGCCGCAAAACCTAATTTTATCAAGCGAGGCTTTGGGTGTGAATTTAGGATTTGTTTATCCTTCTTTTTCATATGATTTTACTCAAAACACTTGTTATACGTTGTTTCTTTGCATATGTATTAGTTTCGAGCCAAACAAATAGCTTTACAAAAAATTGAACAAAACTATTTTTCATATCTATCCAGGTTCTGGCCAGATTCTGACGTGGCACTGTTTCATTTGTTTTCCGATGGAATTTTCTAAAAACGTTTTGAGTATAGTTTTGTGTTGGGTTTGGGAACCTCTTAGTTACTCATGCTCTTTGATCCAAATGTACTCTTTTCACTTCAAAAATCATATTTATACATTGTACTAGTAGGTATTCGGATTTTCTTTGATTCACCTAAAATTTTGATAGTTGAAACATAATGTGTTTTCTTTACTCTTAGGGTTCCTTGGTGATTGAGGGTATTATCCGGAAGAAAACTTTGGACGTTATTTTGCTTAAATAGGTGAGTGTTCTTTGTACGTTATGTTTTCCATGACTATATGGATTGCTGTGACTATGTGACTATTGGTGAATATTTGATTAAATGTTAAATATTTTCAATGATTTCTAAAAATGAATTTTACTAGGCGAGTGTGTACTTTACCGCACCCGACCTAAATGAATGTGGAATTTACAATGATTAAATGATTAAATGCTACTTTTGCATGAATGTAAGCCGTTTGGCTGAATTGGGCCCTTGCTCTTCATTGTCGGTCGACTCGGGCTAGAAGCGGACTTGGTCGGGCAATTGGTAATCCTGGGAAAATTTTGGTATACTCGAGTATGATCACGAAGATTGGTGGAGACTGGCCAATGTCCAATAGGGGGAAAATAAAATGAATGAATGAATGGCAAGAACAATGGAGGGGTTTTCGCTTACAAATATAATTTTTAATGACTGAAGGAATAAGGAAATGATTGGTGGAATGAATGAACGAAGGGCTCCACGTGAGCATGTATCCTTTTAATGAGTGTGTTATCATTGCTTTATATTGTAAATGTTTTCTGGATTACTTGTTATTACATGATTAATGTCCTTGTTTAATTACTTGGCTATGTGTATGGAACTTCACTGGATTTTTAGCTCATTCCGTTAGTTTTGTTTTCCTTACAGGGGATGCGAGCAAGGGCGTGAGATTTGTGCAGACTAGCCTGGACTAGTTCTTTTGAATTTTGTTTTTGTTCGATTTTGTCGCGCTAGTGCTCGGATCGGGTGGTTGTATTAAGAACTAAGAACTTTCATTTTATTCGGGATTGTATTACTTTTGAGATAGAAATGAATGTACGTATATGTGCTAGTTTGGAAATGGTTAGTTCTCTTTTCCTCGAGGTTATATCTTATTTTGCTTGAAAAGATTGAACGAGTCCTGGCGAGAGCTGGGCAGGCAGTCTGCCGAACCCTTTGGTTCGCCTTAGGAAGAAGTGGGGCTGTCACAACCTTTGTTGAGGTGTCAAGGTATTTTGCTTCGAAACTCATTCTTTGTTCCTAATAATGGTAAATTAGTGACTTGTGGTGGCTAAATAGGTTGATTTATGGAAGATTTCATGGATTCAAGTGGAGTTAGATAAATTTCAGATTTTTTGGGTGATTTTTCTGTTTTCATATGATGATTATGGTTGTCCATGAAATGATAGCTTTAGATTGGGTAAAATGGAGCTTTTGTGTTTTAATTGTTGTTGTTTGCGAAAAATTTCAGTTTTGTGCAGAAAATTTCAGTTTTAGGGCTTCTAATTAGGGTTTTACTATGGTTGGTTGTTGAGATTTTAATTGGCTAAGATTGAGGGGTATTGTAACCCTAATGAGGTGTGTTGAATAGCCTATGATTTGTATGTGTAATTGTGGTTGTTTTGGATGAATTTAAATGGTTGTTTGTAGGATGGAAAATCTGAAATTTTAGGGGAAATGCTGTCCAAATGTTTAAGATATTGGATTCTTTTGAGTTTAGATTGAGGTTGGGTAGAAGTGAAAGGCTTTGGGGTTTGTTTATACTTTTAGCCTTAAATTTTATGTATTTTCCATTCCAAGCTATATTTTGTGACGGCCCCACCTCACCCTAGGGCGTACCAAAGAGTTCGGCGGGTCGCCTGCCCAGCTCTCGCCAGGACTCACTCACTCGTATCATGTATATACATCCATAGACAATAGATGCTCAAGTAAAAGATAAGAAACTTCTACACACCAGAAGTCTTCAAAGTTTTTACCATTCAAGTACAAACATCGAATATACAAGGTTCTCATTCCTCACACAACCAGCCCGTGCCAAGCACTAGGGCGAGAACCATTACAAGGCCAAAAAACTAGATCAACTAGACTATACAGAACTCTCGTCCTTGCTCGCCTTCCCCTGCTAAGGAAAACAATTGACGTGGTATGAGCTAAAAAGCCCAGTGAGGTTCTATATATATAAACAAGTAATTAAACAAGGAACATTAGTCATGTAATGACAATTAATCCAGAAAACCTTATGTATAGTTCATGAGTGGTTGGGACTTATTACAGGTATGGAGCATATCACAGGTATAGCACATGATTTCATGTTGGCATTTTAGCATGGAACAATTATCATGATACGCGGTAACCAGATACTGAAGGATACGGTGTTCCGGTGGAACTTTGTCGGTCCTCTGCACCTTATAACTTCTGAATCCCCACGGTTGACTGGCCATCACCTTATCCCTCCAGTGGTAATACTCGAGTATACCGACGGTTGTCCAGGGTTCCAACCTACCCGACCGAGCCCAGTCCTGGCTCGAGTAGGTCAGTAACCGAGGCGGGGCCCAAGTTCAGCCAAAAGGCTTACATTCATGCGCAACTAATATTTCAACATTTAAACACCAAAATCTCATATTTATTTAGGTCGAGTGCGATAAAGTACACACTCACCTAGCAAAAGTTCATTTTAGAAATCGTAGAAAACAATTAACATTTAATCAAATGTTCACAAATAACCACATAGTCATAACAATCCACATAGTCATAGAAACAAAACGTATATAGAACACTCACCTATTTAAGCAAAATAATGTTCAAAGTATCCTCCCGGATAACACTCTCAATCGCCAAGAAACCCTAATAATAGCCAAGAGAAAATATTACAGTTAAACCCCTCCAAAGTTTAAGTAAACCAAAGAAAATCCGAATAACTACTAGTACAAAGTATAAGTATAGTCTTCTAGTCTTCGAGCGTAAATTTGGGCAGCATGCCCTTTGTATTTACCTAATTTCCAGCCATTATGGCTTCATTCTTTTACTCAATCAAACCCAAGATTACCCATAACATAATTTCATTTCAATATCCATTCAATAGGCTCAATACAGTACAAGAACAAGAAATCAAGTTAATAACGAGTGTGGCAACGAAGTTTACAAAAGACAGTTTTGACGGGTTTTTACGGAATGGCACATCCGAGGCTATGCTTATCGGATTGAGGTGAAAATTATACCAATTCGAAGCTAAGATGAAGGCCTACAATGTTCATGAAGATCACTTAGTCCAGTTTCTAATGCAACTTAGTCAAATCCTCAAATTACAGAACCAAAATCCAACTCGTCGGCTATTTAACCACACTACACTGGAATGGTCATATCTCAGGTTACAAAGGTCTGATTAAGGTGTTCTTGGAGGCGTTTAAAAGCTAAGACAGGGTAATAAAACTTTCATGTTTTTGAAAATGGCTAAATTTGAACAGATCATAGTGAATAAACACAACCAAAAAGACTAAACTGTCCACGCGGAACTCTGGAATGTAACCTAGAATAGCGAGGGTATTTTGGTATTTTCACAATATACGTTGCTCCGATTGAGCTGAAATTTTGTGTAAAACTATAAAATACCATTCTCTACAACTTTCATGTTTTGACCTAAGGCCAAATCAGCCTCTAACATGAGGCTACAAAACCGGACAGAAAAAGGGGGAAAATTTTCCAGAATCTGGAATTTTTGTTCTTCAATGAAACTTTCTCAAATTTCTTGTTCCAATCACTACCAAATCCCCTTGTATAATCTTATATTCAACATATAGTAACCATATAGCAAGTTTGGGCAGAAATTTATCAAATCCTAACTCACTTATATCATCCAAAAATCATCACAACAACTTGTATAACTTGTAATCTAACCCAAAACATGAACTATTTAACATCTTAAACAAGAGTAAAATGATCAAAGCCATAGATCAGATTTTATACCTCAAAGACAAAGCTTGGAAGAGTGATACTTCACCTCCTTTGGAAATTTTTAGTTCCCCTAGCTTCCCAAGATCACAACTCACTCTTTAATCGGTTTAAAATTTCATTTCCTCACTTGGTTAGTGCAAATCAAGAAGAAAAAAAAAATGGTTTCTCTTGCTCTCTCTTTTCTCTCTCAACAATTTCGTCCATAAGCAAGAAAAAAATGAAGAAGAAAGAGCTTAGTTTGTCTTATAAGAAGGTAGGAGAGATAAGGTTTAATTTAGTCCACATGTTGGCCAACACTTGGCTCAACCTCAACCACACAATTTTCTCTTTCTTTCCTTGCATTTTGGGCCACATATGTTGGTCAATAGGTAATCATGAGAGGGAAGATATTTTGCTCAATTAGTGACAAGCTTGTATGGCAAGAAAGTGGTGGTCAAGTGGTGGTTAAATCGGTAGTACCCGGTACACGTCGATTCGCACTGTTTTTCCTTAAATCCCCCGTACTAGGATTTTTACTTCCTATTCACCAATTTTATATCATTGCTCCTAATCACATATTATTTCTCACTTAAAAGTCACTTTTAATCACCAAATTTAGTCCTTGCTTCGTACCGAAAATTCATCCGGCGGAAAATCGCGAAAACCCTAATTTTGCTCCTGTGACGACCCCACCTCTCCCAAGGGCGAACCCAAGGGTATCGGCGGGCCGCCTGCCTTGCTCGCGCCAGGACTCGAAACACAAAACTAATAAAATGATAGTAAACCAAAAGAGAACTGTCTATAATATATACAACCACCACAAGTTCTATTTACATCTTCAAAAGCATCAAGTCAAACCTCTCTAATATACTATAACAACAACCAGTAGAAGGTAGACCCTAAGGAGGGTCCTTATACAAACCACCAAAACAAAAACAAACATCCTAACTGTCCAACTATTACAAACGAGACCTAACTATACTAACGGCAGAGTCCCAAAGTTCCCCGCGTCGTCCCCTGCTAAGGAAAACAAAGGAAACGGGGTAAGCTAGAAGCTTAGTAAGTAAACAGGGGTAAAAACGTAAATTTCACGTAACCACATTTACACAGTAGGAGTAAAGCAAAAGCAGAAAAATAACATCACATGATAAGGATACATATGGCTTCAAAGCCAAGTCATTTGCCATGCGTGATCTCCTGTCGACACTCCGTCGACCATAAATAAGGTCCGTAGAACTTCACTTGTACACCCACCGGACACCTTATCACTCTCACTGGCCAGTCACCTCACAAACTTGCCCGGGCGAACGAAATCACAAACTTGAGCTTGAGTCACAAGCTCGGGTCACAAACTTGGTTCACAACTCGGTGAACCGGATTCACAAACTTGGTGACCTCAATCCAAGTTGGACTGACTTCGACCAAGCCCTAACCGGCTCGAATAGTCCCTCGAGGTATTGAGATCAGCCCCAAACTCACAAATTTCACAAAATTAGTCAAAAGTTACCCTGAGCCACAAGCTCAAGGGTTTTAGTTCCAAAATTGCTCATATACACAAGCCATGTATAGATAGGTGCGCAAATTAGGGTCTAGGTCGAGTGCGATAAAGTACACCCTCGCCTAGGTACCCTCTTCATACAAATCGAAACACATAAGCAACGAACACACAAGAGCGGCCTGAATACTTACTCAAAATACCAAAAGTAGTACTAAAGCAAAATCGCTTCGCGCGTGTTCGCTAGTAGTGGGCCCCACCGGCTCCGCCTAGCTCACCACTGTCTGAAATAGAAGATTTTACCACATTATATCACAAACGGCTACTAACAGATCCAAAACAAGCAAAACGGCAAAAATCGGCACACGCGCTCGCGCGGAACGGCAAACGGAAACGGCCAAATCGGCCATCTCAAACCGTTTTGATCAAAGGTTAGGCTAGGAATATCGGATCAAGGTGAGCGAGACACCGTTTCGAAGCTATGAGGAAGGTCTACGATTCTCATGAAGACACCTTAAACTAGATCTGAATCAACACAAGTCGAAATCATGGAAAACGGTACCAGAAGTTTGCACTTTGAATGACAGACAGGGTCTGTTTACTGGACCATAACTTCTAGCTCACAAGTCCAAATCAGGAAATTCCAAAGGCATTAGAAATCTGAGACATAAGGGTAAAACTTTGATGTTTTGGCCAAGACCTGAATCCACTCAGAACAGAACAAAAATTGAGTGCCAAAGTACCCGTCAGAACTGTCCAGATACAAGGCAGTTCTGACGATCAATCTTGTTTTGGTCATAACGGAAGCTACGGAACTCGGATTTCGACGCACTTTATACCGTTTCGAAGCTGAGACCAAGATCTACATTTATTACGAAGGAGTTGACACCCAGATCGTACGGGATCAAAACGGAAAACCCACGGTCAGAAGCTGAAATTCAAAACGTACACAAACTAATGTCTAAAACAGGCCTGAGTGTTCTGTCTATAACTCAGAATACGCTAATCCGTTTAACCTGAAATTTTACAGAAAGATTCAGGACTTAAGGGGCTACAATGTTGAAGAAGGAAACTTTGTCCAGTTTTGAAGGTAACAAGGTCAAAAATGCAAGACACTATACCAGAATCGCAAAACAGGTTCACAAACCGTATTCTAGTACAAACATCATAACTCAGCCTAGACAAGGCCAAATCCAGAAATTCCAAAGCCATCCGAAAGCTTAAAAACAGGGATACATTTCATCAGAAGACCTCAACACCCAAATCCAAAACAATTCCAGGCAAAACAACCCATTTCAGACGCAGTTCTAACATCCTGATGAACCCAGAACAGCAATAGTAATTTCGGCTTATCTCATTCTACACTACTCCGATTGACCTGAAATTTTACAGGAACCTTTAAAACATCAATACCTACAACTTTTATGTTTTAAGCCAAGGCCAATTAGGCCTCTATTTAGGACCAAAAATTTCGGACAGAATGAAGAACCAAGAACCCTAATTTTCCAGAATTTCTTCCAAAACAGAAATTGATTGCAATCATCAATCATTTACACCTACTAGAGTTATTAAACATCATTTCCAATCATCAAAGATAGCCACACCATCATGATCATATTAAACCAGAAAATCACCAATAAATTGAAAACTTCATCAATTTATTCAAAAGCAAGAAATAACCACAAAATTCATCACTTTAACTATCACTAGGCATCAATTAAGCTTCATTAGATGAAGGAGAAGGTTCATTCATTACTCACCTAGTAAAACAAGAGAGAGAGAGTTGCTTGACACCTTAGCTTCTCCAAACACTTCACCAAACTACTAAATAACACCTAATGAAGAGATTTTATGGAGTAGAAACAAGTTTATGTGATTGTTTTGGAAGATTTGAGCTAGATAGAAGCTAGAAATTGGAAGAGTTTTCTTTCTTCTTTGTTCAAGATGGCCGACCAAGAGGGAGGAGGAAAGAGTGAATTTTTGGTAAGTTTTTGAGATATTTTAACTAAATGGTAAAAAGTCAAAAAATGAATAGTTGTCCAACAAGTCCAACCAATGAGATAGTGACACTTGTCACTCCATTTAAAGCATCTCTATCCTTTTTCTCTCTCACATCAATCACATCACAACCTCTACTTATCTCATAACACCCGATAAATTTCACCCAGTGTCCGGAACTTAACCTAAGTGGCCGAATTTTTCCGAACATTTCGCACTAGCGGGTCCCACGTCCGTTATATATCCTTAATTTCTCAAAAACTAACCGATACTAGAAAAATCATCCAAAAACTATATCTGCTCATAAAAAATATCTATAAAATTTCCCTACGAAAGAAAACGCAGAAAACAAGCCATTAAATAAATAAAACCCTAAAAAATTAGAAAATTTTCGGGTTCTCAAACTCATTTTTTTTCGGGGCGTCACAGCTCCAATCTTAAATCCAAAAGTGAAACCCTACTTTCTAGGTCTATTTGCACTTATTGAGGGATGATTGGGTAGTAGGGCCATATTCAATGAATAATTCCAAATAAAAAGAATTTTAAGAAAAGTGTGATGAATTTCACAATTCCATAGAATAAAATTAGGGTTTTGAGTCAAATATGAGGGATTTAAACATAGTCACAAGTAAGCTAGGGTTTTTTTTTTTAATTAAAATTTTAGGGTTTCTAGTCTTTTAAAACAAAATAAGGTTTTAAATCAAACCCAAAGAAATAACTTTAGTATCTTCCTTGGACAAAATAATGTTTTAAAATAAAATGAACTAAAGAAACCGTAAAACAATAACATCTTAAAAGTTGGGATGTCACATATTTGGTTTTGCCTTAGTAGTTCATTTAAGAGGTATTCGACTCGTGTTCGAGTCTCAATTGTGTTTTCTTGATTGTTATAGGGCGTGTCGGTGATCCAAGGCATACGTCGGACGGAAACTTGTGAACTTGCTTTGTTTGAATTGGTGAGTGTACCATTGCATGAGTTAATACTTAAATGGTTGTTTGTACTTGAATCTTTGGTTTGAATGACTGTGAACTCTGTGTATGAGACGAGAGTGTACTTTATCACTCTCGATCTCTTATCTGTGTGACTATATACTGTATAACTGTGAATTCGTTACTTGTGCATGGTTTGATGTCGTTTGGGGCTAAGCCCAACGACTTTACTGTGATATTTGAGCTCAAACCTCATTGGTCGTTAATCGGGTTGAGCCGGCAAGGGCCTGGTCGGTTCGATAGCGAACCATGGATTTACTGTTAGTCGAATGGAGTGTTATCTCCTCGACTTTGTGGTATACTCGAGTATTACCCTCTCTGTTTTTGTGAGGTGTTCGGGCCCGGTAAGGGGAATGTTTGGTGTAAAGTGGGATCTACGGTCTTGTTCGTGTCTTCGAACGTTGACGGAGGGTCAACGAGTTGAGATCAAGTATTGCAAAGGGAAAATTGGTTCTTGAGAGCCAACGGTATCCTTTTACTTCTGGTTTTATTGTGGGGTTTTTTCTTCAGTGTTTAATGGCCATGTATAACTGAGCATGAATATACTTGTGAGTCTTGGATGTGTGACTTGTCGGTACCTCATTGGGCGTAAGCTCATCCTTGTTATCTTTGTTTTCCTTACAGGAACACTTTTGGAACCATGATTTTTAGAAGTGAGTTGAGCTATTTAGATATTCTTTTGTTTTTTTTTTGTATAGCTCCTCGGTAGTTGGAAACCCTAAATGTATTTTGTCCCAAAGTTTCCTTTTGATTTGTAATCCTATCAACGGGTGTATATAAAAGTGTTTAATCATGTTTATATGGTATGTTTGGTTGGATTGGTTGAAATTGTACCTTCTCAAATGTTATATAAATTTTACTTGTACTTGATTTGAATCGTTTCGAGCTTGTGGAAGCGTATTTTCGGCGTACGATTGCATTATAGAATTTGATCATTGTGTTCAGCTTAGTAGTCCTGACAAGAGTTGGGCAGGCAGTCCGTTAACTCTTAGGGTGCGCCCAAGGGGAAGGTGGGGCTGTCACATTCCAAGCCAAGAAGCAAGGATTTCCTGGAAGTAGTTCAGGACAAGGGGATAAGAGTACCCCTCCCAAGTTTGGAAGGGGAACCGGAGGAGGAAGACTACCGGGGATGTCGAGAAGGGCCCCGTCAAGAGGTGGCCAAGTTGGGCGAGGCCCAAGAGGAGGTTCCCAGGGAGGCTCGACTTCTGTATCTCGAGGTCCCTGCGGGTACTGTGGGAAGCCGAACCATACGGAGGACAATTGCTGGAGGAAGGAAAGGAAATGTTTGCACTGTGGGAGTGCAGACCACCAAATTGCTAATTGTCCAGTTCTACCGTGAGAAGGAAGTGGGAGCCAGCAACCGACGAGAACCAATTCTGGCTAGGCTAAAATGGAAGGGACTAAATCGAAAGTATCTGTGATGCCCTACTTCTCCCTAAGGCGAACCAAAGGATATCTGCGGGACGCCTGCCCAGCTCTCGCAAGGACTCTAGACAAATTGATTCATGTTTAATGATACATAACAAATAATACAAGCCTAATAAAGAAGAGTCGCTTCCATAATCGAATATCCAAGTCTTACAACACGAGTTCAAAATACAACAACTATCCAATTCTTACATCAGGTTTCCAAAAGATACATCAATTCCCAAAATATACAACAGCCGAAATGTCTAGTCATTTACTTTTGAAACCCTAATACAAAAGTACATCAAAAGGGGTTTCTCTGAATTCCACTCCATGACCATTCCTGTTAAGGAAAACAAATCTACGGGGTGAACAATTGCTCGTGAGGCCAAGAACACACATGCAAGCAAGTTGTCCAAGTAACAATTCCATTTAACAAGTAAAACAATAATATTTGAGTAATTAACAATTCCAACGAAATTTAAACAGAAACAATTCAAGGATATGGTAACTCTCAGGAGCTAATTTCCACTTGCTTTGCCAATCTCATTCGTATACCTTCCCGTGATGACTCTCCGTCAACCGGGTCGGTATTTCCAATCCGTAGAACTCCACTTACTTCTCATATCCGTCCACCGTACACCGCACAGGCCCTGAACGTAATTTATAAGGTGATACTTCACGAGTATGCCAAGTGAGTGTGGTAAAGTACACACTCAACTCCATTTTCAAAATCTTCAATCATTAATAACAGTTAAGCATGTATCAAGTTCGCATACACTTTACACTCACCAAGTAAAATAAGGAAGCAAGCACAATCGTGTGTCTAGGCGTCTCCTGTGAGATCCTCTTGAAGCTCCTCTTGAGTGCCTGAGCAATTAATAATGAACTATTACACACTATAGCTCAAAACCCCTAATTATCGAGGAAGATTGCACTCTTGTACAATTTAAAAAGATATCATGAAAATGAGCCTTAATTACTCGTAAATCGAGGCTCGAAAATGGGGTTTAAGAACACAAGAAAAATCTGATTTTCATCTTTAAAATCATTGGACGGAAACAAGTAGGCATGAAATCATATAAATCATTTTTCAAACGAGCGATCGAAGATGGACTTCAAGGAGCCACGTCACAATCCGGCCGGATTCAAGGCAGAGAGGGATCCAAAATTTTTTTTTTTTCAACTTTCACTACCAATCCGGCCAAGAACTGGCCTGATATACGGCTGGATTCTTTGAAAACTTTCATGCGCGAAAATTTTCTAAATTGGTCAAGAAATATCGAATTTGAGGGCATTCTTTGAAAAATCATAACTTACTCTCTGAAAGTGAAAAATTGGAAAACTTGTTATCGTTGGAAACTAATTCCAAAGTACTAAAAGTTCCTAGAAGGCACTTTTCCATGATTCCAGACGGAAGACATTCAAATTTCGGCTTCAAGTTGCCGTTTTGGAATACCAAGACAATTTCGAGGTTGGTTTTTAGCCAATTTTGGAAATTCGGCAAAATTCACAGAATATGAACTAGCCTCTAAAATTTGGAAATCAATTAGAGTTGCAATCAAAGTTTAAAACACAACAAGTGGAACAAGAATCAGAGTTTTGAGCACCAAGATATAGCAGCTCAAGCTTGCTGAAAATTTCTCACTGCCCAAGGGGTTTTCTAGATCTAAAAGATGAACTTTGAGACTTTGGTTGGCCATCAAAATGGACTTGGAATGGCACCAAATTTCATATTAAAATTCGTACGGGAAGTCAGTTAACAAAGCCACTAAAGTTCCAAGAATTTCCAAGGCAAATCTGCCTTGTACTTGCATTTTTCCTTTTCTAACTTTTGGGTCAATGAAATTGTCTCAAACATGGTTCAATTATGAAGACAAGGTCTAATAAACATCCAAGATACATTTGGTAGGTAGTTAACACCAAGAATTGCAAAATAACAAGTCCCAATCCAAATTAAGGCATTCAACTAGCCAAAAGAGGGTTTTCCATCACTGAGACAGTTTCGAAATTCGGCCACAACTCACTCAATTCAACGGAATTGAGCGTGGTTGGTGGCGTTGGAAACTAAATTCATAAGGCTACAATTTCACAGAAGGAATCGTTTTAAAATTCAGTCCATAACTAGCTCATTTTCAAGCAACAATTCGCAGTACATAACAGGCTTCCTAACACAGTCGAGAAACAGGACAGGTAACTTTGAAAGGCTGGTACGGTCCACTCAAGTGGAATCAGGGGATGTATTTTATACCGTTGGAAAACTGGAATGTCTAGTTTCTAATGCCGCAAACGGCACTCGATTTTGACGTCGGAGGAAAGAGCTATAGTCGTTTGAAATTTGCTGCCAGAGCAACTCTGGACACGTTTTCCAGTCATGAAAATTTTTTGAAAACACAACTTTTCCCCAACCAATTCAAGTTATTTTTGGTGGAAACTTTCCACACAACCTATAAAACATATATACACTGAAATCAAGTCAATTGGACCAAAAAAAATTGCACCAAGAGGTGCTGCAAAGATAGGGCAGATTCGGCCCTTCAACATGCATCACTTCCTTTGATTTTCTTTTTACTCTTTCAACTTAAATCTACTAGATTAACACTCAATCAACACAAATAACATCCAAACTCATCAAATCAGATCATCAAGTCCATTATGGGATTTCATAGAGCCCACTCACATGATTTCCAGCAATCCAAAGCTACCCACATGAAGCTACAAGCTTCTAAGTGCAACACTACACGAAAATTGGTTTTCATTGACAAGTCATTTTCGTCACAAAAAAATAAAAGGTCGTCACTGATAAGTTTTATTGACAACTTTTTAGTCGTCACAGAGTTGTCACTGAAGGCCCGTCGGTAAAGGTATTCAGTGACGACCTTAAAAGTCGTCAGTGACTAGTACTCTTTTGTGACAACTGGTGTCGTCAGTAATTTTTGTAATTTTAGTGATGACATAGTATCTTGTCAATAATGTACAAAGCAATATCGTCACTAAAACTAATCCATAGTTGACAGTGGAGTAAACTAATTACTGACAACTTTTGTTGTCACTAAACACTTTTGAATTCTATAACAATAGATGGTTGTCAATAGAGAAATCTGATTCAATGACAACACTTGACCACCATGAAATTTGAAGATTTTCTTGCTACAATTATATCTAAAAAATGAAAAAAAAACAACACCCTACATAATGAAGGCATCCATTACATTACGAAATGCCAAAATATCATTTGAAGCATTCAAATATCATAATCAAGTTCAACAACACCCTACAAATACTTTGCTAAGTGGCATTTGGCCTAAATTTCACATACAAGTCAAGGCAGTTTTACAAATCAAATCCAAGTCCCCAAAAAAATGTGTTGTTGAAACATTTCTTAAGTATAAGATTTTCTCTATAGTTCTTGAGTCAATTAGCAACTCTTACTGCTGATCTTCCAAAAATCTAAAATGAGCAACATATCTGCAGTGAAGTACTTCAATTATTAGCAGGTGATAAGAAAAACTTGAGACAAGAAATAGAACATAAGAATTTGCAAGAAAATAAGCTAAATCATTTCTTTTAAGCATCATCTAGACAATGACTAAACAAGAGCAAAGTAAGAGATAAAGCACTTAGAACTTTAGAACTCAAGAAACACTTCTTTTATTTTGACTACGATATTAAAAACTCAGGAAACAATTAATATGCTTATGCTACTATACTAAGAACCAAACAGTGATCCTTCTTTGACTTCGTAGGCCTCATTTGTATGGTTCATTCAAATAGATCATGAATGGCAACTTCAGCTTTTCAGGTATCGAGAATGTCTATTATTTATCAGAAGACCAAGGTTTGATGACAACTAAAATTCAACATATATAGGGACTCTTTGTGCCCATTGGTAATATTTTAATGATTATGATAATAAAAAATTTGATGCATCTAATATTTAAGTGAAACTGTGTATAAAATAGAAAAGATGCTCCACTATAAATCGGAGCTTCTAACTATTATGCTAACTAGTACATTCTATAACCAGCCTACTTTCAATTTTCAAAAGTTCTAATAGCAAATATGTCATGCCAGTAGCTTTTTTTTTAGGACCATAATATTTTAAAGCTCAGAAATAAATGCACATAGAAATGAAAAAAGCATGATAATCAACTACTCTCTCTAATTTAGCTTTGATGGAAAAACATATTCTGCGCACCATGCTAAAACACTTGAGCAAAACAAAAGCAAGAATTTTGTCATTCTTATGAAATTAAAGTTGTCAAACCATACAACTAAATTAAATTAATGCACAAAATCAACCATGGCACTGCAACCCATAAAAAAAATGCTACTGCAAATGAATACTTACGGTGTCATAATCCATTAAGGTAATACAAACTTTCACCACAATATATCCACATATTATAACTATAGACAATTCCTCTACACAAGTAATCAGCCATGACATCCAATTAGAAGAATACAGACTAGTCATTTTATGGTATCCTTTTATGCAAAATTTGTTTTCACCCATGTGACAACCACTTTGAAATTTCATAAGAATAAAATATAGAAAGTCACATGAATACATTGCCTGTGTAACTAAAACTCATGCAACCAAAGCCCACAAATCAAACAGAGTTCATAGATCATATTACAAACTTTTGAGATGATGTCCGTGTTTATTCCCTGCTTATCACTAATTTCAACTTATATCCTAGCATGAAAGGTTATTACACACTTTTATAGCAAGACAATTACATAATTCAGGTTTAAGCACAAAGACTAGTCCAACTAGTCATGTTAAGAAAAGTATCTAAATCTGAGTATTTAGTATTGTATGAGACAACTTGATGTACACATGTATATCTAGAATATACAATCTATACCCAGATTAAAAAAGGGAACTTTTCCTACAAGTCATTACTTCACCAGCAACACCAAGGAACCATATATGAAAGCAGGAAAGAACTCCATTTTATTAACACAAACAATTAAAGAACATTACTTTAGCATTTGCAAATAATTAAGAATGCTATGAGATGGAGTTACACAAAAACAGATTAAGTTAAGATGCTAGAAGTCGAACAGATTCATTGTACCAAACAAAGAAGAAAAGTAAATCCAAACTACAATAAAAAATGAAAAGAAAAAATTCCCTTCAATTAACCAATAACAGTCCCATAGCTATCTCTCCTGGCAAAGCACAAAAGAGAAGGGAAGAAGAAATACAAGTGATTACCCTCTTGGAAATAGAACGAATGTTTCGTATTGCTATCTTGGAGAAAATTGCAGTGCATAGTTCTGGAGAAAAAAAATCATGGCAGAGGAAAATTAGATCTCAAATTCTAGTGTCAACACCAAGTTATGGTAAAGTTTAATCGTTCAATAAAGGGAAAAGACAATCTGCAACTCTTATTTATAGGTATGAAGACAAGGATCAGCAATTACATCATAGCAAAGTACCTCTAAAAACAGATGGACCAGCCAATGCTATAGCATAACCTGCAAAAACAGCAGCTGAGCTCATAAAAGTGCCAAAATTAGTTGAATTCTTCGCATTAAGCTTGGCAATAGCACTAGCATTACCCGTTGCTATTGCTAACCAATCAACAAGTAGTTTAATAAGAATGGCCCTTGGACATTCCACATATAAAATACACAAAGGTACTTAACAAACAGAAACTCTAAAATGCTGATTTCCAAACAAATACAACTTAGAACAAGTTGTAGTTTCAATTATTTGAGAAATATAAATATTATCTTTTTTCACTTACCTTTGCACTACCCAAGAAGCCTAATGCGGAACAACCTGCAATTGGACTTCATAATTGTCCTTCAACCATAAATACTTTGCTAGAGTTTGCTAGACTTTGGCATCTGAAACTTGGTCTACTGACACTGCTCCCAGTTGCTTTGCTAGGGTAGTTTTTGTGACGACCCCACCTTTCCCTAAGGCGTACCAAAGGGTTCGGCAGACCGCCTGCCCAGCTCTCGCCAGGACTCACTCACTATCTCAATCGAGTCACGTACACACATCCATGAACCATAAATAACATTCCCAATTCAAGCTTATAATTTACATTAATAGAAATCGAAGTACAAAGTCTCAATACACCAAACTAGTTCAGAACGTATACAATCCAAGTACAACATGTTTCATTCGAGGAATAGCGCGAGTACAAGACCAAAAAGTCAAAAGTCAAACAAAAGGCTACGCTAGTCTTTTACAAGTCTCACGCATCACTCGTACCCCTGAAAGGAAAACAAATGGAGTGGAATGAGCTAAGAGCCCAGTGAGGTTCCAAATAGCAAATTGACCATTATTTATAAGTACGAGTTTTCGATATAGCAAAGTAACGAGCATAAAGTGTTCATAAAGTGTTCATAAATGTGAACAGTAGCACGTCAAGTAGCAATCTTAAAATGAGCGCATGTAGAAAATTTTTCAAAAGAAACAATAATCCAATAAACAATAATCATTCCAAAGTATAAGGATACGGATGACTCTCAGGAGTCAAATTCCCATTGCATTACCAGAAGCTTGATCCCGTAGTAGTTGACACTCCGTCAACTTTCAAGTAAGTAACCAATCCAGTAGAACACCACTTAAACGACTCTCCGTCCACCGTTCAACCCCCAGCTGGGCCCAAAATCCTCAAGAACACGGGTGGTAATACTCGAGTATACCGATTAGTCGAGGAGATATCACTCCACTCGACGATACAAGAGACCCAGGGTTCGTTACCCAATCGACCAAGCCCTTGCCGGCTCGACTAGAGTAACTCGCCACAGGGTTTCTGGAATTCCAGGAAGTGCGCGCATCATAAACAAGTATATCAAGTCAATTGCAACAATAAACAAGTATATCACGTAAGGGCAAGTGCGATAAAGTACACTCTTGCCCTTACAATTCACGTATATAACATGTAATCAGATTGGTCACGTATCAAGTTCAAGTATCAAGTTCAATTCGGTATTTGAAAGCACTCACCCAAAAGATATAGTGCTACTGGTCACTTTCAGGTTATACTCCGAGTTCGGAGTCCAAATCTGCGATAAAACTCAATTTGAGAACTTTGAAACATGACTAGAGTTCGAAACTTAGACGTTTCGTTCAATAAGAATCAAGAAATTGAAATTCACTTGGAGAATACTCGTGAGATACTCGCTCACTTTTTAAATGATAAAACTTTGTAACATTTATACTTGAAATGGTCATGCGAGTCGAAAGTACAAGGGAAAACGTACTTTGAGCAATCATTATTTCATTTCTCAAGGGTACAAGTTCGGCCAAGTCCTTACTTATATACCTCGAACAAGAAGACTCAAGTACCCTAGATGGTTCAAGTACTATTCATATCAACTCGACCCAAGTCGCAAGTGTATTTATATAGTCCTCGAGCGTAAATTTGGGCAGCATGCCCTTTGTGTTTACCTAATTTTCCAGCCATTTAGGCTTCATTATTTTTCTTCAACAACAGCCCAACAACATACATATCAGCAATTTATGTCAAGAGCCGTTCCATAGGCTCACAATATCATAACAACAAGAACCGCATCAAGTACAAGTGCAGAAATTCAATGTGGCACAAGACAGATTTGACGTATACAAGCGGAAATAACTTATCCAAGGCTACACTTATCGGATTAATACGAAACCTGTGCCATTTCGAAGCTAAGACACAAAGCTACAACATTTATGAAGGTCACTTAGTCCATTTCCTAATGTAACTTAGTAAAAATCTCAGACTACTAAACCAGAAACCAATTCATCGGCTGTTTAAACGCATTATGCTGTAGCAGACCTAACTCAGTGTACACAAGTCCGAATCAGGTTTTCTTTGAGGCATTTTAAAGCTACTTCAGAAAACTACAACTTTTATGTTTTGGCCCAGAGCTAAATCAGAATGGATCCTGATCAAAAATCGTGATAAACTGGACTGAACTGAAGAAACGGACTGCTGGGAAATTCTTAAAACAGCAAGGGTATTTTGGACTTTTCACGACCTCCGTTGCTCCGATTGAGCTGAAATTTTACAGGCACCTATAAAATGCCATTCTCTACAACTTTCCTTCTTTGACCAAATGCCAATTCGGCCTCTAACATATAGGTACAATTTCGGACAGAATGCTTGGGAAATTTTCCAGAAATCTGGAATTTTTAGCTCTAAGTGTAATTTCCTCAAATTTCTGGTTCTAATCACCACTAAACAACCTTATATAACCTTAATTGCAACATTTACACATCATACATCACATTGAGCAGAAAATCAGAACCCCTAGTTCATCAAATAAATTGGGGAAAACCTCTAAATCATGCTAATCATCCATGATTCCACCACTATAATCAAACTACTAGCTTAATTTAACAAAATCAAAAGCAAAACTTAGAGAGATGAGTTCTCTTACCTTGGTTAGAAGTCTCTAAAAGCAGCCCCAAGCTTTCCTTTTCCAAACTTTCACCACCAAACACTAACTAACCACTCAAAGACAAGATTAATCGGTTTCTTTTGTTTGATTTCTCACTTTGTTGGTGGATTGAAGAAGAAATGGAGAAGAGTTTTGTTTTTCCTCTCTTGTTCTTACTCTCTCTCTCTCTCGGCTCTTAGCAGCAGAAAATGAAGAGAAATGAAGCTGATTTTTGTCTTATAAGGAGTAAGAAGGTTAGAGTTAATTAAGACCACAATTTGGCTAACACTTGGACAATTCTTAGCCACTAATTTTTCTCTTTCTTCCCCTTGCTTATAAGCCACAAATTTCGGTCCCCTTAGCTGTAATATAAGAAGATATTTTGGCTCAAATATCAATAAGCTTGTGGTGCAAGAAAGTGGTGGTCCAGTGGTGCGTTCAAACGGTAGTGCGCGGGACCCGCCGGTTCACGCCGTTTTTCTTAAAAACTCACGTACTAGGGTTTTTACTTCCCATTCACTAACCTTATTTTACTGCTACTACTCACATATTATTTTTCACTTAAAAGTCACTTTTAATCTCCAAATTTAATCCTTACTCTGTACCGAAAATTCATCCGGCGAAAAATCGCAAAAACCCTAATTTTACTCCAAACTTGAAACCAAAGCGTAAAACCTTATTTTCTAGGTTTATTTACACTTATCATGGGATAATTGGATAGTAGGGCTTTAATAAATGATAATCTTCAAATAAAAAGAAATTTTTAAGAAAACGTGAGGAATTTTCCAATTCCAGTAATTAAAATTAGGGTTTCAATTAAAATATGAGAGATTTAGGAAAACCGGTTAGTCACAAGTAAACTAGGGTTTTTGGCTACAATATTAGGGTTTCTAGTCTTTTAAACCAAAATAAGGTTTTAAATCAACCCAAAGAAATACACTTTAATATTTTCTTCACAAACAACCTCCTAATATTCGGGATGTTACAGTTTTTAATCATATTCTTCCTCACCAACATTTTCACTATTCATCCAAAACATCCCAGCATTGTCTGGCTGACCCATAAGAACTTTTTTACACTAAATTAAAAAACAAAGAAAGCATGAACAATTTTTACAAAGACAAGAAGAAAAATAGAGAAGAAAATTTCTCTCTTTCCTTAATTAAAAAAGTTAGTAAGCTGTAAATAAAATAAAATAACAACTTTAATATTCACTTAATAAATTCATTGAACGGGAATGAATGATACAAGGATTTGAATTAAGGCTAGAACTAAAAGCTCACCAGTATAGGGAATCAAAAAATCAGCTCCACTGAAAGATTTTAGGAGGGGGAAATTTGGATACAAGTTAGGGCTTGAAGGGCTGGGATTTGGGGAGACCTCATTGAAGAGATATAGCCAGAGTAATGGAAATTCTGACTGGAATAGGAATGGAAAAGTAGTGCTGGTCTAGGAGACGCAACTTCTATGCACAGATGGGTGCTTGATTATAGATCGAAGATGACGACGATACAAGTTGGAACGGCTGGTTGGGAGATTTGCCGAAAAAAAAAATACCTCAGAGGTATAGGAGGCAAAACGGAGACGTTTTGAGAGACAACCCATCAGGAGAAATGGCAGATCTACTGCAAATACGGAAGCAAAATGAGAGAAGGGAGGCCCCTCTGTGTGGGCAAAAGTTTATTGTGAATGTTCTCTGAAATACACAAGCGAGAAGATAAAAGTCAAAAATGTTTTATTACCTTACCTAGATATTCTGTGACTCTCATTGATGACTTGTACACCTTAGTTATAGAAAGTCCATTTTATCATGACGATAACCCGAAATTTGTCATAAAAGATGACTTTTTGTGGTGAATTAGACTTTTGTCAAAAATTACCTTGTCATAAAAAGTACATTTTTTTTAGTACCGTACTTCTTAAATTTGACTCTTTCTTATTAAAAAATTTTAAAAATGTCAATTAGATGAGAAAAATATTTTTTCATAAATAATTTATTTACTATTAGTCAAACATAAAACTTCACATTTAATTTATTAACTTTGAATAAAAAATACATAATTAAAGAAATATAATAAATTGATTTAATTAATTAACTAAAGAGTTTAAGAGTTATTTGCTTTAATAACTAGTTTAATTTACAAACTCTTATAGATTAACATTTTTTAGGTATTGGGAAATTAACTACAAAATGTCTTTAGTTTTTTTTTCCTTTAACAAGTCATTCTTGGACAAATTAATATGACCAATTGACTAAACTAGTCAAATTACCAATTTATACGAAAATCAAGAGGCTCAAAATTGTATGATAGTCAAACGGTTTCATTGGAAACAAATTAACATTAATATTAATATATTGCCAAAGTTGTAAAAATTCTAAGATAGTTTAGTGACAACATATAATTATCACTAAAGCTATCCATTGTTATAGTGACAACAGAGAGTTTCAAGTAAAGAAAGTACACAAGCTTCAGTGACTGTGAGAACCCCGAAAAAAAAATAAAATATATATATATTCATGCATATTTCACTTGCATTTTGACTCTTTAATAAATTCTAGCATTATTTCTACTTGTCTTTAAATAAGTGCGTAAAAACAATTTTTATGTGATAAATAATATAATTGTGCCAAAATATTAAAGTACTTAGTTTTGTCAAGAAAAATTAATATTTCTTGATGTAGATTATTTATTGCCTTAATATTAATTCCTTGAATGTCGATAGCTAATTTTAAGTGTTAATAATGTTAAGTGCCATCGGAAACCTTAGAATTAAGATGGAATCGATTCTAGGTCAAAACTCTTTATAATTACACTTAGGACGTTAAAATCTCGATAATTGAATTTTTGCGAGATTAGTATACTAGTAAGTAGTCAAATTTCATTTGGGGTAAATTTTCGGAATTAGATTACGAATGAGGACTTAAGTGAAAATTCGGACAAGATGTGAAAAGATTTAATTAGCCTTCTTCCATCTCGAATTAACCAGGCATGTATTATTTCCATTTTCGCCGTTCGAATTATTAAATACTAATTCATAGATTAATTAAACGTTTAAATTTAAAACGTATAAAACAAACTGTACGAACCAAATAAAAACATGGGGTATACCGTAACTGGTATGAATTAAATATATTTTAGTGCTAAGCTACTTGTTTTATTGATTTCCTAAAAATTAAATGTGTGAGAATTTATGAGATTAAGGAGATAGAAATAAGATTAGGAGTTAACAAGTGAGTTAAGGAAAATTTTCAGTTTGGTAAGATAAATGATATAATGTTAAAGGACTAAACTAACCCTTCACTCTAGCAAATTCACCATGCGACCAGTGGACTATGGATTGAGTGGAAAGCTTAGGAATCGTCAAACCACTAACTGAAGAAGCCTTGTGTTCCTACCTTGATATTAACGGCTGAGGGGAAATAAAAGAAAGAAAACAGAGAGCAAAGCTTTCACTCCATCTTCATACCCAAGGCCGTGGGAAAGAGTGAGAGAGAGAACTCTGCATTTTTTTTCTTAGGCAGCAACAACCGAGAGAGAAAACAGAGCATCCAAATAGCTTTCCCATTTCTGCATTCTTTAACCGACCAAAAACCGAGAGCTAAAGTGAAGGATATGAAGAGAAACTTTGTTAGCTTCAACCGAGAGGAAGAGTGAAAGCTGCTGCAATTTTAAGAGAAACATTAGTCAGAGTTTCCCTATGTTTTGCTCCATTTAGCCGAGAGAAAAGTAGAGAGAGTGGAGAGAAAAAAAAACTGGTGTCTTGCTTCCTGTTTCAGCCGAGAGAAAGGAGAGAGAGTTAAGAGGAAATCTGGAGGCTTGCTCCTTGTACCAACCAAGTTAAAGTAGAGAAAGTTGGAGGGGACATTTAGTGGCTTGTTTCCTTGCTCCAGCCGAGAGAGTTAGCGAGTGAAGGAGGAGAGGAAGCTGCTCATTCTTCAAGCTTGGACCGAGGAGAAAGAAAAGGAAGGAGAGCTAACTTTCAGCTTGTTTTGTAAAAAAAATAATAATAATAAGGTAACGTGACTTAGAAACTTCAATTTTCCCATATACGTTAGAGAAATTTGGATGCATGCTTGGTTTGAGGTTTGATTGAAGTAAAAACTAGTGAATCATTGACAAACTTGGCTGAAATTGTTGGAAAAAGCTGCTAGAAATTTGGTGACATGGCCGAGAGCTTGAGCTGGAAATTTGTAGCTTTAATTCGATAATCTGAGGTAATCTGAGCTCAATCATGCATTTAGCTAACTAAAAACTAGATGATTGTGCTTTGCATGAGGTTTTTCGGTCTTGAATTAGCAAGAAAAATTGAAGTAGAACAGAATCTAGATGCATGCAAGCGAACCGAGAAGACCTTGATAGAATTCTGGTTGGTTGTTAATTTTCTTGATGATGTCCGAACCTGATTTTGAATTAAACCTGATTTTGGAATTTAAAATTGATAGTTAGTTAGTTAATTGGATCATGCATGTTGCTGAAATGAGCCGAGGATGGAAAATAAAAAAAGGAAAATCTGAATTCTTAGAATGGTTGCGAATTGAGCTAGCCATGATATTTTTTTTATGTTCTTGGGTTGAGTTGTTAGTTGATTTGTTGTAACAGATGATTGTTGGATGCTAAGAGCTAATGATTGATGAAGCTCTTGGCTATTTGAGTGATTTTCACGAGCGTTAAATTTTTGATGGAATTAATTGCTGGAATTACATGTCATTAGTTCCAGTTGTTTGATAAACCACTTGCGGTTTAGTCGATGGAATTTCTTGGCATTGGAACGGATACTTTGGAATATAAATTGCTGAAAAATGTTTAATCTGCATTTGTTTACGTGTAATGAGATTATTGGTGGCAATCTTGGATAAGAGATTGTTGCAAATCCTGTCCTTGGTTTCAAATACATGTTAGTGACTTTAAACATTTGAAATTTTGGTTAATCTATTGTAATAAGTAATTGTTGGATACCAAGCGCTAATGATTGACAAAACCTTGGTCAGTTGTTTAAATTTCGATTAGAAATGAATCTGTTGAAACCTAGGGCTAATGATTGATGAAGCCCTAGTGAAATTGCTGGTTGAAATGTGATTTTACTATATTGGCAAATCTGAGATATAATGTGCATGTGAATCGGAATCATGAAGTCCGTTTTGATCCTGTGAACTTGAGTATCTTTAGTCAAGCTATTTAAATATATTTTACCCTAGTATTGAACTATAAAATTTGGTATTGAACGCTAACGTTAAGAAACTCGTGTTGTGACGCCCCGAAAAGTATGAGTGTGAGAACCCGAAAATTTTCTAATTTTCAAGGGTTTATTTTATTTAATCGCCCGCCTTTTCTACATTTTCTTTATTAGAAAAATTCCCCAGATAAAGTTTATGAGCAAAGATAGTTTTAAAATGATTTTTCTAGTATCGGTTAGTTTTTGAGAAATTAAAAGCGTATTTTGGACGTGGGACCCGCTAGTGCGGTAAATGCATTATATTTTTGACAACTTGTTGGAATTTTGTATTAAGTGATATTATTTTACAAGGTGTTAAGATATTTGTATTGGAGAGACAAAAAGATAAGTTTTGAACCAAAAGGTGACAAGTGTCACCATAAGATTAAGTCTTGGGGTTTGACTACTATTCATAACTTTACCATTTAATTAAAATTGGCCAAAAATCTCTTCATTTTGCAAGCTTCTTGGCCGAATGTTCTTGCTCAAGAAAGAAAGAAAAGCTCTCAATTTCTTCCTTCTATTTCTTGCTCAATCTTCAAATCCAACCAATAAAACTCCAAATCATTCCATAAAATCTCTTTGCTAAGTGGTCTTGAGGTGTTTTGTGGAGTTGTTTAGAAAGCTAAGGTGACTAGTTGCTCTATCTCTTGTATTGCTAAGGTGAGTTGTGAATGACCCCTCTCCTTCCTCTAATGATGTTCAATTCATGATTGGTGGTGGTATAAGATGCACTTTTATGGATTATTTCTTGATTTGTGGTTGAAGTGATGAAGTTTTATTATTTTTGGGGATTTTCTGTTTTAATATAAGCATGATTGTGTGGCTATCTATGATGATTAGAAATGGTATATAAGGCATCTAGAAGGTGGAAAAAGTGGAAGATTGCAAGTAATTTCTGTTTTGGAAGAAAATTGAAAAACCTAGGGTTCATGAAGCTACATTCTGTCCGAATTTTTAGGTCCTAGTTAGAGGCCGAATTGGCCTTGGCTTACAACATAAAAGTTGTAGGGAATGATATTTTAAAGGTGCCTACAAAATTTCAGGTCAATCGGAGTAGTGTAGAATGAGAAAAGTCGAAATTACTATTGTTGTTCTGGTTTTACCCGAATGTAAGAATTGCGCCTGTAATTGGTTGTTTTGGCTGGAATTGCTTCTGGATTGGTTGTTGAGGCCTTCTTATGAAATTTAACCCTGTTTCTTAGATTTCAGCTGGTTTTGGAATTTCTGAATTTGGACTTGGAGAGCCTGAGTTATGATGTTTCCGTTAGAATGCGTTCTGTGAATCTGTTTTTGTGATTCTGGTATAGTATCTTGCATTTGTGACCTGGTTACACTCCAAACTGGGTTGAGTGACCTTCTGTAATATTGTAGCCCTGTCTCTTAGCTTCGAAACGGTGGGTCTTTCACCTTCATCCGACAATCGTAACACCTTTGGTACCATTACCGCAAAATGACGTCAAAACTGTTTTTCTGGTTTTGAGCTTAACTTTCATTTCCGAACTTTTCCCTAGTTTGACTTGTACTAGTACTACTTGGAGCTTGCTGAATGGATATTGGATGAACTTGTTGTTGTGTGTGTACCTTTGGGACTGGCTGAGGAAATAATGAAGCCATGATGGCTGGAAAAGTAAGCAAATTCAGGGGAAATGCTGTCCGAACTTTAAAGGACTTGTTTGCATTGAGTTTGTGATCTAAGACTTGGATTTGAGCAAGGCAATGTTATATGATGGATGATTTCTGAGCCATTGAGGTGAGTGACCTCAAACTATTTCGAAAGTTATTTATGAACCGTTCCTGCATTATTTACTTTTGAACTGTTTTCTTGCATTATTTACTTCTAAACTGTTTCCAAAGTTACTTTTGAATTGTTTTCTTGCATTATTTACTTCTAAACTGTTTCCAAAGTTACTTTTGAACTGTTTTCTTGCGTTATTTACATTTGAACCGTTTTCTTGCATATCATGCGTGCTTGTATGAGAGTGTTCCTTGTTTGTTATATTTCTTTGACTTATTGGCTTGTTATTATTGATTGATAATGTGTTAAGTGCTTTTACTGATTGTTAAAACGAGTTTTCTAGGCGAGGGTGTACTTTATCGCACTCGACCTAAATAAATGTGAAATTTTCAATGATTAAGGATTAAATGTTACTTGTGCATGAATGTAAGCCTTTTTGGCTGAACTGGCCACCGCCCTTCGTTACCGATCGACTCGAGCCAGAAGCGGACTCGGTCGGGCGATATGGTGACCCTGGGTGAATTTGGTATACTCGAGTATTACCTTGTAGTCCGGCTACTCCGGATGGGCGGAGTCCGGCCAATGGTCGGATGGGTGGAGTCCGGCTAACGTCCGGAAAAGGGATGAACGAACAAAAGGATGAACGAGGGATTCTACTTACAAAAATGTATTTTTAAATGATTGGAGGAATAAGGGGAAATGTTAAGGGATCACACGAACAAACAAATAGCTCCATGTGGGCCCGTATCCTTTTAATGAATGTGGCTATCGCTTTCCATTGTAAATGTTTCTTGAATTATTGATACTCCATCATTGATTTATGACATCATTAATCTATGACATTATTGAAATGAACTATTGTGAAGCCGATTTGATTACTGATTTTACTGGTTACTCGCTGAGCTTTTAGCTCACCCCAAAAATATTTTATTCCCCTCCACAGGGCTCAAGGCGAAGGAAGGGCTTGTTTTGCTTATTCACGTGAAGGAATGGCCTATATTTTGTACAATTTGGATTTGGAATCATTTTATGTATAGTTTGGGGAATTATTTCCGCTTGGGGAATTGGTTTCCGCTGCATTTGTGACATGTAATTATTGGAGACTGTGATGTATTTTTGAGATTTATATTGTAATTCATTTGAGGATTGTAGTGAACGACTGAGTCCCGGCGAGAGCTGGGCAGGCGGCCCGCCGAACCCTCTGGTTCGCCTTAGGGGGAGGTGGGGTCGTCACACGTGTGTTGGGACTTTTAAACTTTGCCAAACCGATATTTCTTCCTTTAGCTTAAACTAACCTTATTATTGTTAGAAAATGATTTCACTAGTTTTAAAACCCTAGGTTCTACTCTATTCCTTTTCTTTCCTTGAAATTGTCCCTGGTTAGTTGTTCCAGAGGAAATTGTCCAAAAAACAAGATTTTAATAACTTTAACTAAAAAAAAAAAAACGTGGGAAAACTTGTTCGGCAAGAAACCCTACGAAATATTTTAACACTCTTACTAGTTTTGATTTTTAAACAAATTGTTGATTCAGTTTCGAAAGGATAAACTAGTTATACACACAGACAACTTTTCCTACATAACCCTGGAACTGGTATAGCCAACTTATAGTTTTTAAAATTTGATATTTTAGGGTTTAGCGAGGACGCGGATTTCGATTCTCAACTTGACCTCTGAACTTCACTCTGGGTGAGTGTCCCTGCTTGTTTTATGACTATTTGATTAAAGTGCTTTCTTGACTTGATATATGATAATTGCAAAGTGGTTTTTGATCCATCGAAGTGAGCAGTGTGTACCTTATCACACTAGCCTTTCGAGTGGTGACTTGTATGAAATATTTTCGTGAATATCTCAAGTGTTGTGACGTCGTTGGGTGAATCCCTCGACTAGTCTGAAAGTGTTGTGACGTCGTTGGGTGAATCCCTCGACTAGTTTATCCAAAGGGTATACTCGAGTATTACCGCTTTCTTATTTGGTGTGCGGGCCCGGGACAGGGGTATGATTGGTGTCAGAGTTAATAAAAAGAAAAAGATCTACATGGACCGTAAGTAGTGAGAGTTGACGGAGTGTCGACTACGGTAAATTTCGATCAAGCGTGGAGAATGGCTCCTGAGAGCCCCTGTATCCTACCTTGTGCTGTTATACGCTTTCCTATTTGTTTACTTCAGTTGAAATCAATACGTGTTATTTGTTTTATTTGATTGCATGTTTTGGGGCACCACTGAGCTTTAGCTCACCCCACGTTTATTTGTTTTCCTTGACAGGTCTTGATGTATGAGAAATCTGAGCCTACTTATATTTGCTTATGAATGTATTTGAACCTTGTGACTTTGATTTGCAGTTCGTAATGTAATTCGAATAAAACAATGTACTTTTGTCTTGGGTTACCACTTGAAGCTGGAAAAGTGTAAACCCTAATTTTGATATTTGGCTCGTATGTAAATATTTGCGTCGTATGAATATATACTTTTGAAGTTGTTTGAATTTACTACTTGGTTGTAACGCGTGAGGTATTTAAGAGCCGTCTTCAATTGCTGTTATCTCTGAAGTTACTGTGGTTTTAGCAATTGATCTATTTTTGGGAGATCGTTATTGTAATAGTTAGGTTAATCTTCGGAAGGATTTCGGTGAGATTGTTTACGTAAGTCCTGGCGAGAGCTAGGCAGACGGCCCGCCAACCCTCTGGTTCGCCTTAGGGGGAAGTGGGGTCGCCACAGTGACGACATTGTAAAGTTGTCAAAGAAGCAGAGATAGTAATAGTGATGATATTCATCAAGTCGTCACTAAAGGTATTCACCAGTAACTCCCAGTCTCTTGGATCCTATTGGCCGGAATATGTTTGTGATGACAAATTCAAGTCGTCGCTAATTAGTTAGTTCTATGAGGCATTTGTGACGACTTTCAAAGTTGTTGGTAGAGGACCTCATTCTGTGACAACTTTTCTGTTGTCACTGAGAAATGTTGTCACTGATGACCAAATTTCTTGTAGTGTAATTTAACTTACAAAAGCTAAGATTCAAGTGTTAGATCATCATTACCTCCTAGATGGTATTAAACCAGAAATGTTCGGCCCTCTTTAGCTCCAAGAAACCGTGAGAATGAAGCTCATTTCCTAGCCCAAGATGATCTCCAAGTTATTTGCAAGGTGTGGTAGGAATTTGAGGTGAAATGAGCAAGAGATGAAGCAAGATGATGAAGAGCTTTGGTCCTCTTCCTCCTATGGTGTTTTGGCCAGCAAGAGCAAAGGGAGAGAGAGTGTTTTGCTGATGGTTAAGCTTCCTTAAGAAGCTTAAGTGTTTGTGGCCCAAATTACTTCAAAAGTCAACTAGGAATAGTGCATGTACGCGCGCGATTCGTGCTCATTTCCTCTCGGGTTTGTTTCACTTGTCCACTAAACCTCTAATGCACTTCCATTGATACTATAATTATTCACTCTTAATAGTCTAAAAATAAATGTCCAAAGTCCCTCAATTAATCGTGCGCGTGAAAACGCGTACTTCCGACTTGTGCGCAAGAAGTGTAATTTCTAAGAAATTCTCGTAACGATAGTATTACTAACTAATACTTGAGTACTTAAACATAAAATTACCTATTTTAAGATTAATGTATAAGTCTTCAATCTCCAAACTCACTGTACCCTCGAATCGATTATTATCTCCAAACGCGTATTCACTATTCTCACTAACGAGCTTCCCAAAAATTAAATTTTGTAACAAGTCATTTTAAAAATATATGTAAGTCATAGTTCCATGTAATTGGGTCCAAAAGGGTTGGAATAAAATATTTGGAGCAAACAAGCAATTAAATATTTAAATAAGCTAGTAATAAAAGTTTAAAATAGGTAAATTTGCGAGTCCTCACAGTATCGGCTCGGGTGTACTCTTAAGAGCCTCAACAGGCCCCCGAATCTTCCGAGGTCGTAGAAGGTACGATCCCTGTATTCCACCGATTTGCGAAAGTTTTAGTAGATCCCGATGCTACTCATTCATTTGTCAACCCCAATTTCATGTGGGGAATTGATGTAAAACCTGCTAGTTTATCTTATGATCTGGAAGTTAGTACTCCTACGGGGGAACCACCGTTTGATCACTAGTATGATTTATGAGAATTGTGAAGTTTGGGTAGGAGAGAGGAAACTGTTGGGCGATCTAATAAGCCTATCCATTAAGGGGTATGATGTAATTCTAGGCATGGACTGGTTAGATCGGTATAATGCTCAACTTGATTGTAAGAGAAAAGTAGTAGAATTTCGTATTCCTGGGGAGGCTACCTTAAGGCTAGATATAAGGGGTGGGCTAGCCTCATCTGCGTTGATCTCGGGGATTCGGGCTAGGAAATTGCTAAGTAAAGGGGCGCAAGGGTTCTTAGCCTTTCTAATCAATACCCCCACCGATAAACTGAAGGTAGAAGATGTACAAGTGGTGAAGGAATATCCGGACGTGTTTCCTAACGAATTAGTAACCCTACCTCCGGAGAGAGAGATAGAATTCAAAATTGAGTTGTTACCAGGAATATTACCTATCTCTAAGACCCCATATTGAATGGCCCCTGCCGAACTTAGGGAGTTGAAGTTGCAGTTATAAGACCTTTTGGAGCGAGGGTTTATTCGAGAGAGTGGATCTCCATGGGTGTCGCGCCCCATTTTTTTATAAGAAAAAATAAAAGACGAGTTTAGGAAAATGGCTTTTGATTCAATTTTTTATTTGGAAAATGAATTTTTGATTTAAAAGAAAATGAAAAACGTGGGTCTAAATGGGACTTGAAAATGTGACGATTTGACCCAAAATATAGTTTAAAAAGGAATTTTTGAATGGAAAATGGAGTCGCCACTTGGCATTGAGTTGAGGTGTACCAAGTCACCTAAAAAATGAAAAAAAAGTAGAAAAACCCTTTTTAAACGACTCCAAGTCTACGAAAATCAGAGAAAAAGATTCGGGAGTCTCATTTGAAGAAAGGGAAGGCAAGGATAAGAATCCAAGCCACCCTTTCAACCTAATCAAGGCTAGTTGCGCGATTTAGTCAAAGATTTTCCTATTTTAACCTAAAGATTTATTACATTTGGATGTACTATATGAATGCATACCCTAGACCTAGGAAGGTGTTGGGGGGTCGAAATGTATCTTCAAAGCTTACTTGGTACCAATCACATTAATTGTGATTCCCAATGTGGACTCTTTGTAGAGGTCACGAATAATGCAAGTCATGATACTCGAAAGAAAGGAAAAGTAAAGAAAATAGTAATATACAAATGTGTATGACCAAAAGGAATGTATCATAATGGGTGCGGGGAACTTATACTCGAGACTTCAATGTTCCCTTTAATAGAGGGAATACGAGCGTGCTAAGGCTAGAGAAGCCAAACTCGTCCATATCCCATGTCCAAGGGGTTTTCCTATCTAAACAAGCAAATGATCTAACCTAGTTTCTAATTTTCCCCTAAATGACATGCAAATCTAATGTCATGTTTCATGCAAAGAGGTAAGTAATATACGTATAAGGAAAAATATGGGGGAAGGGATATACGTATAAGGGTGATGTCATGCAAAAATGATAAAAGACCCTAAAAAGTGAAAATATGCATGAGATGAAGTGATTTTAACACACAATCATGATCTAACGTGCGGCTGGTTCCTAAGGGTCTAGCGTTGGACTAGCCTTTAAGTAACGTTCTCTCACAAGCATTGGACTTGTAAGAGCTCGAAGGGAAGACCATGACAAGCATTGGACTAGCCACGGTAACGTACGTTCCATCCACAATATAATAAGCAAATAGGCATGCAAAACACATAGTTTCACATAGCACGTAACACATAAGCATGCTTGTCTAGATGCAGAATCCTAGGGAAAGCAATTAAACACATAGGCATATAGGCACACACAAACACATAGCACACAAGCCCTATCTATTACAAAAGGGGATGCCTACTACAATCTAAAGGGGAAGAGAATAAAATAAATAATTAAAATAAATACCTAACTATTACAAATTTGGCATTCCAGTGCCTTTCTAATGATCAAAATTGAAATAAAATAAAACCAATAAAGCAAATTAATAAAAAAAAATATTCAAGAGGCATGCAATTTTAAACACATAAAGTCACATAGGGCACGTAAGGTCAAATAAAGTGAGAAATAAGGGATAGGGTGTACCTCCCTTGAGATGTCAATCAAATGAAGTCAAAAAATTAGCTTCAAAACAATAACAAGGTCAAGGCACCAATTAAATAGTACAATATAAACAAAATCACCCAAATCCCTCCCAATTACAACTTAAATGAAATCACATAATGCATAATTTCCAAGAAAGTAAATTATTGATCAAATTTCTAAAATAGAAAAACTACCAAGGACCCAATTGCAAATATTAACCAATCACTCCAGCCCAATTAAAACATTTTGGGAACTTCAAGGGTCCAAGAGCAAAGAAAGGGTCAAGTAATGGTTGAAATTGCAACTACTCCAGAACCTAATTGCAAGAAATTAGAACATAATTGGGGCTTTGTAGCATAGATAGAAGCTAAGGGGAGTAAAGTGCAATCTTAGTAACATGTTCATGCATGCATCGAATAAAGCTTTCTTCATTTCTGGTTGTTGGGTTTCTGCAAATGCTTCTTACTAGCCACCCAAACATCTTAAACAAGGCTTCAAACTCAACATTTATTAGCTTCCTTAAGACCATCATCACGCACAAAAACTAATCATGCAAAGCGAAAGGAAACAAGGCAGAGAGTGGCCATAAGATCAGATTTCTTGCTGCAATTTTCTACAACTAATGACATTTAGTACATACGCGGCTAACAAAATCCGAACAAACAACAAAACTTTTCAAAATCGAAGCAACATTTTACGGATCATATCATCAAAACCCAACCTCATTCTGTGCATTCCCAAGAATTCTCCAACCCAGATTGCGCACAAAGACAACCAAAGAAACAGCAGTGAACTCACACAAGCCCATCAGCTAAAACCTATAGAAAAGACCCCAAACTTCCGTCCCCAAAATCAGACCAAACCTGCGGATTTCTCAGCCCAAACAGAAGTAAAACTTAACCCTCTTCGAATAACAAAACCCAGACACGAAACTAGAGTGTGTCGGATGAAATGCAAAAGAAAACAGACAGAGTTGGCTCTAGATTTTAAAAACAAAAATGGTAAGAAAAACAAGAGCCATCAGACCTGGCTATACCTAAACACAAAACAACAAAAAAAGAAACAACTTTGGCCTGTATAATGCAAGGGAACACAAGAAAACAGCATACTGTCTCTCAAAATCATTCAAGCACCAAACTTTACTCTAGCAATCATGACACAGTGTAAGAGCCTAGAATCTCTGGTTACGCAGACCAGATTTCATATGAAATGGAAATAGTCAAGATTAAGGGTCAAAGGCTACGTGTTCACTGCCTTTGGATTTGAAGCTTCAGCCTGGGTGCGATGAAGAGATCAACTGCAGAGCAGACTCCGATGAAGAAACCAGAAACTGAGTTTTTTGCCTTGGATCTCCTCTTTCCTTTGCTCTTCCCTTTGTTCTTCCTCGGATCTCTCTATTCCTCAGCCAACTCTTTTGCTTGCTCCACTCTCCCCCGCTGCCCTTCTCTCTCTCTCGCTTGCTTTTCCGTTTCCTCTCCTCTCAAACCCCTTCCCAGCCGTCCTCTTATCTCTCCTTTTGCTTCATCAGCCGTGTTGACCTTGGTCGATCAATCCTTGGTTTTGATGATTATCAAACCAAAATGTAGATTTGGGCTAATGTTTTTATGTGAGCAATTTGTTAGAAAAAGCAAAAACAGGGCACTCATGTGGGACGTCCGAAAGGAAGCTATCGGACGTCCGAAAGGATGAAGAACATCAAGAAGGAAACTCTGTCGGACGCTCGTGAGGAAGCATCGGACGTCCGGAAGCATCGGACGCACGCCTCGGACGCACATCGATCGCATCGGACGTCCGAGAAATTTCGCAAAGATTTGATGACTCTCTGTCAACGTTCGGACGCAGGGTTCGGACGTCCGACAGGTGGTTTGGACGCAGGGTTCGGACGTTCGACAGGTGGTTCGGACGTCCGACAGGCCAACGGCTAGTTTTGACAGCATTTAATATTTGACCGTTAGAGAGCCTTTTGAAGCCATTTCTCACCTTCTATAAATACCCCAAAGCACAAGAAGACAAGAGACTTTTGCCAACACAAAATACAAGCTTACAAGTGAGATTTTTGAGTAGAAAGATTCTTTGTTGGTTGTATAAGGGGTTGGGAAAGTTGGGTTGTGAGGTTGCTCAAGTGAAGGTTACTCTCTAGGTGGAGTAAAACCTTGGTGAAGGTGAACCTATCACTTGAAGTGGTAAAACCTTGGTGAAGGTTGCCTCATTTGTATAAAATAGTTCTTAATTGGGTGAGTGATCTTTCAAGTGTAGGTTGTTGAGGGTTATCTAGAATAGTTGTAAAACTCCTTGGCTCAACCAAAGTGTGTTTGGGGCGAGGAAGGAGTGAGCCTTCACTTGTACATCTTGGTTAGCATCGCCATCTATTGAAGAGGCTATTGGATTGATATTTGGTTTGCATTTCTTATCTTTTCTCTTTAATTAAATTTTCTTTATTGTGCTTAAATTTGATATATCTTTGTGCATCATTGTGAAATTGTTTGTACTCATTGGGTTGCACCAGGACTTACAATTGGTATCAGAGCTTGGTCTCTTTTGATCAAGCTTAACCGCTTAGAGTAAAGATCATGGCAACCATAAAAGTTTCTTTTTTAGAAGGGCAATCTATTGATAGACCACCTATGTTTAATGGTTCTCATTTTAGCATGTGGAAACAAAGAATGATGATTTTCTTACAATCTGTTTATATTGAATTATGGTATGTGGTAGAAGATGGTCCTTATGAAGCCAGAATAATTGACTCTACCACTAATTTGAGTAGATTAAAGACTAGACAAGAATTGAATGAAAAAGACAAGAGATACCTTTCTTTGAATGCCAAGGCCATGTGTATATTGTACAATGCATTAGATGTAAATGAATCTAGTAGGATTAAAGGTTGTAAATCAGCTAAAGATATTTGGGATAAATTGTGTGTATTTCATGAAGGTAACCAAGATATTAAAGAACAAAAGAAATCTTTGCTTGTTTCTCAATATGAATTTTTCAAAATGCATCCTCTTGAAAATGTTGATAAGATGTGTAGTAGATTTTGTGACATTATTCAAGATCTTAAATTGCTTGGAAAAGAATATTCTTTGGGTGAAAAAAATAGAAAGATTTTGAATGCCTTGCCAAAAGAATGGGAAAACAAAATAAATGCTATAGAAGAGGTAAAGGATTTAAATTCTATGTCTATTGAATCTCTTGTGGATACCCTAACCTCTTATGAATTAAAGCTGAAATTCAAAGTGCAAGAGGAAGAAAATGCAAGAATGTATAAGAGAGGCATAGCTTTTAAAGCATCTCAAGTGGGGGATAACCCATCCTTCATGGGTAATGAAATCATGGAAGTGGACAATGATATAACTCCTCACATCAAAAGTTTCAAGAAGATCTTCAACAAGAGATGTTCAAGAGGAGATTGCAAAATTACATGGGTGAATGCAATTCAAAAAGAGAAAAAGAAGAGTTGGCCCAAATGGCACTAATGGCCGTTGGAGAAGATGAGGTAAGTTCTTATCACTCTTCTTGTGATGAAGATAATGAAGATGATGATGTGAAAATTCTTATGATTAAAATGCATAAAAGTTTGAGAAAATCTTATGTTAAAAATAAAGATTTGAAAACAAAAATAAATGATTTGTTGGAAGAAAACTCCAAACTTTTTCAAGAAAACAAATGTTTGAGAATGGAAAATGATGATTTAAAAAATCAAAAAAATGTTTTGAAAAGGAAGTTGGAAGAGAAAACAAAGTTTTATGAAAAAATGTTGGAGGAACAGAATTTGTTAAAGAAAAGAATTAATGACTTGAACGAGTTTCTCCAAAATGAAAAACAAAAGTTTTCTCAAACAAAAGAAAGCAAATCTTTTCAAGGCACAAATAAGTTTGCTATGATAAGAAGTAAGAAAATTAGTTGCATTAAATCCACCTATGTGCAAAATACTTCTATCATGTGTCACTTTTGTTGCAAATTTGGACATATGCAAAATGATTGCTATGTAAAGAAAAATATGAGAAAAGGTATGAAATCAATGTGGATTGCTAGATCATGTTGTATTAACTCCCAAGGACCCTATAAAGAAAGGGTACCAAATGAAATTTCTCATATTTAGGTACATCATGAAGATTTGATCCAAGAAGTGCTATATGGTTGTAAGTACAATTGAAAATTTTGATATTCAATATGGTCTTGATTTGAAAAATAAAGGGGGAGTTTGTTTTTTATTGATGCCAAAAGGGGGAGTAGGATTTATTGAAATTTCTTTGTATGTTGGCACTTTCTAAGGGGGAGCTTTAATTGAAATTATTTGATAAAAGAAATCTTCATTTTGTTTGTCATCATCAAAAAGGGGGAGATTGTTGACCTTGGTCGATCAATCCTTGGTTTTGATGATTATCAAACCAAAATGTAGATTTGGGCTAATGTTTTTATGTGAGCAATTTGTTAGAAAAAGCAAAAACAGGGCACTCATGTGGGACGTCCGAAAGGAAGCTATCGGACGTCCGAAAGGATGAAGAACATCAAGAAGGAAACTCTGTCGGACGCTCGTGAGGAAGCATCGGACGTCCGGAAGCATCGGACGCACGCCTCGGACGCACATCGATCGCATCGGACGTCCGAGAAATTTCGCAAAGATTTGATGACTCTCTGTCAACGTTCGGACGCAGGGTTCGGACGTCCGACAGGTGGTTTGGACGCAGGGTTCGGACGTTCGACAGGTGGTTCGGACGTCCGACAGGCCAACGGCTAGTTTTGACAGCATTTAATATTTGACCGTTAGAGAGCCTTTTAAAGCCATTTCTCACCTTCTATAAATACCCCAAAGCACAAGAAGACAAGAGACTTTTGCCAACACAAAATACAAGCTTACAAGTGAGATTTTTGAGTAGAAAGATTCTTTGTTGGTTGTATAAGGGGTTGGGAAAGTTGGGTTGTGAGGTTGCTCAAGTGAAGGTTACTCTCTAGGTGGAGTAAAACCTTGGTGAAGGTGAACCTATCACTTGAAGTGGTAAAACCTTGGTGAAGGTTGCCTCATTTGTATAAAATAGTTCTTAATTGGGTGAGTGATCTTTCAAGTGTAGGTTGTTGAGGGTTATCTAGAATAGTTGTAAAACTCCTTGGCTCAACCAAAGTGTGTTTGGGGCGAGGAAGGAGTGAGCCTTCACTTGTACATCTTGGTTAGCATCGCCATCTATTGAAGAGGCTATTGGATTGATATTTGGTTTGCATTTCTTATCTTTTCTCTTTAATTAAATTTTCTTTATTGTGCTTAAATTTGATATATCTTTGTGCATCATTGTGAAATTGTTTGTACTCATTGGGTTGCACCAGGACTTACAAGCCGTCAACTCCTTTTTGGTTTTGCTCCGCTCCCCCAACTCCCTTTCTCTCTGTCTTTTGGGCTTCTCCTCCTTTCACTCCCGAAGCTCTCTTGCCCCCAAAACCCTAGCCGTCAAAACTCTCAGCCTTTTTTTCAGCCGTCATCCTCACTCTTAGCTCACTCCCAACCCCCTTCTTCTTTCCTTTCTTGGCTGCCGCTCTCCTTTTATATGCCCACTCAAATCCTTAAACCCTTACATCAATGGTGTTGATGAAAGATCAGTTTCTTGGGGATCTTTTGAGCCTTAGATCAAACCAAGTGGTTTGTTGTTCGAATGATCGAACGAAAGAGAAAAACTGGAGCTCCAAAATTTGTATCTGCGTTTTTTGCAGATGAAAATGTAGAGGAGTTTTGATTATATGCTTCTCGGGTGCATGAACTCTCTCTGTTTTTTTTTTAATTAAATAACAACGAACTTGAATCTAAAATAACTAAAGCATATTTTTGTGAATGATTATTATTATTTTTTTCTTCTTTTTTTCGATAAATTCTATGCTAAAATGACTTAAAAATAAAAATAAAAAATAAAAGACTAAAAGTAAATAAAACTAATATAAAAAAAATAAAAAAAAATAGTAAATAAAACTGCACTAAAAATTTGGTGTCTACAGTTTGCCCCTCTTTGTCTGAGTTTTGAAAAAACTTGAGAAAAAGAAGTAGACACTGTGACGGCCCCACCTCCCCCTAAAGCGAACCAAAGGGTTCGGCGGGCCGCCTGCCCAACTCTCGCCGGGACTCACTCACTTACTACAGTCCTTAACTAAATTACAATATAAATCTCAAATATACATCAAATTCTCCAATAATTACATGTCATAAGCGAAGCGAAAACAATTCCCCAAACTATACATAAAATGATTCCAAATCCAAACTGTACAAGATATATGCCATCCAGTCACGTGAATAAGTACTACAAGCCTTCCTTCGCCACGAGCCCTGTGGAGGGGAATAAAATATTTTTGGGGTGAGCTAGAAGCTCAGTGACTAACCAGGGTAAAAATGTAATTTTTACATGTCAACATTTGCACAGTGAGAGCAAAGCAAAAGCAGAAAAGTAACACCACATGGTAAGGATACGGGTGGCTCCCAAGCCAGCTCATTTGTCGAGCTTGATCACTGGTTGACCCTTGAGATCCTGAGCCACACAGCTCGTTTGTCTTAAAGGATCCCCCATAGAGAGACCATGAGCCTTAACTCAAGTCACGAGCAATAAATGCTCTAAAATATTTTTCAAGCAATAAATGCTCTAAAATCGTAGTTCAAGCAATAAATGCTCTGGTTCAAGCAATAAATGCTCTAGTTCAAGCAATAAATGCTCTGGTTCAAGCAATAAATGCTCCCAAATTGCGTCACAAGCAATAAATGCTCCACAAATGTTTCACAAGCAATAATTGCTCCATAACAATTCACAAAATCATATTTCACAGGTATCAATAGCAACTAATGGGGTTTAGATCGAGTGCGATAAAGTACACCCTCGCCTAAGTGCCCATTTTTCATAGTAAACTCATATTAGTATTGAGTTACACAGAAACCCTAATTACTCACCTAAAGAGCAAGTATAACAAGAGAAAATACGGAAATGAATTCAAGTCGCCAGTTAGTGGGCCCCATCGGTTCCGTCTAGCTCACCACTGTCTGAAATAGAAGATTGCATCACAATATATTACAAATGGCTACTAACATGCATAACTCAAGTAAAACGGCAAAATCGACACATGCATGCGCGGAAACGGCATACAGAAACGGAAATGGCAGCACAACCGTTTTGGTGTCAAAAACTGTTTTGAACACAATCGAAGCTACGAGTGTCGGATCAAAGTGCATGAGGTACCTTTGTGAAGCTAAGAGGAAGGGCTACAATTTTCATGAAGACACCTTAATCTAGATCTGAACGGAAGTAGGTCGAAAGTATGGAAAACAGTACCAGAAGTTTGCATTTTTTGGTGACGGACAGGGTCTGTTTCCTAAACCATAACTCACAGTTCACAAATCCAAATCAAGAAATTCTAAAGGCATTGGAAAGCTATCTCATAATACTAAAACTTTTATTTTTTGGTTAAAACCTGAATCAATACAGGGCAGGGTGAAAAATGGGCCCAAAGTTCCTGTTAGAACTATCCAAATTCAAAGGCAGTTCTGACAACCGATCTTGTTGTGGTCATAACTGGAGCTACGGATCTCAGATTTGGATGCACTTTATACCATTTCGAAGCTAAGACATAACCCTACATTTCTTATGAATACCTACAAAGCCAAATCATACATTTTCATGGTCAAAAAATAGAAATTTCCACGAAAACAGAAATTTGGGCGCGAAACAGGGCACATGGTAGTCAAGGGTATTTCGGTCATTTCACTTGCTACAGTACTCCGATTGAGCTGAAATTTTGTAGGCAGCTATTAACACCATTTACTACAACTTTCATGTTTTAACCTAAGCCTGATTCAGCCTCTAACATGCCCAAATAAATCCGGTCAGAACAGGGCAAATGCAAACCCTAAACCTGGAATTTCGTATCAAACCAGAAATTTTCCGCAACCAATTTCAACTAACATATACAAGCTTCATTTTACACCATTACTAGCCATCATACCATGATCAAACCATGATCCTCATACAAAACAGAAAAATAACAAGAATAAATCAAAATTCATCAAACCTTCACTTCCAACCATAAACAAACCATAATCATACCATATGTCATCATATTAAACCACTAAAGCCACCAATTGAACATTAGCAAAGCTAAAGGGAAAGATTCTTAACAACTCACCTTATAATCTCAAGACAACAAGCAACTTAGCACCTTTGTTTCTCAAACCACTTCACCACTCACCTTAATCCTACCAAGAGAAAGGTTTTTATGGAGCAAATCAAAGTTTTAGCGGTTGGTTTGTGAGATCAAGGCAAGAAATTGAAGAAAGAAGTTGGAGGTTTCTTTCTTTTCTCTCCCTAAGGAGTTCGGCCAAGAGAGCTTCAAATGAAGAAATAAAATGGCCAAAATTAGCTTTAAGATGGTAAAAATATCTTGGCCAAAAGTCCAAGGGTGAATTGAATGGTAACACTTGTCACCTTTTAGCTTAAAGCTTTTCTTTTTGTCTCTCTAATACAAATCTCTTAGCACCTTGGAAAATAATATCACTTAATACAAACCTCCAACAAGTTGTCAAAAATATATTGCATTTACCGCATTAGCGGGTCCCACGTCCATAATACACTTCAAACTTAACGTGGACTAACTTGTATCAAAGAAATGATTTGAAAATTATATTCCTTTATAAAAATGTATAGAAAATTAATATCTTGAAGAAAGGTACAAAATTATAAACAAGGAAACAAAATAATGTCTAGAAAATATATAAAAATTTTCGGGTTCTCACACTCATTCTTTTGGGGCGTCACAGACACCAAATACTCACCTGTGTTATTCGGCTGCAAACTACTCGAGCGACTGACGTTTTTGAAATGAGAACTGACCCTTTTAATAAAAATTTTAAAATGAGACTGACTCAAACGAGGAATTTAAAAATCGGGACTGACCCGAAGCAGGAAATTTAAAATCGGGACTGACCCGAAACAGGAATTTAAAATCGGGACTGATCCGAGACAGGAAACTTAAAACCGGGACTGGACAGAAAATTTAAAATTGGGACTGACCCGAAACAGGAAATTTAAAATCGGGACTGACCCCGAAATAGGAAATTTAAAATCGGGACTGACCCGAACAGGAAATTTAAAATCGGGACTGACCCGAACAGGAAATTTAAAATCGGGACTGATCCGAGCAGGAAATTTAAAATCGGGACTGACCCGAATAGGAAACTTAAAATCGGGACTGACCCAAAACAGAAAATTTACAATCGGGACTGACCCGAACAAGAAATTTAAAATCGGACTGACCCGAAACAAGAAACTTAAAATCGGGACTGACCCGAACAAAAAATTTAAAATCGGGACTGACCCGAAACAGGAAACTTAAAATCGGGACTGACCCGAAACAGGAAATTTAAAATCGGGACTGATCCGAGCAGGAAATTTAAAATCGGGACTGACCCGAACAAGAAACTTAAAATCAACAGGAAACTTAAAATCGGGAAATTCCAGTATACTTACCTTTCATCTGTGCATGCAAATTTCTGCAAAAGAGAAAGAACAAAGAAATTGCCGCCATCATTTGATCCGTTTTCCTTTGAGAATCGTGTAAACATGATTTTTTTCTCCTTTTTCTTTTCCTTCTTCGCCAACTCTTGCTGCGGCATCCGATTGAGTTGGATTTCTCACTCCAAAATTTTTCGATTTTCAAACTGACCAGGTGTGCGTTTTGCCGTATTGTGAAATCTGTGTAGTTGGCTTTGCTGAATTTCAACCATTTCCAAAAGATGACTGAATCCAAGCATGCTTCGAATAAACCATGGGGATTGTCATTCACCAATATTCAAAGATTAAAAATGGTGTAAGCAAGGTAATTTCATATGTCATGCAGAAATGAATATGCAAAAGAATGCAAAACACAACCAACTGTGCTTAAGCCTACAAAATGCCATGAAGGCAAGCAATTGGGAAAAAATGATCTTCATAAGAATGTATTTGCCAAAGGGTATTTTTTACAAAGTGACACAGCTTTTGGCCAATGGATGTCATATTCGAATCTCTAGATATCTTTGTTCTCGAATTCAACATTGATAGAAGTATTACAAGACGAAGAGAAATCCGAATGAACCAAGTCACCAGCTATTTCTCCTCATGCTTATTTGCTGCACGAACCCTACCTTGGCGCCCTTTCAGGTTTTCACCAAGGTTACTCCCACCCCCTTTTGTTTTGTTTTTCTTTTCTTTTCTTTTCCTCTTGTTTTTTTTCTTTTTTTTTTTGAGGTGCCCTTTCGGGTTTTCACCTAAGGAACAACGGACAATCTCGACCATGATCGACTCAAGAATGTTAGTTGAAGATTGATAGCATCAGTAAAATGCGCTTCCCTTATAAGCTTAGGCGAAGGCATTGTGGACATCACTTGCCAGTTGATTAGCAAACTTCCTAATAGAAATACAGCAAGTGACGAAAGGTAGGACTTTGGGCTTTTGTAATGAGGTTAGGTGGGGTGTTTTCAAGAAAGTTGAGGTTTGAAAGCAAAATTTTTATTTTTTTTTAAAGAAAAGTGTGAAATAACCTGAAATTGCATCATTTTGAAAGCATCTTCAATTTTGAACGAAACTGAGGAAATTTGCCCCAGTTTGATTGGGATTTTCTCTCTTTGCATTTTTCATTGCATTTTCCTCAATTTTGCATTTTTCTTTTGAAAACTAAATTTGCCCCAGTATGGGGTTCTTTCTTCTTTTTCTTTTCCATCTCTCTTTCAAAATAAATTTGCCTTAGTGTGGGGTTTTTCTTTTCTCTCTGATCATCTATTTTCAAAATAAAATTGCCCCCAGTATGGGGCTTTTCTTTTCATTTTCCTCTTTCGGATCATCTTTCTTTCAAAAAAAATTTGCCCCAGTATGGGGTTTGCAATTCTCAGGGGCTGTCAAACGAAAATTATTGTTCTGATAGCTCAAAGGGGATGACTAGGGATGAAATATTTTGATTGGAAAGGAAGACGGCCTGACTTTTGTCTCGTCACTTGCGTGACTTCTAAAAGAAATTTGCATAATCAAATAAAGAACTTCTTACACATGTCTGAGTTGATAAGTTGAGGGAATGCCTGTCCATCCATCTCTGCCAAAATGAGTGCTTCGCCAAGTAACACCTTTTGAATAATGAATGGCCCTTGTCAATTTGGAGCAAATTTGCCTTTGGCCTCATCCTGTACTGGCAAAATTCGTTTTTGCACTTTGTCGCCTTCCTCAAATGTACGCAAATGAACTTTCTTGTTGTAGGCCCGGGCCATGCGTTTTTGGTAACATTGGCCATGACAAATAGCATTAAGCCGTTTTTCATCAATCAAGGACAGTTTGTTCATAACGCTGCTTTATCCAATCAGCCTCTTCCAACTTGGTCTCCATTAGAATACACAATGAAGGGATTTCGACCTCGGCATGTAGCACAGCTTCCATTCCATACATGAGCGAGTAGGGGGTTGCCCCAGTTGATGTTCGGATAGAAGTCCGATATGCCATTAGTGCATAAGGGAGCTTTTCATGCCAATCACGGTGCCTTTCAGTCATTTTACGGATGATCTTCTTCAAATTCTTGTTTGCGGCCTCCACGGCTCCGTTCATTTGCGGTCTATAGATGGCAGAGTTGCGATGTTTGATTTTGAACTGTTCGCATAGCCCGTCCACCACATCATTGTTGAGATTCTTGGCATTGTCTGTAATCAATGTTTCTGGCACCCCAAATCGGCATATGATGTGATCTCTTAAGAAATTCGCCACCACCTTCTTTGTCACGTGCTTGAATGATTCCGCTTCGACCCATTTGGTGAAGTATTCAATTGCCACCAATATAAATCGATGCCCATTTGAAGCAGGAGGGTCAATTGTGCCAATCACATCCATACCCCATATTGAACAGGGCCATGGAGCAATCATGCTATGCAATTCGGTGGGAGGAGCACGTATAACATCGCCATGCATTTGACATTTAATACATCTCCGGACAAAGTCCATGCAATCACGTTTCATAGTGAGCCAAAAATACCCGATTTTCATGATTTTCTTTGCTAATAAATACCCATTCATGTGAGGTCCGCAAACACCGCTATGCACCTCTTGCATCATGTATTGAGCTTCATCTTCATCGATGCACCTTAAGAGGTTCAAATCTGAGCATCTTTTGTATAATACCTCTCCATTTAGGAAGAACTTTGAGGCCATTCTGCGCAGGAAACCCTTGTCATTTGCAGTAGTTTCTGGAGGGTAAGAGCCGGTTCTGATGAACTCCTTAATATCATTGTACCAAGGGCTATTGCCAGAAGATTTGTCTATGACCCAACAATGAGCAGGCTTGTCTTGTAGTTGAATCCGAATAGGCTCAATTTCTAATTCGTCCGGATATTGTATCATAGAAGATAAGATGGCCAAGGCATCGGCAAATACATTTCGGGTTCGTGGGAGATGTCTGAATTCCAAACTTTGAAATTGTCTAGCCAATTTGAGCAAATTAGAGTGGTATGGCAGAATCTTTGAATCTTTGGTTATCCATTGTTTCAACGTTTGGTGCACGAGTAAATCTGAATCACTGAAGGCTATTAACTCTTTAACTTCCATTTCCAAAGCCATTTTAAGACCAAAAATACATGCTTCATGCTCGGCCATATTGTTTGTGCAGGCAAATTGCAATTTAGCGGCTCCAGGATAATGCTTCCTTTCCGGAGATACAAGGACGGCTCCGATTCCAACTCCAAAAGAATTAGCTGCACCATCGAAAAACAATCTCCATTCAGGGCACCGCTCGCTCATATCTTCTACGGTACCAACAAATAAAATCTTTTCATCAGGGAAATATGTATGGAGCAGTTGATAATTATCGTCCTTTGGATTTTCTGCCAAATGATCGACTATAGCTTGTCCCTTGACGGACTTTTGCAAAGTGAAAACAATATCAAATTCTAAAAGAATTATTTGCCATTTAGCAAGACGTCCAGTTGGCATTGATTTCTCCAAGAGGTATTTCAAGGGATCAGAGCGGGAGATGAGATAGGTGGTGTGACTTAATAGGTAGTGCCTTAATTTTTGAGCTGCCCAGGCCAATGCACAGTAGCTTTTCTCAATAAATGAATAATTAGCCTCATACTGCATGAATTTCTTGCTAAGATAGTAGATGGCTTGTTCTTTCCTTCCAGAGTCATCGTGCTGCCCCAGAACACACCTTACTACTCCGTCGAGCACAGATAAGTACATGATCAAAGGCCGGCCCGATTTGGGTGGCACTAGGACCGGAGGCTGCAGCAAATAATCTTTAATCTTGTCAAAAGCTTGTTGGCACTCCTCATTCCAATGCAACGGCACATTCTTTTTTAACAACTTGAACAGTGGCTCGCACGTCGCGGTTATTTGGGCAATGAATTTCCCAATGAAATTAATCTTCCCCAAATAACTTTTCACATCTTTCTACGTTTTTGGCACTGGCATGTCTCGAATTGCCTTGATCTTTACTGGGTCTATCTCTATGCCCTTTTTGCTAACAACGAATCCTAACAATTTACCAGCTGGTGCTCCAAAGGCGCACTTTGCAGGATTTAACTTCAAATTGTACTTTCGCAACCTTTCAAACAACTTCCTTAAATCAATCAAATGGTCTTCTGCTTTCTTGGACTTGATTATAATGTCATCCACGCAGACCTCCATCTCCTTGTGGATCATATCGTGAAACAAAGTAGTCATGGTCCTTTGATAAGTAGCTCCGGCATTCTTTAAACCAAACGGCATTACTCGATAGCAAAAGGTGCCCCAATGGGTGATAAAAGCAGACTTTTCTCTATCCTCCTCAGCCATTAAGATCTGATGATATCCAGTAAAACAATCACAAAAAGATTCAATTTCATGTCCGGCAGTGTTTGTCTAGAATGATATAGATATTTGGCAAAGGAAAGTCATCTTTAGGACTGGCTTTATTAAGGTCCCTATAATCAACACAGACTCACACTTCTCCATTTTTCTTTGGAACAGGGACTGGATTCGAGAGCCAAACAGGGTAATGGGATACAATGATAATATTAGTCTTAAGCTGCTTTTCAATTTGCTCTTTTATTTTGAGGCTCATATCTGGTTTGAATTTACGGGGTTTTTGCTTCACTGGTGGAAAAATTGGGTTTGTGGGTAATCTGTGCACCACTACATCAGTCGAAATGCCAGTCATATCGTCATAAGACCATGCAAACACATCTTGAAACATAGACAAAAATTCGATCATCTCCTCCTTCTGCTTTTTGTTCAGATGAATGCTGATTTGTATCTCCTTAACCTCAATCTCAGTGCCAATGTTAACAACTTCTGTTTCTTCTAGGTTCGGTTTAGATTTCTCCTCATATTGTTCAAGATCTTTTGAAAAAGAATCAAATACTTCCTCACTATCACTCTCGCTTTGAAATTCGGATTCCATAACTTCCAAGTCGTGAGTGATATAGAGATTGTCATCATCAGATTCCAGAACAGTGATATCCAAAGGGTCAAATAATTTTATTTTTGGCCATCTGAAAGAATTAAGAAATTCGAGACAGTAAGCAAATAAACACATAAACGAACAACATGATAAAAACAAACCATGCACTTTCATAAAAACTTCAGATCAAAGCAGAAACAAGCTAAGAGCATAATTGCAAAAGATGCTTTCATTGAACTAGTTACATATGCAAGAAAAAGTTTTCATGAACTCTAGTAAACGACAACCCCCTTTAGATTTACCGAAATTCCTTTCGTACGGGGTGGTACTCGGCAGTCCAATTGTGTATAGCTCCTTCGGGGATGTTTGGAAATTCTGCATCATCTGATGGACCATCTTCGGATATTGCTCCCACAAACAACTGAATCAGGCTTGTCTCCACTTCGTCAATTAGACTAAACTCAGATGTAATCACTTCAGCTGGCCTTGGAAAGGTATAGCGTAGTGGCGGAATGTCTAAAGCACCTTGCTTGCCTTCTTTTTCTGCCCTTTTGCGTGCTTTCATCTCTTGTATATCTCCGGCAGTCGGGCGAAATCCTAACCCAAAAAGGTCCCTCTTTTCGATAAGTTCCACTGGCTTCAGGATGCCTTGCAGATTGCGGCCCAATCCCTTATCAAATTTGTATCCTCCGTGAATCATCTCCTTGGCCATCATAACACTGGCCGCTGGCAAAACTATTTCATCTTTTGAAACCTCACTTGTTATCCAACTCACGGAGACAATGTCGGCTGTATGGTAGGAAGACACTGAAGCATTTCGGTTACTGTCCTCTTTTGACTCGGAATCAGCGATCACAATGCAATCTTCTTCAGCAAAAATGGTTATCAGCTGGTCATTCACTACAAATTTCAATACTTGATGCAAGGAAAAGGGCACAGTGCCAGAGCTATGAATCCATGGCCGCCCGAGTAAAACATTATAGACACTAGGAAAGTGCATAACTTGGCAGGCTATCTGAAATTGAGCAGGCCCCATTTTGACCACCAAATTTACTTCTCCTATGGACTCCCTTTGGGCTCCATCGAATCCTCGGACTACGGTCTCTGAGGGTCTTAATTTGACATCTTGCAGCCCTAACTTCACCAAAGTGCTCCAGGGACAAATATTGAGGGCAGACCCATTGTCAATCAGTACTTTAGGCAACATTTTCCCATTGCACCTCATAGCTACATATAAGGCTTTGTTATGACCAGTTCCTTCCGCAGGCAGCTCTTCATCAGAGAAAGTGATTTGCTTGGAAGTCAGTACATTCCCAACTATGTGCGAGAAATTGTCGACCGAAATATCCTTAGGAATCCGAGCTTTAGTCAAAACTTCAAATAACGCATCCCTGTGCAAGTCAGAGGAAAAAAACAAGTCTAATATGGAAATTTGGGCAGGCATTTTGTTCAGCTGTTCGATCACATTGTACTAACTTCTTTTAAGCCTCTTGAGAAAATCCCATGCTTTTTTTTCAGCCACTGCGGGTTTTGGAGTCGGCTCATGGTTGCTTAGTTTGATTGGGGCGCTGGCAGTGGATGAACTTGCAATCTTTCCTGACCTCGTAACAGCAGACACTTCTTCCTTCAAAATTTGTTTACCCCCGATTTGCAAAACGGGCTCACTATAATTCCACGGCACTTGCCGTAAACTTAAAACCGACACTTGTTCTGGGAATTCAATTACCACAGGTTCTAAGGCCTCACTTTCAGATAGAGTTAGGTCTAGAATGAAGGGCCTTTTGTCTTCCTCATACGATGCTTCGTCTATCACAAAAGGTTGATCCATTATCCCAAACACTTCTGTTTCATTTGACATGCTTCGGACAAGCTCTTCAAATTCCTTATCATCCATAATAACTCCGACAGTATCAGTGTGTTCTGGCAAATGATTCTTGCTCACATTCGGTCCTTGCTCTTCTCTTTTCCTAATCACAATTTCCCCTGCTTCGAGCATGTCTTGAACTTTATGTTTTAGGAGTTGACAATTGGCAGTGGAGTGACTAGGTGCTCCTGAATGATAAGCACAAGTAGCCTGTGGATTATACCCAGCAGGCATGCCATAAGGGTAAGTTGGAGGGGGAATCACACCTATTTTACCGGCATCCTTTAATTGCTCATACAACTGATCCAAAGGCCTGCCTAGGTTGGTGAACGTTCGGGTACGATTTTGATTGTAGGTTTCAGTGGGTTGGGGATAGTTATAGGTGGGTTTATTTGGTGGGGGAAATCTTGGATTGTAAGTAGGACGTGGACGAGTTTGTTAAAAATTTGGTTGAGATATTTGAAAAGGGGCCGTAGGCGGGTTGGCATAATTTGGGTGAGGTCGGGGTAGGAGATATTGGTATTGTAGACAGGGTGAGGACTTGGATAGTAAGGATAAGGTGGTGAATATGTTGGTTTGTGTTGAAATCTGGGTCTTGGTGTAGGGTTTTGATCCCAGATGAAGGCAGCTTCCCCCTCTTTCTTCTTAAATGGTGTCTTTTTCACATTGCTCCCTTGTCCTTGCAAAGCTTCCAACTGCGATTTGAGGGCAGAGACATTAACGATTTTCCCAACTCTTACAAAGTCGTCGTACTCTTCAAGCTTATTGACAATAGCGGCAAACGAGCATCCAGTCATGCGGAAAATTTCTTCAAAGTACGGCGGATCATGTGCTTTAATGAAAGTGCGGATAATTTCCTCCTCAGTCATTGGTGGCTCTACCTTTGCAGCTATTTTCCTCCATCTCTTAGCGTAGGTTTTGTGGTCCTCAAAGGGTTTTCTCTTTGTTCCTTCCAACGTGGTTCGTGTCGGAGCCAGCTCACAGTTGTACTCGTACTGCCTCACAAAAGCATTGGACAAGTCAAGCCAGGTCTTTACTTCCTCGGGTTTTAAGTTGGAATACCAATCGAGTGCATCCCCCTCCAGACTTTCTGGGAACAGCCTTAGAGGTAGATTCTCATCATCGATTGGCCTTCCCAACTTGTTAGCAAACAGACGGAGGTGCGTTTTGGGATTGCCAGTTCCGTCGTACTTGTTAAACTTTGGGGTCTTGAACCCCACAGGCAATTGGACATTTGGGAAGAGACAAAGTTCATCATAGTCCAACACTCTTTGCTTGTTTAACCCTTGACTTTTCCTCATAAATTCGTCAAAACGGTCTAAGCGCTTAAGCAATTTCATATCAACAGGAGCAGAAGATTCTCCTATCTCTGGTTTAGCTTGGACAGTATGGTCTGGCAGTAAGGGCTCTGCGGTAGTGTGATAAAAAGCATGTGGTTCGGGGGGTACATTCGAAGCGACCTGGGGGTGTGGACCTCGCATGTGAGTAGGAAGAAATGAAGGATTAGGAGGGTAAGTGTATGGCAAATTCGTAGTGGCATAGGTGAAAGTTTCTTCGGGTGGAATAAGGAAGGATGGAGTAGAGGTTGTTTGAGTCGGAGGTATTCCAAATGGTTCTTGCTCAGGTTGTCTGACGGGTACAGGCTCGGGTTGAACTCCGCTGCTGATAAGCTCATCAATCAATTTCCTTTGGGCCGCCATCTCGGTAGTCATCTCACCAAACTTAGTAAGCATCTCGGTTAGCTGAACCCCTAAACTCGTAGTCTCAGGTTGAGCTGCAGTAGCAGACCTATCCGACGGTTCCGGTTGTGAACTCATGTTTACACGATTCCTCTGGGTTTGACTACGGGATCGTGTTATGATGGGGCTTCGACGAGAAGCTATGTTTAAATATTACCTGAAAATTTTGAAAGGAATCGCCTTTAGATTTAGCCCTTGCTCAGCTTTTCCAACAAAAAGTACAAAGAAAAGGAAAAAGACAAGAGTTAGTAAATATCCAAAAAAATCGGATGCATGTCCTATTAGGGGGCCCTTTTTGTGCCAAGGGTAGGCCTAGTATGATGCAACACCTTCAAAATGGGACCCGTGACACAAACCTGTTTTTGACAACAATCCTGTATGAATGCGAAGAAAGATCGATTTCATTGATAAACTTGCCAACATGTTTACATCATGTTACGAAGACGATTTCGTACAAGATTGTCAAAATTTCTGAGCCTATCTAATACAGAATCCCTAGTTTCTCTAGCATATGGAATTCTAATATGTTCAGCTTGATCATACAATTCTCCGTATTTCCTTTTCAGCTCTTGACACTTTTCTCGCTCATTTTCGTACAATTGCTTGTTTTGCTCCGCTATTCCCTTGTATGTTTCGACAGACTTACTTAACTGCAGAATTTTCTTGTCCTTTGCTTCGATAATGGCTTTCAACTTTTTCACCTCCTCGACTGGTTCATCTTGTTGTCCTTGTGTAACGGATCTTCTTACCCAGTCCTCCGTATTATGGAGTCGTCAAACCCTTTTGCTGGAGTTCCAGGACGTAATTAAAACACTCGTCATCAGATAATGTCACTATAGACACCAAATTTTTAAATAATTTTTATTCTATTTTTATTTTTGTTTTTAGTGATAATTCTTATCTATTTTTATTTGTTAATTTCATGATTTTGGTTTTAGACCTTTAGCATTTGTATAGAATTTTAGATTATTATTATTATCTATTATTTTATTTTAGTTTTTATTTTTATTTTGTATTCATTTTGGCCCTTTTAGCTGTTTATTTTTATTGTAAGACTTTTAGCATAAAATTTGTCAAAAGAGAAAATTATTCATAAAAAATATGTTTTATTTCTTTTTACTGTTTATTAATTGAAAAAAGAGGAAAAATCATTAATCAATAAAAAAAAAAATCTTAGCATTTTGATTTCATCTTTTGTTCCTAGTTTTGTTCATTTCATTCAAGTTTTTACTCATTAAAAAAAAATGAAAATGACGAAAAATGAAAAAAAAGAAAAGAGGCAGGCTCACGGACCATGAGAATCATAACATCAAAACCCTTCCTCATTTTTTCTACAAAACGCAGATACGCAAAAAAAAATAAAAAATTCAGCTCCATTGTTGGATTCATTTTTTCCTCCTCCGTCTGATGAGCTAAACAGAAAAACACTTGGCATGATCCAAGGTTTATCAGAAACCATGAGGATCTAAGGTTGTAAATAATGCAATAGAATGGAGTTTATTCCTGGACCTTAGATGCTAGGTTTCGGTGATAAGGTTCTATATAAAAGCTGGGAAAGTGAGAGACTTCAAAGGGAAAAAAAACGGAACGAGAGGGAGTGTTCTGTGAGGGCGGAAAAGAAAAACAGCGGAGGAAAGCGGTCTGGGGGGAAAAAGAGAGAAACCGAGAGAGAGCTAGGAGAAAGGATCGGGCAGAGAAACAGGAGCAAGTGAGGAAGCTCGGCTGAAAAAAAAGAAACTAGAGAAAGAGGGACTGAGTGAGAACTTCAAAGGCTACCGAGGGGGGAGGAGCGAGAAAGCTAAGGAAAAATCTGGGAGGAAGTAGTGAAACCAGACAAAGAAGAGAAGAAATCCAGAGGCCAAAATTTCAAGCCCGCGTTTCTTCACCGAAGTCTGCAAAATTCATCCTTTTCGATCCCTGTTGGGGCATATTCAATCTCTTACGGGTTCCTGCTGCAGATTCAAGTCCTAGAGCAATTGAAATAGGTAATTTTCAATCTTTTCTCTGTTCGCTTTAAGATTTGGGCTACAAAGTCAGCTTTGTACATCTGACCAAGCTGCCTGTTTCTTGTTTGTTGTTTTGTTGTTGATGGAACTATCATGGCTATAATTCTTTGGTCTGGGAATGTTCGGTCAGAATTCTTTTTTCAAGAAAAATGGAGTCTTGCTCAAATCTGTTCATGAAATCTAGGGGCTTTGCTTTTTCTCTTGTCTGCTTTTTGTGCCTTTATGATGGCCTGGCATGATATTTTTTCCTTTTCACAGTGATCTTGTGAGAACCCGTAATTTGCATTTTCTAGGTTTTCGCATTTTTCATGGCTTGTTTTCTGCATTTTTGTGATTAGGAAAAAAATTTCTAGATATTGTTAAGGAGCAGATATAGTTTTTAGATGATTTTTCTAGTATCGAATAGGTTTTGAGAAATTAAGAGCGTATACTGGATGTGGGACCCACTAGTGCGAAAAGTTCGGAAAAATTCGGCCAACTAGGTTAAGTTTTGAATACTGGAATTAAATTACCGGGTGTTATGAGATATTTAGAGGTTGCCAAGTGGATAGGTGTGAGAGAGACAAAAGTTAGGCAAACCATTAATGCAAGTGACATGTGTCACTTAGAGATTAAATTGTACTTTTGACTTACTATTCATGCTTTTACCATTTTACCAAAATAACTCAAAAATTTGACCCAAAAATTCCCACAAATATCAAGCTCATAGCCGGCCCTCATTAGAGAGAAAAGAAAAGAAAAGATCTTCCAAAATTTGATCCAAACTTGCTCAATCTTCCACTCCTACCGTTTAATTCTGGTTTTGCTCCACAAAACTCCTCCACTTGGTGATTTTAAAGTGATTGGTGAAGTTGTTTGAAAAGCTAAGGTGACCAATAGCTCTCTCTCTCTTGTTTTAAAGGTAAGTTGTGAAGAACCACCCTCCTCCTTTAATTGATGCTTAAATCATGCTTAGTGGTTGTATGAGATGCAAATTTATGGGTTATTTCTTGATTTGTGATTGAAATGATGAAGTTTTATTATTTTTGGGGATTTTTCTGTTTTACTATAAGCATGATTGTGTGGCTATCTATGATGATTGGAAATGGTCTATATTGACTCTAGGAGGTGGGAAAAGTGATTAATTGCAACCAATTTCTGTTTTGGAAGAAAATTGAAAAAACCTAGGGTTCTTAAGGGAGCATTCTGTCCGAATTTTTAGGTCCTAGATAGAGGCCGAATTGGCCTTATCTCAAAACATGAAAGTTGTAGCTAATGACATTTTAAAGGTTTCTACAAAATTTCAAGTCAATCGGAGTTGTGTGGAATGAGAAAAGTCGAAATTACTATTGCTGTTCTTGTTTTACCCGAATGTAAGAATTGCGCCTGTAATTGGTTGTTTTGGTCAGGATTTCTTCCGAATTGGTTGTTGAGGTCTTCTGATGAAATGTAACCCTGTTTCTTAGCTTTCATCTGGTTTTGAAATTTCTTGATTTGGAATTGGATAACCTGATTTATGATGTTTCCGTTAGAATGCGTTTTGTGAATCTGTTTTTCCGGTTCTGGTGTAGTTTATTGCATGTTTGACCTAGTTACCGTCGAAACTGGACTGACTGGCCTTCTTCAATATTGTAGCCTCTTATGTCCTGAATATATCTACAAAATTTCCGGTCAAACGGATCTGTGTAGCTCGAGTTATAACCAAAACACTCGCACCTGTTTTGTACCCTGAAATTGTGTACGTTTTGAATTTCAGCCTCTGACCGTGCATTTTTCGGTTTTGATCCTGTACGATCTGGGTGTCGACTCCTTCATAAGAAATTTATATCTTGGTTTTAGCTTCGAAACGGTATAAAGTGCGTCGAATTCCGAGTTCCGTAGCTTCCGTTATGACCAAAACAAGATTGATCGTCAGAACTGCCTTTGATCTGGACAGTTCTGACGGGTACTTTGGCACTCAATTTTCGTTCTGTTCTGAATGGATTCAGGTCTTGACCAAAACATCAAAGTTTTAATCTTATGTCTCAGCTTTCAAATTCCTTTGGAATTTCCTGATTTCGATTTGTGAGCTGGGAGTTATGGTCCAGCAAACATACCCTGTTCGTCACTCTAAAGTGCGAATTTCTTGAACGATTTTCCATACTTTCGACCTATTTCTGTTCAGATCCGGACTTAGGTGTCTTCATGAAAATAGTATCCCTTCCTCTTAGCTTCGTAACGGTACCTCATGTACCTTGATCCGACATTCCTAGGCTAACGTTTGATCAAAACAGTTTGAGAAGGCAGATTTGACCATTTCCGTTTGCCGTTCCGCGCGGGCGCGTGCACCCGTTTTGCCGTTTCCGCACTTGCATGTGCCGATTTTGCCGTTTTGCTTGTTCTAAGTATGTTAGTAGCCGTTTTTGATATATTGTGACACAATCTTCAATTTCAGACGTTGGTGAGCTAGGTGGAGCCGGTGGGGCCTAATAGCTACTCCTCGCGGCACGAATTTCGTACTTTTCTCTTTTGTTCGTTGTGTAAGTATTCAGGCCGCTCTTATGTGTTAGTTGCTTATGTGTTTTGATATGTATGAAAAGGGTACCTAGGCGAGGGTGTACTTTATCGCACTCGACCTAAACCCTAATTTACGCACACATTTGTATATGGCATATGTATATGAATCATTTTGGAACTAAACCCCTTGAGCTTGTGGCTCGGGGTGACTTTTGAATAATTTTGTGAAGTTTGTGAGTTTGGGGTTGATCTTCCGACCGAGATGGACTATTCGAGCCGGTCAGGGCTTGGTCGAAGCCAGTCCAACTTAGTCTGAGGTCACCAAGTTTGTGAATCCGGTTCACCGAGAATATGGACCAAATTTGTGACCCGAGCTTGTGACTCAAGCTCAAGTTTGTGATTTCGTTCGCCCGGGCAAGTTTGTGAGGTGACTGGCCAGTGAGGGTGATAAGGTGTTCGGTGGGTGTACAAGTGAAGTTTCTACGGACCTTATTTATGGTCGACGGAGTGTCGACAGGAGATCACGCATGGAAAATGACTTGGCTTTGGAGCCACCTGTATCCTTATTATGTGATGTTACTTTTCTGCTTTTGCTTTACTCTTACTGTGCAATTGTTGTTAAGTGAGATTTACGCTTTTGCCCCTGTTTACTTACTAAGCATATAGCTTACCCCTTTCCTTTTGTTTTCCTTAGCAGGGGCCGACGCGGGGACTTTTGACACATACACTAGTATAGTTAGGTTTGATTGTAATAGTCGGACAGTTAGGATGTTTGTTTTTGTTTGGTGGTTTGTAAAAGAACCCTCCATAGGGTCTACCTTCTGCTGGTTGTTATTCTAATGTATTAGAGTGGTTTGACTCGATACTTTTGAAGATGTAAATAGACCTCTTTTGGCGTTAGATATCTTGTGAATAGTATGCTTGTAGGTTTATTTAATTTTATTGTTTTAAAATTTTGAGTCCCGGCGAGAGCTGGGTAGGCGGCCCGCCGAACCCTTTGGTTCGCCTTAGGGGGAGGTGGGGCCGTCACAGATCTGGCTGCTAGCATTCAGCTTGGGGTCGAAACATTTGGAGCTCATTTGAGCCATGTAAACTCAGAACCTTTAAACCCGCATGATTACCAGTAGGGAAAGGGAAAGTGAATCTTGTTTTTGGCGTTCATTTTCTTGTTCATTTTATGGTTTGGAATCTGATACCTTTAAGAGTTGGAGTTTGAATTTTCAACCAGTATTCATGGCTGTTTTCCTGCGTCTTCTTGAAGCCGAAGACAAAGTGCTGTGGGAAGAACAAAAAAATTTCCAGCTTTGCATGTGTTTTTCTGTTAAATGTTTAAACCCATGGCATGTTTGACATCTTGTTTGTCTCAGGGTCTGAGCTTAAGCATGTTTTCTTGAACGTTTGGTTGGCAATTTCAAACCAAAGTTAAGGATTGTTTGCTGCACTACATTTTATAGCTCACGAAGTTAACAGCTTCTAAAGCCATCGCACAACAGCCCATTTGCATGATAGCTCCCGTTAGCTTTGCATTCGGTGTGTGATTTTGTATGCATGATGGAGTATTTGGAATTATAATTTGGGTAGGAATTTGAGGTTGGGTTTAGATTTGAAATGTTTATCGACAATTTGAGTGCATGAAAGTCTGCTGCAACAGGTCTTAAGTTCTGTTTTTTGTTGCAGCGATGTTGGTAGAGTTGTTTCTTGTTGGTGACTGAAGTTTTGTTTAGCTAGAATTCTTCTTGGGTCTGTTGGTTGTTGGTAGGTGATGCCATTGTGGGCGTTTGCTGCAATTTGTTGCAGCAAAGTATGGTATAACAGCAGGCCATAGCACAAACATTGTTTTGTAGATGAGTAAAAGCATTCGCTGCTCCAAGTTCTTTTTTTTGCTGACTCTATGTTCAGTTTCCTTGTTGTTTTCAGTGAAGTAAACAATGGTATTTGGTTGCTTAGTTTAGGATTTTGATTTCCGGTGAAGATGTTTAGATTAAAGTCATGCATTCGGTCCATAAATATGCGTTTGTAAATGAAAAGGCATCAAGCTTTCAGTTGCAGAAGCTTTCTTCAAATCTGATTTGCATAACTTTGGTGCTTAAAAAGAAGGATTTCATGATGGGAAATGAGATGAATGTTTAGTGATTGTGTTGCACTAGTTGTTTGAGATATTGAAATGTTGATTGCTTGAATTAATTAAGTGAAAAGGAAGCCGCGGCTGAAATTGTATACAAGCCTTCATTAGATGCTTCAATATTCTCGTTGCAAAAACGTTTCATGGTATTTTGCATGGGTTTTGCATGAGGTGTTCCAAAAATTGCCTCTTAACCCCCCCCCCCCAAGTCCTTTTTTGTTCTACTATGGCTTGAAAAATTGGGAAGACTAATTAATTGGGTCCCATAAAAATGTTGTTCTTGATTGATATGTTTTAATGTGGTTCTTGGACAGATTATCCATGAATTTTAGAATGAATTTTTGAGGATTAATCGTTTTTGAGGGATTTATGATTTTGATTTGGCTTTTTTTAGTGAAATTTTTGAGTATTTTGTTGTTTAATTGTAACAAGTGATTTTTTGTTTTATTTTCGTGAATTTTAGCATTTGATTTTGATAGGTCTCATCTTAAGCCATCAATTTTGGTATTTTATTTTAGACCCTTAAAACTTTTTAATTATTTTATTTAGGACCTTATTTGCTTTAATTTCTTGCATATGGATGGTTTATTTTACGTAAATACCCTAAGTGACTCCATTTCGTGTTTAACTTCATGTAATTAATTGTTAATTAAAGTGATGCCTTGATCCTTTTTATTGTTTTGGAGGGTAAATAAGTAATTTCACTCCATTAGGACCCCAATTCAAGGGAGGTACACTCTATCCCTTATTTTTTATTTTTACTTGATCCTATGTATTTTTATGTGTTTTTTTATGTGTGTCATTGCATGACTTTGAATATTTTATTTTTCATTTATTTATTTCTTTAGTTATTTCATTTGCTTTAATTTTGGGCGTTTATTCTAATCAATTATTTGGAAGGCATTTAAATGCCAAGTTGTAATAGTTAGGTATTTATTTTAATTATTTTATTTCATTTCCCCCTTTAGATTGTAGTAGGCCCCCCTCAAATGTAATAGTTAGGGTTTATATTCGCTTTATTTCTTGTTTGTGTGGTTTGCATGCCTATGTGCTATGTGTTACCGCTTTCTTAGGGTCTTGCATCTAGATATTATTGTTATTCTTGGTTTTGATGATCACAAAAGTTCTTTGAAATGTCTATCTAACCTTTCTTCAAATATAAGTGTTTTTGCCTATCAAAGAATCAGGTACTAAAATGTCATGAATTGCAAATCAACCAAAAGAAGAAGCAAAAACAGGACACTCATGTCGGACGTCCGAAAGGAAACTGTCGGACGTCCGAAGGGATGAAGAACATCAGGAAGGAGTCTCTGTCGGACGCACATCGATCATGTCGGACGTCCTAAAAATTCCACAAAGTTTTGATGACTCTCTGCCAAGACTCTGTCGGACGCTCGCAAGGAATCATCGGACGTCCTAAAGGATCGGACGCAGCTTCGGACGAACATCGATATCATCGGACGTCCTAAAAATTCTTCGAAGATTTGATAACTCTCTGGACGACGTTCGGACACTGAAGCTCGGACGATAAAATTCCATCGGACGTCCGAACAACAACTTGACTGTTTTTCGGACGATGGGTTCGGACGATGAATACGCCATCGGACGTCCGACAGCCCCAACGGCTAGCTGACTCTTCATATGCCTTCTATCCGTTGGATGTATTAATGAAGCCCATTTTTGGTTCCCTTCAAATACAAACGACTCTAAGTCAGATAGGCGCTTTTGCACACTTGGTCTACAAGATCTCAAGAGATATTTTAGCTAGAAAATAGTCTCCAAAGTTAGATTTGTTCTTTAAGTGGTGTGAACTTCTGGTGAGCTTTTCTCTTGTGGTTGAAAGTTTCTTTAGTGTAGCTTTGTTGAGGGTTATCTGAGTGTTTGTAAAACTTCTTAGCTTGACTAAGTGAGGCTTAGGGCAAGGAGGAAGTGCTCCCTCCATTGTACATCTAGTTGATCATCTTTCATCAAAGAGAAGTTGCTCAACCTTGTGATTGGTCTTCAAGTTTGAGGAAAGCTTGGTAGACAATTGGTTTGATTTCCTATTTTACTTTTTGTTTAATAAAATTCTCATTGCTTATCTATACTTGTTTTTCTGATCAATATTGCTATTGTCTTCTAATCTACTTGGTCGATCTTTACTAGAAAAGAAGGTAAATTTTTATTAAAGAAAAAGTACATAAATTTGGTTAAGATTTTAATCAACCCAATTCACCCCCCCTCTTGGTTGTATTTGGGACTTACAATTGGTATCAGAGCTTGGTCTCCTTGAGATTAAGCTCTAACGGCTTGGAGTAAAGATGACAACATGTCATGCTATGTTTGTTGAGGGGCAATCTGTTACGAGGCCTCCCATGTTCAGTGGCTCCAACTATGTTAGCTGGAAAGAACGGATGATTATCTTTTTGCAATCTATTGATATTGAACTATGGTTTATTGTGAGTGAAGGACCGCATGAAGCTAACTTTCTTGATGCAGATACAGGGTTGCTTTGGCCAAAAATGAGAGCTGAAATGAATGCTCAAGATAGGACTAACCTCACATTGAATGCCAAGGCCATGAATGTTCTTTATAGTGCCCTAGATTCAAATGAATCAATTAGAGTAAAAGGCTGCAAATCGGCCAAAGAAATGTGGGATAAACTAAGAGAAATCCATGAGGGTGGTGACAACGTTAAAGAACAGAAAAAGGCTATCTTGGTCACAAAATATGAATCATTTAGAATTGAACCTCTTGAGGATATTGACAAAATGTATTGTAGGTTCACTGACTTGATCAAAGATCTTGAGGTGTTGGGCAAAGAGTACACCTTGGGAGAGAAGAACAGGAAAATTCTCAATGCGTTGGGCAAAGAATGGGAAAATAAAGTGACTGCAATAGAGGAGGCTAAGGATTTAAGTTCTGTGCCTATTGAATCTATCATTAACTCACTAACCTCTTATGAGTTGAAACTGAAATCTAAAGTGCAGGAGGAAGAGGAAGCCAGAGCAAAGAGAAACATTGCTCTAAAGACTACTCAAGGTGAAGATGATACAGCTCACTTGGATGATGAAGACTCGGATGGTGATGATAATGATCTTGCTCTCATCACCAGAGGCTTCAAGAGAATCTTGAATAAAAGAAAGTTTAGAAGGGGAGGACCTAGCAATCAATTCCAGAATCAGCCATCTATCGCAAAGTACAAAGGAAAACAGGATTTCAACAAGAAACAGTTGGACAAATGCTTCGAATGTGGACAGCTTGGACACTATGCAAACGAATGCCCCATGAAGAAGATGAAAGATGGAAAAGCTGATCGGAAGCCAAGATTCAACAACTTTCAGATTACTTGGAATGAATGCAACTCCGAAGGGGAAGTAGAAGAAGAAGAAGAATCAGCTCAAATGGCCTTCATGGCTATTGGAAATAATGAGGTAACTTCCACACACTCTCAATCTGAAAGTGATGATGATGAAGATGATGATCTTGAATCCTTTGTTGAAAAACTGCATAATGCCTTGAAGGAATCTTATGATAAAAACAAGCAGTTAAAACAGAAAATGGCTTTTCTCATTCAAGAAAATGCAAGTCTTTTTCAACAAAATAAACAACTAAAGACTGACAATGAAAGTCTTGTAAGAGCCGGATGTAATGTTCAAAATGAGCTTGATAGAAAGACAAATATTTGTGAAATTCTGAAGGAAAGACATGGTGATTTGAAAAGAAGAATGGACAACTTGGATGAGACTTTGAAAGCAAGAAAGCAGGAGTTTATCAAAAGGAACATGTCATCTACACATCCTACTACTTTTCAAAGAACATTTGCACACAACAAAAATGCACATGGTTTCACAACATATAGAAGAGGTGGATTGAGATATGTCAAACCAGTACATGTTAAGGACTCTCCCATTATGTGTGGTTTTTGTTGTCAAAGAGGGCATTTGAAAGGTGATTGCTATGTGAAAAGAAATCTGAACAAAGGGATGAAATGCATGTGGTTAGTTAGATACAATGCTAACTATTGTGGACCCAAAAATTAAAATGGGTACCAAACACTTTCTCTTTTCAGGAAAAATGCTCAAACAAGTCCAAATGGTTTATTGATAGCGGTTGCTCAAGGCATATGACCGGTGATCCCTCTTTGTTCATAAAGCTGAAATCAAAGTCAAGTGGAAAAGTGACATTTGGTGATGATGTGAAAGCTAAGACAATTGGAATAGGTGATGTTGGTAAGGATGGTGATACTTTTGTCCATAATGTGCTCTTAGTTGATAACTTAAGTTATAACTTGCTTAGTGTTAGTCAATTGTGTGATAAAGACTTGAAAGTGTTGTTTAAAAAACATGAATGCATTGTGCTTGATTCCAAATATAATATTGTGTTCAAAGGTAAGAGGTTCAACGACATATATATTGTGGTTCTTGATAAAATTGATTCTTCTAGTTTAAAATGTCTTAAAGCTTCAAATGAAGATCCTTGGTTGTGGCATAGAAGACTTTGTCATTTTAACATGGATTTACTAAAGGAAATTTCGAAAAAGGAGTTGGTTAGAGGCTTGCCAAAAATCAGTTTTGATAAGGACAAAATATGTGATGCATGTCAATTTGGGAAGCAAACAAAAAATTCCTTTAAACCTAAGATGTGTGTATCTACTTCTAAACCTTTGGAACTCTTGCATCTTGATTTATTTGGTCCCACTCAAATTTCTAGCTTGGGAGGTAAAAGATATTGTTTTGTAATTGTTGATGATTATTCTAGATACACTTGGGTGATATTTCTTGCTCATAAAGATGATGCCTTCAAGAATTTTACTTCATTGTTTGCTAAAGTGCAAAATCTGCTTGGGTTAAAAATTGTTAGGATTAGAAGTGATAATGGGACGGAATTCAAGTATTGTGGTTTTCCAGAATTTTGTGATCATAATGGTATAACACATGAGTTCTCTATTGCAAGAACTCCACAGCAAAATGGTGTTGTAGAAAGGAAAAACAGGACTCTTCAAGAGGCTGCTAGAACTATGTTGAATGAATGTAGGTTGCCTAAATATCTTTGGGCTGAAGCGGTAAACACTGCATGTTATGTGATGAATAGAATACTCTTGAGACCTATTTTAAAGAAAACTCCTTATGAGCTGATTTTTGATAAGAAACCTACGGTTGGTTATTTCAAAGTATTTGGTTGTAAATGCTTTATTTTGAATCTAAAGGAACATCTTGGTAAGTTTGATAAAAAATCTGATGAAGGAATATTTTTGGGGTATTGTGAGAATAAAAGAGGATATAGAGTTTTTAATAGAAGGACTCTTGTGATTGAAGAAGCTATACATATAACATTTGATGAAACAAATGATGATAATTCCAAAAGTTCGTGTGAGGATGATGATGTAGGTGTTCGAGAAGGAATGGAAAAGCTATCAATTGGAAATGAAGGAAGCTCTAAACCAGCAGCAACTGAAATGGAAAATGAAGTTCATAATGATCAAGAAGAGGAAGATGAAGACAAAAATGATGATCCACTCAAAGATCTTCCCAAGGCTTGGAAATTCAGCCAAAAATGATGTTCATAATGATCAAGAAGAGGAAGATGAAGACAAAAATGATGATCCACTCAAAGATCTTCCCAAGGCTTGGAAATTCAGCCAAAATCATCCAAAAGAGCTTATAATTGGTGATCCATCCGAGAAGGTAAACACTCGTTCCTCATCTAGAAAATTGATTGACAATTTTGCTTTAGTTTCTCTTTTTGAACCCGAAAATATCAATGATGCTTTAAAGGATGAAAACTGGATTTTGGCAATGCAAGAGGAACTTAATCAATTTGAGAGAAATGAAGTTTGGACACTTGTTAATAGACCTCAAAATCAACCTATCATTGGCACAAAGTGGATTTTTAGAAATAAGTTGGATGATAAAGGTGTTGTTGTAAGAAATAAAGCCAGATTAGTTGCTAAAGGATATGCACAAGAAGAAGGAATTGATTTTGATGAAACATTTGCTCCTGTAGCTAGATTAGAATCTATTAGAATGCTTCTTGCTTTTGCATGCTTTAAAGGCTTCAAATTGTTTCAAATGGATGTTAAAAGTGCTTTTTTAAATGGTTTTATTGATCAAGAAGTATATGTGGATCAACCCCCCGGTTTTGAAAATACAAAATTTCCAAGTCATGTGTTTAAACTATCTAAAGCTTTATATGGTCTAAAACAGACTCCAAGAGCTTGGTATGAAAGACTAAGTGGTTTTTTGATTGAAAATGGTTTCAAAAGGGGTGTTGTGGACACCACACTTTTTACTAAGCAAGTGTTGAATGACCTTCTTATTGTGCAAATATATGTTGATGATATTATTTTTTGTGCTACTAATGAGTATCTATGTAAGGAGTTTTCCACCACTATGCAAAGTGAATTTGAAATGAGTATGATGGGAGAATTAAATTTCTTCCTTGGACTTAAAATACATCAAGCTCTTGAGGGAATTTTTATAAATCAAGCAAAATATACCAAGGAATTGCTGAAAAGGTTTGGCATGGAGGACTCAAAGCAAGTTGGAACTCCAATGTGCACTTCTACAAAGCTTGACAAAGATGAAGAAGGTAATCATGTGGATGAAAAGCATTATAGAGGTATGATCGAAAGCCTACTCTATTTAACCGCAAGTAGACCTGATATTATGTTTGCTGTTTGCTTGTGTGCTAGATTTCAATCTTGTCCAAAAGAATCACATTTGAATGCTGTAAAAAGGATTTTTAGGTATTTGAAAGGTACATTAGACTATGGTCTTTGGTATGCTAGATCTAATGAGTTTGCACTGTATGGTTATTCAGATGCTGATTTTGGAGGTTGTCGTGTGGATAGAAAGAGTACTAGTGGAACTTGTCATTTTCTTGGAAATTGCTTAGTCTCTTGGTTTAGCAAGAAACAATGTGCAATCTCTTTGTCTACAACCGAAGCGGAATATATTGCCGCTAGTGCATGTTGTGCTCAACTTTTATGGATGAAGCACACCTTGAATGATTTTGGATTGTTGTATGACTGCATGCCTGTATTATGTGATAATACTAGTGCTATAAATTTGACCAAAAATCCTATTCATCATTCTAGGACAAAGTACATAGATATAAAGCATCACTTTATTCGTGATCTTGTTCAAAAAGGTGAAATATGTGTAAATTATGTTTGTTCTAAAGATCAATTTGCGGATATTTTTACAAAAGCTTTGCCATTCGATCAGTTCATTCATCTAAGATCAAAATTAGGAATAATCCAAAAATCATCTTAATTTTTGGGTCTTCGGACGTCCGAAAGAAGATGAACGGACGTCCGATGATGTTCTTCAGCCATTTTCCAGATTGCGCCTGTTCGGACGCAGCTGTCGGACGCACAACGTCGTTCGGCCGTCCGACAGTGCAACGGATCAATTTTTTTAATAACTTTCTTTCTCACTTGCTTCAGACTTTTCCTATTCTATTTCCTCTCGGACGAAAACTCTCTCTTCCCTCACTCTCAAATTCGTACCATTTTGAAGCTCTCATTCTCAAATTGACTCAAACAAAACTTTTTCTGACTGATTGCGATTCATCTCTCCTGATCATTTCCCCGAATCGCATAACATTTCACAAATTCCCAAATTTCCTTCAAAACCCTACTTTCTCATAACCGCTCTGCCAAATCTTGTTTAAGGCCTTTTTGTCCCAAAATTTCTGTGCAAATCACTTCCCTACCACTGTGTGCATCATTTGCATTCTTCATTCCACACATTTCACACAATGGTGAATCTGAGAGGAGGAAAGGTTACTGCCGGATGCAAGCATCCACTCAGGGATGAGGATGAGGATCTTCCTACGGTCAAACGTTCATCCAAACGCTTCAAGAGAGGAGCCATAAAGGGTCAAATGTCACGGCCTACTCCACAACCCACCTCTCAGCCTGAATCTGGACAGGGAACCTCTGCTCAACCGCCTCCAAAATCAGCCCCACTCCCTACATTCTTTGATGATACAGCAAGAGACAAACACTCCTTGATATCCCAGAAAGGTGTCATCCCTCAACGCACTGTAAACCCTTCTGAATTTCGTCTCATAGGTTTAGAAACCATTCTGAAGTTGTTTGCTTTTCAGAAATGGTCGCATATCATTTCTATGCCAAATGTTTACTATCCTGAAATGCTGCATCAATTTTTTGCTAATCTTAGGAAAGGGTCTGACCAAACTGAAATCTTTTCCAGGGTTAATGGGGTAGACTTAATCTTTGACTCTGAAATTGTGAATTCCATTTTAAATACTACCATTGAACGTGGGTGCAAGGATAAAATTGCAAATTTCTTTTCCTATGAAGAGCACCCTAATGCTGATAATCATTTTGATGGGGCTAAAATGTTGACCTATTTTAAAAGAAGTTTTTCCTCCCCTGCTGATGCTAAACTGAATGATCTTGCCCCTGTGAATTTAATTGCTTTTTCTATCATTTCAAACCTGCTTGTGCCTACTGATGGCCATAGAACTGATGCAAACAAAATGGAGTTGTACCTCTTTTATTGTTTTCGAGAAAAAATTCGGATTGATTTTGGTTTTGTCATGTGCAAGTTTTTACTTCGCTATACCACTGACTCTCGCAGAAAACTATCCTATGGAAAGTTTCTTCAAAAGATTTTTGAGTTTTTCAAAGTTTCAATTTTAGGTGTTTGTCCCAAAGAAGCATCTTCTTATGCCTTTACCAAAGGATACTTTGAAAGGAAAAATCTTATTTTTAAAGATAATATGTGGTCTTATAAAGAGGCATCGTCCAGTGAACGTAGGTCTAAGGCTGCACATGATCCTTCATCTATTCCACTCACTCCCATTCATCCTAGGAAATCTGCCACTAAGGCATCTTCCTCCTCCAATGATGGAGTGATTGAGCTTCTTCATGAACTCAAACAGCATGTTCTTCTTCTAGAACATGGCCTAATGCTCACCATGTCCTCTGAGCAACAAACTGCCTTTCTAGACAAAAAGAACCTTCTCTTTTCCCCATCTGTGGTTGAGGAAGTGTCCCATGACAAAGAGCCACACCCCACTGATCCAAACTCATCAATTCCAGACCCTGGTTCATCAACTCCTGTGACTCCTCATGGTCCTTCCACAGCAGATAAAGGCAAGGAACCAGTTGAAGTGGATGCTGAAGCTGATGAAGAAACTGAAGAGGAGGACCTCTCCCAATATCAGCTCTCTCGAAGAACTCCTGGATCCACATAGTTCACTACTTAGGACATTTGCATTCTGTTTGTCTATTTTATGTGTTTGTAATGGTCAACATTTGTAACCTTCTTTTAATGTTTTTCTTGTTGGTACTGTATGTTTATGTTAAGTATTTTGAATGATGACTGTGTTTATGGATGTTTAAGTATTTTGGTGCAATGAATTTGGTTTTCATTGATGAATGTGTTTGTGGATGTGTTGATGTGATTGGTTGCCCTTTTGTGATGACAAAAAGGGGGAGAGGACTGGATTGTTTGATGATTGATGATTGGTATTGATTGATGATTGATGATTGGTGATGTTGGATATGTTGGATTGATTGTTTAAATTTGGATTGGCTGATATGCTTAATTGTCATATTTTTGGAAAATTATTTTCGGATGGGCAGCCAAGTGAGGGGGAGCTTTTTCAAAATTTTTATGATTCACTAAGTAAGGGGGAGTTCTTATCTATTAAGAAATGGGGAGTTTTTATTGCAATCATCAAATCTCATTTCAAACCTTTGTTTTGTCATCATCAAAAAGGGGGAGAATGTTATTCTTGGTTTTGATGATCACAAAGGTCTTTGAAATATTTATCTAACTCTCTTCAAATATAAGTATTTTTTGCCTATCAAAGAATCAGGTACGAATATGTCATGAAATGAAAATCAACCAAAAGGAGAAGCAAAAACAGGACACCCATGTCGGACGTCCAATGGAATCTGTCGGACGTCCGAAAGGATGAAGAACATCAGGAAGGAGTTTCTGTCGGACGCACATCGATCGTGTCGGACGTCCTAAAAATTCCACATAGTTTTGATGACTCTCTGCCAAGACTCTGTCGGACGCTCGCTAGGAAGCATCGGACGTCCTGAAGGATCGGACGCATGCTTCGGACGCACATCAAACTCATCGGACGTCCTAAAAATTCCATGAAGAGTTGATAGCTCTCTGGACGACGTTCGGACACTGAAGCTCGGACGATAAAATTCCATCGGACGTCCGAACAACAACTTGACTGTTTTTCGGACGATGGGTTCGGACGATGACTAAACCGTCGGACGTCCGACAGCCCCAACGGCTAGCTGACTCTTCATATGCCTTCTATCCGTTGGAAGCATTAATGAAGCCCACTTTTGGTTCCCTTCAAATACAAACGACTCTGAAGCAGATAGGGACTCTGAAGAGATATTTTAGCTAGAAAATAGTCTTCAAAGTTAGATTTGTTCTCTAAGTGGTGTGAACTTCTGGTGAGCTTTTCTCTTGTGGTTGAAAGTTTCATTAGTGTAGCTTTGTTGAGGGTTATCTGAGTGTTTGTAAAAATTCTTAGCTTGACTAAGTGAGGCTTAGGGCAAGGAGGAAGTGCTCCCTCTATTGTACATCTAGTTGATCATATTTCATCAAAGAGAAGTTGCTCAACCTTGTGATTGGTCTTCAAGTTTGAGGAAAGCTTGGTAGACAATCGGTTTCATTTCCTATTTTACTTTTTGTTTAATAAAATTCTCATTGCTTATATATACTTGTCTTTCTGATCAATATTGCTATTGTCTTCTAATCTACTTGGTTGATCTTTACTAGAAAAGAAGGTAAATTTTTATTAAAGAAAAAGTGCGTAAATTTGGTTAAGATTTTAATCAACCCAATTCACCCCCCCTCTTGGTTGTCTTTGGGACTTACACACACAAATAAGTTCATTCAATAGCCGTTCAGTAAGCTCCAAGTAGTACAAGTACAATTCAAGTTAGGGAAAAGTCCGGAAATGAAAGTTAAGCTCAAAACCAGAAAAATAGTTTTTGACATCATTTTGCGGTTTTGGCACCAATGGCACTACGATTATCGGATGAAGGTGAAAGACCCACCGTTTTGAAGCTAAGAGATAGGGCTACAATATTACAGAAGGTTACTCAGCCCAGTTTCGAGTGTAACCAGGTCAAGAATGCAATATACTACACCAGAACCGCAAAAACAGGTTCACAAATCGCATTCTGGTACAAACATCATAAATCAGGCTACCTAAGTCCAAATCCAGTAATTTCAGAGCCATCCGAAAGCTAAGATACAAGGCTACATTTCATCAGAAGACCTAAACAACCAATTCGGAAGCATTCCCAACCAAAATAACCAATTACAGAAGCAATTCCCAAATTCGGGTAAAACCAGGGCAGCAAGGGTAATTCAGTCGTTTCACAAGCTACGTTGCTCCGATTAACCTGAAATTTTGTAGGCACCTATAAAATATCATTGTATACAACTTTTATGTTTTAACCCAAGGCCAATTATGTAACAGCCCCACCTTCCCCTAAGGCGAACCAAAGGGGTTAGCAGACTGCCTGCCCAGCTCTCGCCAGGACTACGGTACAGTTACACACGTTCGAATACGTTTCGGGAAAACAAAAGTGCGCTCGGACAAGCCATAAGTATCAAAATAGCAAAATAAAAAAAATGGAAAACTGAATAGTGGCCTGGATAGAAGAATCCAAACATCAATTTAACATATACACATTGAAATCCAACATTTACAACCATAGTGGCATGCCACAGACATTCATTAAGGAAGTACATATTCAGTTTGCCTCTCAAAAGGAAATGAACCCGTTACACATTAAGGCTTCATTTCAAGAGCTATACAAAAGACATTTACAAGCTCAACTTGGCAAGTGACTATCCAATCCATTCTCAAAAGTAATTATATCCCTGTAAGGAAAACAAATAACACGGAATGAGCTAAAGCCCAGTGGTATACTACTACATAAGCAACCAAAGTCACATAAGGATGAACTTTCATTTAAAGTGCACAAATAAGCAGTAAAACAAAACGGAAAAGGATACGGTCGGCTCTCAAGAGCCCATTTCCACGCTTGCAATCTTGATCCAACCTCATTGACCCTCCGTCAATGAAAAGTAACCATCCGTAGACATCACTTACATCCAACCGTCCAACTATCATACCCCAACCGGGCCCGCACTCCATTCAGTCATTTTGGTAATACTCGAGTATACCGGAACCAAAGGTCTCATTACCACAAGATTCCACAGTACAGTCCCCGTGGCATGACAATTTTCACGACCAAGCCCTCGCCGGCTCGATCCAATTGACTACCAAACGGGGTTGAGCTCAGTGATACAGTAAAGCCATTGGACATTCGCCCAAATGATACCAAATCAGTTTCCATGAAGGGAATTCAGTATTTCATATATCAAGTGCAGTAATTCAGTAATGCAAGCACTAGCCATGCATGGAATCACAAGGGGTGAGGGCGGTCAAGTACACCCTCACCTCAATCATTTCCAATAACCAATTAAGCCTTCAAGGCATCAATACACATAGCACAAAGCCACATTATAACAAGTAAGTGAGTAGTATACTCACTAAGCAAGAAAGTGGTATTTCATGCACCACGATCACCAAGACGTCGTGAGCTATCGTCACGCCCTAGAACATGTAAACAAATACCATAAGACTCGATAACGAGTCATAAAGTCAAACCAATTATCGCCCAATAGGGTTTCATGCATGGAAATTCAAGTGTTAAATACTTAACCTTTACTCAAGTCGAGAATATAGTTTTCTAAATCTCGAGTAAAAATTCGGGCAGCATGCCCTTTGTGTTTACCAAATTTTCCAGCCATAAGGCTTCATTATTTTTCTTCAATCACAACCCAACAACACACATATAAGTATTTCATGTCAAGAGCCGTTCCATAGGCTCACAATATCATAAAACAAGAAACCATACCGAGCCATAAACAACACCAATTCACAACCCCAATAGGGTTTTATAAACATATACAAGCATGAAAGCAAACCAGAAATTAAGAAAGGGCTTTAACCTAAGCCTTGATAAGAAAACCGGATTTGACCTCATAATGCGGTAATGGCACAACTCTCACTACAAATGTCGGATGGGGGTGTAAGACCCACCATTTCGAAGCCAAGAAACAGAGATACAACAATGTAGAAGGCCTCTCAGTCCAAATCCTAGCACAACTAGGTCAAAAGTGCCAAATACCAAACCAGAATTACCAAAACAGGTTTGCAAAACACACAAAACTGTAATACGTCAATCTCAGCCTACACAGGTCCAAATGCCGAAATGCCAAAGGCATAAGTTAGCTAAGACACCCAGCTACATTTCCTCAGAAGACACCAACTTCAAAATCCAAACCAATTCCAGTCAAAACAATCGATTACTATCGCAGTTCGGACATTCTGTTCACCAAAAACAGCAACAGTAAAAATGGCATAACTCTCTCTATACTACTCCAAATGCCCTGAAATTTTGCAGGCACATCAAACTCATCAATACCTACAATTTTCATGTTTTGAGAAAAGTCCAATTCGGCCTCTAGCTATGACCTAAAATTTCGGACAGAATAGGGGTTCATGAACCCTAACTTTTCACATTTCATTCCAAATCCAAAATTGATTGCATTTCTCATCAATTCACACCTACTAGAGTCAAAGCCCCTTATTACCAACCATCAAGATCATATGAAACCAGAAAATTCATCATAAAATGGAAAACTTCACCAAATCAAGCCAAACCAAGAAATAAATCATATAATCCAACACTTTAGCCACTTCTAAGCATAATATAACCATCATTAGGTGTAATAGGGGGGTTCAAGCATCACTTACCAAGTAACAAGAGAGAGAGGGATGATGGCCACCTTAGAGCTTCAAACAAACTTCACTAGAGCACTCACTATCACCAAAAGAAAGGATTTTATGGAATGAAATCAAACCTAAACTCTTGTTTGTGGAAGATTGAGTGATATGGAAGCTTGAAAGTTGGGAAAATTTCTTCTTCTTTGAGAGAGAGAGAGCCGGCCAACACAAGGAAGAAAATGGTGAATTTTGTGAATTTTTTTGATATTTATTCCTTTGGTCAAAAAAAAAGTCAAGAAAGTGAATAGTGTTTCTTAAAATCCAACTAATGAGACGACGACACATGTCACCTTCTTAAATGCATTCTTATCTTTCTTTTTTTATCTCACATCAATCACTTCACACACACTACTTATCTCTTAACACCCGATAAATCTTTCACAGTAACCGAAACTTAACCTTATTGGCCGAATTTTTCCGAACTTTTCGCACTAGTGGGTCCCACGTCCAATATATATGCTTAATTTTCTAAAAATTCTCCAATACTAGAAAAATCATCTAAAAACCATAATTGCTCATAAAAGCCACCAAGAAAATATTCCTAGGCCAGAAAATACAGAAAACATGAAATTTAAGGGGAAAAACCCTAGGAAAAGTATTAGGGCAATACGGGTTCTCACAAATTAGGCCTCTAAATATGAGCTACAAAATCGGGCAGAATGTAGGAACATAAACCCTAGTTTTCCAATTTTCCTTCCAAAACAGAAATTTCCAGCAATTAACCACTTTTTCCACCTTCTAGCTTCATTCTAGATCATTTCCAATCATCATACATAGCCACACCATAACAATCATATGAAATCAGAAAAATTCATGAACAAAAGAAAAATCCATCAATCTCACCCATAGGTCATGAAATCATCCATAAAATGACATGCTCTACCACTAGAAATCCTTAATTGATCCTTATTAGCATGAGAGGGTAGATATTTAATACCTCACCTTTGCAACTCCAAGAAACAAGACAACTAGAGCTTGTTCTTCACAAATGGCTCCACTCAACACCTTAAACTAGCTTAGCAACTCACTTTTGTGGAGAAATTTGGAATTTAACCGGTAGGTTTGTAAGATTCAAGCTAGAAATGAAGGAAAATTGAAGAAACTCTCTCTCTCTTTCTCTCCTCCATGGCCGGCCAAGAGCAAGGGAAAATGAAGCTCATTTTGGTCAATTTTTGGTATTTAGTAAAGTTGGTGAATAGTGGTCAAAACCAAGGTCCAATGAAAACGCGACACCTAGCATCTCTTTTGGCTTATAATTATCCTTTTGTCTCTCTAATACCAATCCATAATTATCTCTAAACACCTTGTAGAAAAATATCACTTAGCACAAAACTCCACCAAGTTGTCAAAAAGATTGCATTTACCGCACTTGCGGGTCCCACGTCCATAATACTCTTCAAAATTAACGTTGACTAACTCGTATCAAGGAAATGATTGAAAAACTATATTTACTTAAAAAAAGAATGTATACGAAATTAATATATTGAAGAAAGGCACAAAATTATAAACGAGTAAACAAAATAATGTCGCGAAAATATATAAAAATTTTCGGTTTCTCACGCTCATTCTTTCGGGGCGTCACAAACTCCCCTCCTTAAAAGAATGTCGTCCTCGACATTCCCACTTATACCAATCAAGTCAAGATATCCCTCAAAAGTCACTCAAGCATTCCAAGCAAGCACTAGGAGTCAAACAAACAAAACCCACTTGGCTGATTTCGGTCCTACAAGAACTTACTTATATGTCAAACCATACCCACAGTCCGGCATCCTAAACTTCAAGCCTAGGATACGCTACAGAGATCTGAAGCCTAAGCTCTGATACCAACTGTGACGGCCCCACCTCCCCCTAAGGCGAACCAAAGGGTTCGGCGGGCCGCCTGCCCAACTCTCGCCGGGACTCAGTCGTTCACTACAGTCCTCAAATGAATTACAATATAAATCTCAAATATACATCCAAGTCTCCAATAATTACATATCAAAAGCGAAGCGGAAACAATTCCATATAAGCCATCCAGTCACGTGAATAAGTACTACAAGTCTTCCTTCGCCACGAGCCCTGTGGAGGGGAATAAAATATTTTTGGGGTGAGCTAGAAGCTCAGTGAGTAACCAGTAAAATCAGTAATCAAATATATTTCACAATATTGCATTTCGATCCTTTCGATGATGTCATGATTCAGAGATCAAATGTCCGTTTATTGCTCTCGTGAGCCAGTGAAGTCATAGCACTTGAACACCCAACGCTCAAATAGATCATGTAACATTAACAGTAAGAGGGAGCCCCTTTTTTAGCTCCGGAGCCATTTGCTCCAAGTAAACAGAGGTGGAGACGTTGGTGTCTAGCACAAGACTCCCCAAGAACTCATTGAAGCCCAAATCATATCATGAATTCACATGCAAGCACGCGTGAGATGCAGTCGAGTAAATAATGCAAGAAACATTTCACAAGAAGTTTTAACAATAGTTTGGGGTTACTCACCTCCACGGCTCCGAAACTAGCCATCAAATAGCATGACTTCGCTCAAGTCCAAGCCCTTCAACTCAAACTCAAAGCCATCAAATGCTTTCAAGGATCGGACAGCATATCCCCTTAATTTCCTTACTTTTCCAGCCATCATGGCTTCATTATTTCCTCAGCCAGTCCCAAAGTCACACAAATAAGTTCATTCAATAGCCGTTCAGTAAGCTCCAAGTAGTACAAGTACAATTCAACCTAGGGAAAAGTCCGGAAATGAAGTTAAGCTCAAAACCAGAAAAACAGTTTTTGACATCATTTTGCGATTTTGGCACCAATGGCACTACGATTATCAGATGAAGGTACAAGACCCACAGTTTTGAAGCTAAGCGATAGGGCTACAATATTACAGAAGGTCACTCAGCCCAGTTTCGAGCGTAACCAGGTCAAGAATGCAATATACTACACCAGAACCGTAAAAACAGGTTCACAAATCGCATTCTGGTGCAAACATCATAAATCAGGCTACCTAAGTCCAAATCCAGTAATTCCAAAGCCATCCGAAACCTACGATACAAGGCTACATTTCATCAGAAGACCTCAACAACCAATTCGGAAGCATTCCCAACCAAAATAACCAATTACAGAAGCAATCCCCAAATTCGGGTAAAACCAGGGCAGCAAGGGTAATTCAGTCTTTTCACAAGTTACGTTGCTCCGATTGACATGAAATTTTGTAGGAACCTCTAAAATATCATTATCTACAACTTTCATGTTTTAACCCAAGGCAAATTCGGCCTCTAACTATGAGCTACAAAATCGGCCAAAATGTAGGAACATAAACCCTAGTTTTCCAATTTTGCTTCTAAAACAGAAATTTCCAGCAATTAACCACTTTTTCCACCTTCTAGCTTCATTCTAGATCATTTCCAATCATCATACATAGCCACACCATAACAATAATATGAAATCAGAAAAATTCATGAACAAAAGGAAAATCTATCAATCTCACCCATAGGTCATGAAATCATCCATAAAATGACATGCTCTACCACTAGAAATCCTTAATTGATCCTTATTGGCATGATAGGGTAGATATTTAATACCTCACCTTTGCAACTCCAAGAAACATGACAACTAGAGCTTGTTCTTCACAAATGGCTCCACTCAACACCTTAAACTAGCTTAGCAACTCACTTTTGTGGAGAAATTTGGAATTTAACCGGTAGGTTTGTAAGATTCAAGCTAGAAATGAAGGAAAATTGAAGAAACTCTCTCTCTCTTTCTCTCCTCCATGGCCGGCCAAGAGCAAGGGAAAATGAAGCTCATTTTGGTCAATTTTTGGTATTTAGTAAAGTTGGTGAATAGTGGTCAAAACCAAGGTCCAATGAAAACGCGACACCTAGCATCTCTTTTGGCTTATAATTATCCTTTTGTCTCTCTAATACCAATCCATAATTATCTCTAAACACCTTGTAGAAAAATATCACTTAGCACAAAACTCCACCAAGTTGTCAAAAAGATTGCATTTACCGCACTTGCGGGTCCCACGTCCATAATACTCTTCAAAATTAACGTTGACTAACTCGTATCAAGGAAATGATTGAAAAACTATATTTACTTAAAAAAAGAATGTATACGAAATTAATATATTGAAGAAAGGCACAAAATTATAAACGAGTAAACAAAATAATGTCGCGAAAATATATAAAAATTTTCGGTTTCTCACGCTCATTCTTTCGGGGCGTCACAAACTCCCCTCCTTAAAAGAATGTCGTCCTCGACATTCCCACTTATACCAATCAAGTCAAGATATCCCTCAAAAGTCACTCAAGCATTCCAAGCAAGCACTAGGAGTCAAACAAACAAAACCCACTTGGCTGATTTCGGTCCTACAAGAACTTACTTATATGTCAAACCATACCCACAGTCCGGCATCCTAAACTTCAAGCCTAGGATACGCTACAGAGATCTGAAGCCTAAGCTCTGATACCAACTGTGACGGCCCCACCTCCCCCTAAGGCGAACCAAAGGGTTCGGCGGGCCGCCTGCCCAACTCTCGCCGGGACTCAGTCGTTCACTACAGTCCTCAAATGAATTACAATATAAATCTCAAATATACATCCAAGTCTCCAATAATTACATATCAAAAGCGAAGCGGAAACAATTCCATATAAGCCATCCAGTCACGTGAATAAGTACTACAAGTCTTCCTTCGCCACGAGCCCTGTGGAGGGGAATAAAATATTTTTGGGGTGAGCTAGAAGCTCAGTGAGTAACCAGTAAAATCAGTAATCAAATATATTTCACAATATTGCATTTCGATCCTTTCGATGATGTCATGATTCAGAGATCAAATGTCCGTTTATTGCTCTCGTGAGCCAGTGAAGTCATAGCACTTGAACACCCAACGCTCAAATAGATCATGTAACATTAACAGTAAGAGGGAGCCCCTTTTTGAGCTCCGGAGCCATTTGCTCCAAGTAAACAGAGGTGGAGACGTTGGTGTCTAGCACAAGACTCCCCAAGAACTCATTGAAGCCAAAATCATATCATGAATTCACATGCAAGCACGCGTGAGATGCAGTCGAGTAAATAATGCAAGAAACATTTCACAAGAAGTTTTAACAATAGTTTGGGGTTACTCACCTCCACGGCTCCGAAACTAGCCATCAAATAGCATGACTTCGCTCAAGTCCAAGCCCTTCAACTCAAACTCAAAGCCATCAAATGCTTTCAAGGATCGGACAGCATATCCCCTTAATTTCCTTACTTTTCCAGCCATCATGGCTTCATTATTTCCTCAGCCAGTCCCAAAGTCACACAAATAAGTTCATTCAATAGCCGTTCAGTAAGCTCCAAGTAGTACAAGTACAATTCAAGCTAGGGAAAAGTCCGGAAATGAAGTTAAGCTCAAAACCAGAAAAACAGGTTTTGACATCATTTTGCGATTTTGGCACCAATGGCACTACGATTATCGGATGAAAGTAAAAGACCCACCGTTTTGAAGCTAAGTTATAGGGCTACAATATTACAGAAGGTCACTCAGCCCAGTTTCGAGCGTAACCAGGTCAAGAATTCAATATACTACACCAGAACCGTAAAAACAGGTTCACAAATCGCATTCTGGTACAAACCTCATAAATCAGGCTACCTAAGTCCAAATCCAGTAATTCCAAAGCCATCCGAATGCTAAGATACAAGGCTACATTTCATCAGAAGACCTCAACAACCAATTCGGAAGCATTCAAAACCAAAATTACCAATTACAGAAGCAATTCCCAAATTCGGGTAAAACCAGGGCAGCAAGGATAATTCTGTCTTTTCACAAGCTATGTTGCTCCGATGGACCTGAAATTTTGTACGAGCCTCTAAAATATCATTCCCTAAAACTGTCATGTTTTAACCCAAGGCAAATTCGGCCTCTAACTATCAGTTACAAAACCGGGCATAATGTAGGAACATAAACCCTAGTTTTCCAATTTTCCTTCCAAAACAGAAATTTCCAGCAATTAACCACTTTTTCCACCTTCTAGCTTCATTCTAGATCATTTCCAATCATCATACATAGCCACACCATAACAATAATATGAAATCAGTGAGTAACCAGTAAAATCAGTAATCAAATATATTTCACAATATTGCATTTCGATCCTTTCGATGATGTCATGATTCAGAGATCAAATGTCCGTTTATTGCTCTCGTGAGCCAGTGAAGTCATAGCACTTGAACACCCAACGCTCAAATAGATCATGTAACATTAACAGTAAGAGGGAGCCCCTTTTTGAGCTCCGGAGCCATTTGCTCCAAGTAAACAGAGGTGGAGACGTTGGTGTCCGGCACAAGACTCCCCAAGAACTCATTGAAGCCAAAATCATATCATGAATTCACATGCAAGCACGCGTGAGATGCAGTCGAGTAAATAATGCAAGAAACATTTCACAAGAAGTTTTAACAATAGTTTGGGGTTACTCACCTCCACGGCTCCGAAACTAGCCATCAAATAGCATGACTTCGCTCAAGTCCAAGCCCTTCAACTCAAACTCAAAGCCATCAAATGCTTTCAAGGATCGGACAGCATATCCCCTTAATTTCCTTACTTTTCCAGCCATCATGGCTTCATTATTTCCTCAGCAGTTCCAAAGTCACACAAATAAGTTCATTCAATAGCCGTTCAGTAAGCTCCAAGTAGTACAAGTACAATTCAAGCTAGGGAAAAGTCCGGAAATGAAAGTTAAGCTCAAAACCAGAAAAATAGTTTTTGACATCATTTTACGGTTTTGGCACCAATGGCACTACGATTATCGGATGAAGGTACAAGACCCACAGTTTTGAAGCTAAGAGATAGGGCTACAATATTACAGAAGGTCACTCAGCCCAGTTTCGAGCGTAACCAGGTCAAGAATGCAATATACTACACCAGAACCGCAAAACAGGTTCACAAATCGCATTCTGGTGCAAACATCATAAATCAGGCTACCTAAGTCCAAATCCAGTAATTCCAAAGCCATCCGAAACCTACGATACAAGGCTACATTTCATCAGAAGACCTCAACAACCAATTCGGAAGCATTCCCAACCAAAATAACCAATTACAGAAGCAATTCCCAAATTCGGGTAAAACCAGGGCAGCAAGGGTAATTCAGTCTTTTCACAAGTTACGTTGCTCCGATTGACCTGAAATTTTGTAGGAACCTCTAAAATATCATTATCTACAACTTTCATGTTTTAACCCAAGGCAAATTCGGCCTCTAACTATGAGCTACAAAATCGGCCAGAATGTAGGAACATAAACCCTAGTTTTCCAATTTTCCTTCCAAAACAGAAATTTCCAGCAATTAACCACTTTTTCCACCTTCTAGCTTCATTCTAGATCATTTCCAATCATCATACATAGCCACACCATAACAATAATATGAAATCAGAAAAATTCATGAACAAAAGAAAAATCTATCAATCTCACCCATAGGTCATGAAATCATCCATAAAATGACATGCTCTACCACTAGAAATCCTTAATTGATCCTTATTAGCATGAGAGGGTAGATATTTAATACCTCACCTTTGCAACTCCAAGAAACATGACAACTAGAGCTTGTTCTTCACAAATGGCTCCACTCAACACCTTAAACTAGCTTAGCAACTCACTTTTGTGGAGAAATTTGGAATTTAACCGGTAGGTTTGTAAGATTCAAGCTAGAAATGAAGGAAAATTGAAGAAACTCTCTCTCTCTTTCTCTCCTCCATGGCCGGCCAAGAGCAAGGGAAAATGAAGCTCATTTTGGTCAATTTTTGGTATTTAGTAAAGTTGGTGAATAGTGGTCAAAACCAAGGTCCAATGAAAACGCGACACCTAGCATCTCTTTTGGCTTATAATTATCCTTTTGTCTCTCTAATACCAATCCATAATTATCTCTAAACACCTTGTAGAAAAATATCACTTAGCACAAAACTCCACCAAGTTGTCAAAAAGATTGCATTTACCGCACTTGCGGGTCCCACGTCCATAATACTCTTCAAAATTAACGTTGACTAACTCGTATCAAGGAAATGATTGAAAAACTATATTTACTTAAAAAAAGAATGTATACGAAATTAATATATTGAAGAAAGGCACAAAATTATAAACGAGTAAACAAAATAATGTCGCGAAAATATATAAAAATTTTCGGTTTCTCACGCTCATTCTTTCGGGGCGTCACAAACTCCCCTCCTTAAAAGAATGTCGTCCTCGACATTCCCACTTATACCAATCAAGTCAAGATATCCCTCAAAAGTCACTCAAGCATTCCAAGCAAGCACTAGGAGTCAAACAAAACCCACTTGGCTGATTTCGGTCCTACAAGAACTTACTTATATGTCAAACCATACCCACAGTCCGGCATCCTAAACTTCAAGCCTAGGATACGCTACAGAGATCTGAAGCCTAAGCTCTGATACCAACTGTGACGGCCCCACCTCCCCCTAAGGCGAACCAAAGGGTTCGGCGGGCCGCCTGCCCAACTCTCGCCGGGACTCAGTCGTTCACTACAGTCCTCAAATGAATTACAATATAAATCTCAAATATACATCCAAGTCTCCAATAATTACATATCAAAAGCGAAGCGGAAACAATTCCATATAAGCCATCCAGTCACGTGAATAAGTACTACAAGTCTTCCTTCGCCACGAGCCCTGTGGAGGGGAATAAAATATTTTTGGGGTGAGCTAGAAGCTCAGTGAGTAACCAGTAAAATCAGTAATCAAATATATTTCACAATATTGCATTTCGATCCTTTCGATGATGTCATGATTCAGAGATCAAATGTCCGTTTATTGCTCTCGTGAGCCAGTGAAGTCATAGCACTTGAACACCCAACGCTCAAATAGATCATGTAACATTAACAGTAAGAGGGAGCCCCTTTTTAGCTCCGGAGCCATTTGCTCCAAGTAAACAGAGGTGGAGACGTTGGTGTCTAGCACAAGACTCCCCAAGAACTCATTGAAGCCAAAATCATATCATGAATTCACATGCAAGCACGCGTGAGATGCAGTCGAGTAAATAATGCAAGAAACATTTCACAAGAAGTTTTAACAATAGTTTGGGGTTACTCACCTCCACGGCTCCGAAACTAGCCATCAAATAGCATGACTTCGCTCAAGTCCAAGCCCTTCAACTCAAACTCAAAGCCATCAAATGCTTTCAAGGATCGGACAGCATATCCCCTTAATTTCCTTACTTTTCCAGCCATCATGGCTTCATTATTTCCTCAGCCAGTCCCAAAGTCACACAAATAAGTTCATTCAATAGCCGTTCAGTAAGCTCCAAGTAGTACAAGTACAATTCAAGCTAGGGAAAAGTCCGGAAATGAAAGTTAAGCTCAAAACCAGAAAAACAGTTTTTGACATCATTTTGCGGTTTTGGCACCAATGGCACTACGATTATCGGATGAAGGTACAAGACCCACAGTTTTGAAGCTAAGAGATAGGGCTACAATATTACAGAAGGTCACTCAGCCCAGTTTCGAGCGTAACCAGGTCAAGAATGCAATATACTACACCAGAACCGTAAAAACAGGTTCACAAATCGCATTCTGGTGCAAACATCATAAATCAGGCTACCTAAGTCCAAATCCAGTAATTCCAAAGCCATCCGAAACCTACGATACAAGGCTACATTTCATCAGAAGACCTCAACAACCAATTCGGAAGCATTCCCAACCAAAATAACCAATTACAGAAGCAATTCCCAAATTCGGGTAAAACCAGGGCAGCAAGGGTAATTCAGTCTTTTCACAAGTTACGTTGCTCCGATTGACCTGAAATTTTGTAGGAACCTCTAAAATATCATTATCTACAACTTTCATGTTTTAACCCAAGGCAAATTCGGCCTCTAACTATGAGCTACAAAATCGGCCAGAATGTAGGAACATAAACCCTAGTTTTCCAATTTTGCTTCTAAAACAGAAATTTCCAGCAATTAACCACTTTTTCCACCTTCTAGCTTCATTCTAGATCATTTCCAATCATCATACATAGCCACACCATAACAATAATATGAAATCAGAAAAATTCATGAACAAAAGAAAAATCTATCAATCTCACCCATAGGTCATGAAATCATCCATAAAATGACATGCTCTACCACTAGAAATCCTTAATTGATCCTTATTAGCATGAGAGGGTAGATATTTAATACCTCACCTTTGCAACTCCAAGAAACATGACAACTAGAGCTTGTTCTTCACAAATGGCTCCACTCAACACCTTAAACTAGCTTAGCAACTCACTTTTGTGGAGAAATTTGGAATTTAACCGGTAGGTTTGTAAGATTCAAGCTAGAAATGAAGGAAAATTGAAGAAACTCTCTCTCTCTTTCTCTCCTCCATGGCCGGCCAAGAGCAAGGGAAAATGAAGCTCATTTTGGTCAATTTTTGGTATTTAGTAAAGTTGGTGAATAGTGGTCAAAACCAAGGTCCAATGAAAACGCGACACCTAGCATCTCTTTTGGCTTATAATTATCCTTTTGTCTCTCTAATACCAATCCATAATTATCTCTAAACACCTTGTAGAAAAATATCACTTAGCACAAAACTCCACCAAGTTGTCAAAAAGATTGCATTTACCGCACTTGCGGGTCCCACGTCCATAATACTCTTCAAAATTAACGTTGACTAACTCGTATCAAGGAAATGATTGAAAAACTATATTTACTTAAAAAAAGAATGTATACGAAATTAATATATTGAAGAAAGGCACAAAATTATAAACGAGTAAACAAAATAATGTCGCGAAAATATATAAAAATTTTCGGTTTCTCACGCTCATTCTTTCGGGGCGTCACAAACTCCCCTCCTTAAAAGAATGTCGTCCTCGACATTCCCACTTATACCAATCAAGTCAAGATATCCCTCAAAAGTCACTCAAGCATTCCAAGCAAGCACTAGGAGTCAAACAAACAAAACCCACTTGGCTGATTTCGGTCCTACAAGAACTTACTTATATGTCAAACCATACCCACAGTCCGGCATCCTAAACTTCAAGCCTAGGATACGCTACAGAGATCTGAAGCCTAAGCTCTGATACCAACTGTGACGGCCCCACCTCCCCCTAAGGCGAACCAAAGGGTTCGGCGGGCCGCCTGCCCAACTCTCGCCGGGACTCAGTCGTTCACTACAGTCCTCAAATGAATTACAATATAAATCTCAAATATACATCCAAGTCTCCAATAATTACATATCAAAAGCGAAGCGGAAACAATTCCATATAAGCCATCCAGTCACGTGAATAAGTACTACAAGTCTTCCTTCGCCACGAGCCCTGTGGAGGGGAATAAAATATTTTTGGGGTGAGCTAGAAGCTCAGTGAGTAACCAGTAAAATCAGTAATCAAATATATTTCACAATATTGCATTTCGATCCTTTCGATGATGTCATGATTCAGAGATCAAATGTCCGTTTATTGCTCTCGTGAGCCAGTGAAGTCATAGCACTTGAACACCCAACGCTCAAATAGATCATGTAACATTAACAGTAAGAGGGAGCCCCTTTTTGAGCTCCGGAGCCATTTGCTCCAAGTAAACAGAGGTGGAGACGTTGGTGTCTAGCACAAGACTCCCCAAGAACTCATTGAAGCCAAAATCATATCATGAATTCACATGCAAGCACGCGTGAGATGCAGTCGAGTAAATAATGCAAGAAACATTTCACAAGAAGTTTTAACAATAGTTTGGGGTTACTCACCTCCACGGCTCCGAAACTAGCCATCAAATAGCATGACTTCGCTCAAGTCCAAGCCCTTCAACTCAAACTCAAAGCCATCAAATGCTTTCAAGGATCGGACAGCATATCCCCTTAATTTCCTTACTTTTCCAGCCATCATGGCTTCATTATTTCCTCAGCTAGTCCCAAAGTCACACAAATAAGTTCATTCAATAGCCGTTCAGTAAGCTCCAAGTAGTACAAGTACAATTCAACCTAGGGAAAAGTCCGGAAATGAAGTTAAGCTCAAAACCAGAAAAATATTTTTTGACATCATTTTGCGATTTTGGCACCAATGGCACTACGATTATCAGATGAAGGTACAAGACCCACAGTTTTGAAGCTAAGCGATAGGGCTAAAATATTACAGAAGGTCACTCAGCCCAGTTTCGAGCGTAACCAGGTCCAGAATGCAATATACTACACCAGAACCGTAAAAACAGGTTCACAAATCGTATTCTGGTGCAAACATCATAAATCAGGCTACCTAAGTCCAAATCCAGTAATTCCAAAGCCATCCGAAACCTACGATACAAGGCTACATTTCATCAGAAGACCTCAACAACCAATTCGGAAGCATTCCCAACCAAAATAACCAATTACAGAAGCAATTCCCAAATTCGGGTAAAACCAGGGCAGCAAGGGTAATTCAGTCTTTTCACAAGTTACGTTAATCCGATTGACCTGAAATTTTGTAAGAACCTCTAAAATATCATTCTATACAACTTTCATGTTTTAACCCAAGGCAAATTCGTCCTCTAACTATGAGCTACAAAATCGGCCAGAATGTAGGAACATAAACCCTAGTTTTCCAATTTTCCTTCCAAAACAGAAATTTCCAGCAATTAACCACTTTTTCCACCTTCTAGCTTCATTCTAGATCATTTCCAATCATCATACATAGCCACACCATAACAATCATATGAAATCAGAAGAATTCATGAACCAAAGAAAAATCCATCAATCTCACCCTTAGGTCATGAAATCATCCATAAAATGACATGCTCTACCACTAGAAATCCTTAATTGATCCTTATTAGCATGAGAGGGTAGATATTTAATATCTCACCTTTGCAACTCCAAGAAACAAGACAACTAGAGCTTGTTCTTCACAAATGGCTCCACTCAACACCTTAAACTAGCTTAGCAACTCACTTTTGTGGAGAAATTTGGAATTTAACCGGTAGGTTTGTAAGATTCAAGCTAGAAATGAAGGAAAATTGAAGAAACTCTCTCTCTCTTTCTCTCCTCCATGGCCGGCCAAGAGCAAGGGAAAATGAAGCTCATTTTGGTCAATTTTTGGTATTTAGTAAAGTTGGTGAATAGTGGTCAAAACCAAGGTCCAATGAAAACGCGACACCTAGCATCTCTTTTGGCTTATAATTATCCTTTTGTCTCTCTAATACCAATCCATAATTATCTCTAAACACCTTGTAGAAAAATATCACTTAGCACAAAACTCCACCAAGTTGTCAAAAAGATTGCATTTACCGCACTTGCGGGTCCCACGTCCATAATACTCTTCAAAATTAACGTTGACTAACTCGTATCAAGGAAATGATTGAAAAACTATATTTACTTAAAAAAAGAATGTATACGAAATTAATATATTGAAGAAAGGCACAAAATTATAAACGAGTAAACAAAATAATGTCGCGAAAATATATAAAAATTTTCGGTTTCTCACACTCATTCTTTCGGGGCGTCACAAACTCCCCTCCTTAAAAGAATGTCGTCCTCGACATTCCCACTTATACCAATCAAGTCAAGATATCCCTCAAAAGTCACTCAAGCATTCCAAGCAAGCACTAGGAGTCAAACAAAACCCACTTGGCTGATTTCGGTCCTACAAGAACTTACTTATATGTCAAACCATACCCACAGTCCGGCATCCTAAACTTCAAGCCTAGGATACACTACAGAGATCTGAAGCCTAAGCTCTGATACCAACTGTGACGGCCCCACCTCCCCCTAAGGCGAACCAAAGGGTTCGGCGGGCCGCCTGCCCAACTCTCGCCGGGACTCAGTCGTTCACTACAGTCCTCAAATGAATTACAATATAAATCTCAAATATACATCCAAGTCTCCAATAATTACATATCAAAAGCGAAGCGGAAACAATTCCATATAAGCCATCCAGTCACGTGAATAAGTACTACAAGTCTTCCTTCGCCACGAGCCCTGTGGAGGGGAATAAAATATTTTTGGGGTGAGCTAGAAGCTCAGTGAGTAACCAGTAAAATCAGTAATCAAATATATTTCACAATATTGCATTTCGATCCTTTCGATGATGTCATGATTCAGAGATCAAATGTCCGTTTATTGCTCTCGTGAGCCAGTGAAGTCATAGCACTTGAACACCCAACGCTCAAATAGATCATGTAACATTAACAGTAAGAGGGAGCCCCTTTTTTAGCTCCGGAGCCATTTGCTCCAAGTAAACAGAGGTGGAGACGTTGGTGTCTAGCACAAGACTCCCCAAGAACTCATTGAAGCCCAAATCATATCATGAATTCACATGCAAGCACGCGTGAGATGCAGTCGAGTAAATAATGCAAGAAACATTTCACAAGAAGTTTTAACAATAGTTTGGGGTTACTCACCTCCACGGCTCCGAAACTAGCCATCAAATAGCATGACTTCGCTCAAGTCCAAGCCCTTCAACTCAAACTCAAAGCCATCAAATGCTTTCAAGGATCGGACAGCATATCCCCTTAATTTCCTTACTTTTCCAGCCATCATGGCTTCATTATTTCCTCAGCTAGTCCCAAAGTCACACAAATAAGTTCATTCAATAGCCGTTCAGTAAGCTCCAAGTAGTACAAGTACAATTCAACCTAGGGAAAAGTCCGGAAATGAAGTTAAGCTCAAAACCAGAAAAATAGTTTTTGACATCATTTTGCGATTTTGGCACCAATGGCACTACGATTATCAGATGAAGGTACAAGACCCACAGTTTTGAAGCTAAGCGATAGGGCTACAATATTACAGAAGGTCACTCAGCCCAGTTTCGAGCGTAACCAGGTCAAGAATGCAATATACTACACCAGAACCGTAAAAACAGGTTCACAAATCGCATTCTGGTGCAAACATCATAAATCAGGCTACCTAAGTCCAAATCCAGTAATTCCAAAGCCATCCGAAACCTACGATACAAGGCTACATTTCATCAGAAGACCTCAACAACCAATTCGGAAGCATTCCCAACCAAAATAACCAATTACAGAAGCAATTCCCAAATTCGGGTAAAACCAGGGCAGCAAGGGTAATTCAGTCTTTTCACAAGTTACGTTAATCCGATTGACCTGAAATTTTGTAAGAACCTCTAAAATATCATTCTATACAACTTTCATGTTTTAACCCAAGGCAAATTCGTCCTCTAACTATGAGCTACAAAATCGGCCAGAATGTAGGAACATAAACCCTAGTTTTCCAATTTTCCTTCCAAAACAGAAATTTCCAGCAATTAACCACTTTTTCCACCTTCTAGCTTCATTCTAGATCATTTCCAATCATCATACATAGCCACACCATAACAATAATATGAAATCAGAAAAATTCATGAACAAAAGAAAAATCTATCAATCTCACCCATAGGTCATGAAATCATCCATAAAATGACATGCTCTACCACTAGAAATCCTTAATTGATCCTTATTAGCATGAGAGGGTAGATATTTAATACCTCACCTTTGCAACTCCAAGAAACATGACAACTAGAGCTTGTTCTTCACAAATGGCTCCACTCAACACCTTAAACTAGCTTAGCAACTCACTTTTGTGGAGAAATTTGGAATTTAACCGGTAGGTTTGTAAGATTCAAGCTAGAAATGAAGGAAAATTGAAGAAACTCTCTCTCTCTTTCTCTCCTCCATGGCCGGCCAAGAGCAAGGGAAAATGAAGCTCATTTTGGTCAATTTTTGGTATTTAGTAAAGTTGGTGAATAGTGGTCAAAACCAAGGTCCAATGAAAACGCGACACCTAGCATCTCTTTTGGCTTATAATTATCCTTTTGTCTCTCTAATACCAATCCATAATTATCTCTAAACACCTTGTAGAAAAATATCACTTAGCACAAAACTCCACCAAGTTGTCAAAAAGATTGCATTTACCGCACTTGCGGGTCCCACGTCCATAATACTCTTCAAAATTAACGTTGACTAACTCGTATCAAGGAAATGAGATACCAAATGTTATTCTTGGTTTTGATGATCACAAAGTAATTTGAAATGTTTATACTAACCAAGAAAGTGAACACTTTGATCAGGTCTGATGGAACAAAGAAAGCATATGTTCGTTTATCTCCTGACTACGTTGCTTTGGATGTGGCAAACAAGATTGGAATAAAATGAATGAATTTAGTCATTGTTTTGTTCCAATCAAAGATACTGTCCTTTAAGTATGACAATTTTGCTATTCTTGGTATTTTGAAATGTATCTAACCTTCTTCGATTATAAGTGTCTTTACATATCAAAGAATCAGGTATGAATAGGTCATGAAATGCATTTCAACCAAAAGAAGAAGCAAAAACAGGATACTCACGTCGGACGGCCGAAAGGAATCTGTCGGACGTCCGAAAGGATAAAGAGCATCAAGAAGGAAGCTCTGTCGGACGCTCGTGAGGAAGCATCGGACGTCCGGAAGGATCAGACGCTTGCCATCGGACGCTCATCAACCGCATCGGACGTCCGAAAAATTCCAAGCTGACTTGCCAACTATCTGCCTACGATCGGACGCTGCGGTGTCGGACGATCAAGACGCATCGGACGTCCGAACGTCAACTTGGATGCCATCGGACGATTGGTTCGGACGATGATTTGATCGTCGGACGTCCGACAGCCCCAACGGCTAGTTGACTCTTCAGCTGCCTTCTATCCGTTGGAAGCATTGATGAAGCCCATTTCTGGTTCCCTTTAAAATCAAACTGGTCTGAACGAAGTAGGAACTTTTGGCACACTTTGTTTACAAGATCTAGTGAGATATTTTAGCCAGAAAATAGTCTCCAAAGCAGATTTGTTTTAAAGTGGTGTGAATTTCTGTTGAGCATTTCTTTTGTGGTTGAAAGGATCTTTAGTGTAGCTTTGTTGAGGGTTTTCTGAGTGATTGTAAAACTTCCTAGCTTGACTAAGTGAGGCTTAGGGCAAGGAGGAAGTGCTCCCTCCATTGTACATCTAGTTGATCTTCGTTCATCAAAGAGAAGTTGCTCTTCCTAGTGTTTAGTCTTCAAGTTTGGGTAAAGCTTGGTAGACACTTGGTTTGTTTCTCTATTTTACATTTCTGTTTAATAAAATCTTCATTGCTTATCTAAACTTGCTTCTCTGATCAATATTGCTATTGTCTTCTAATCTACTTGGTTGATCATTACTAAAAAGGAAGGTAAATTTTCATTAAAGAAAAAGTGCATAAACTTGGTTAAGATTTTAATCAAACCAATTCACCCCCCCCTCTTGGTTGTCTGTGGGACTTACAATTGGTATCAGAGCTTGGTCTCCTTGAGATTAAGCTCTAACGGCTTGGAGTAAAGATGACAACCAGTCATGCTATGTTTGTTGAGGGGCAATCTGTTACTAGGCCTCCCATGTTCAGTGGCTCTAACTATGTTAGCTGGAAAGAACGGATGATTATCTTTTTACAATCTATTGATATTGAACTATGGTTTATTGTGAGTGAAGGACCGCATGAAGCTAACTTTCTTGATGCAGATACAGGGCTGCTTCGGCCAAAAATGAGAGCTGAAATGAATGCTCAAGACAGGACTAACCTCACATTGAATGCCAAGGCCATGAATGTTCTTTATAGTGCCTTAGATTCAAATGAATCAATTAGAGTGAAAGGCTGTAAATCAGCCAAAGAAATGTGGGATAAGTTAAGAGAAATCCATGAGGGTGGTGACAATGTGAGAGAACAGAGAAAGGCCATCTTGGTCACAAAGTATGAATCTTTTAAGATTGAACCTCTTGAGGATATTGACAAAATGTTTTGCAGGTTCACTGACTTGATCAAAGATCTCGAGGTGTTGGGCAAAGAGTACACCTTGGGAGAGAAGAACAGAAAAATTCTCAATGCATTGGGCAAAGAATGGGAAAATAAAGTGACTGCAATAGAGGAGGCTAAGGATTTAAGTTCTGTGCCTATTGAATCTATCATTAACTCACTAACCTCTTATGAGTTAAAACTGAAATCTAAAGTGCAGGAGGAAGAGGATGCTAGAGCAAAAAGAAATATTGCTCTAAAGACTACTCAAAGTGAAGATGATCCAGCTCACTTGGATGATGAAGATTCGGATGGTGATGATAATGATCTTGCTCTCATCACAAGAGGCTTCAAAAGAATCTTGAATAAAAGAAAGTTCAGAAAGGGAGGACCTAACAATCAATTCCAAAATTATTCATCAAATGCAAGGAACAAAGGAAAACAAGAATTCAACAAGAAGCAAGTGGACAAATGCTATGAATGTGGACAGCCTGGACACTATGCAAACGAATGCCCCATGAAGAAAATGAAAGATGGAAAAGCTGATCGAAAGCCAAGATTCAACAACTTCCAGATTACTTGGAATGAATGCAACTCTGAAGGGGAAGTTGAAGAAGAGGAAGAATCAGCTCAAATGGCCTTCATGGCTATTGGAGATAATGAGGTAACTCTCCATACACTCTCAATCTGAAAGTGATGATGAAGAAGATGATGATCTTGAATCCTTTGTTGAAAAACTGCATAATGCTTTGAAGGAATCTTATGATAAGAACAAACAGCTAAAACAGAAAATTGCTTTTCTCATTCATGAAAATGCATGTCTCCTTCAACAAAATAAACAACTAAAAACTGACAATGAATGTCTTGTAAGAGCCGGATTTGATGTTCAGAATGAGCTTGATAGAAAGACAAATATTTGTAAAATGCTGAACGAAAGACATGGTGATTTAAAAAGGAGAATGGACAACTTGGATGAGACTTTGAAAGCAAGGAAGCAGGAGTTTATCAAAAGGAACATGTCACCTACACATCCTACTATTTTTCAAAGAACATTTGCACACAACAAAAATGCACATGGTTTCACAACATATAGAAAAGGTGGATTAAGATATGTCAAACCAGTACATGTTAAGGACTCTTCCATTATGTGTGGTTTTTGTTGTCAAAGAGGGCATTTGAAAAGTGATTGCTATGTGAAAAGAAATCTGAACAAAGGGATGAAATGCATGTGGTTAGTTAGATATAATGCTAACTATTATGGACCCAAAAATTAAAATGGGTACCAAACACTTTCTCTTTTCAGGAAATATGCTCACACAAGTCCAAATGGTTCATTGATAGCGGTTGTTCAAGGCATATGACCGGTGATCCCGCTTTGTTCATAAAGCTGAAATCAAGATCAAGTGGAAAAGTGACATTTGGTGATGATGTGAAAGCTAAAGCAATTGGAATAGGTGATGTTGGTAAGGATGGTGAAACTTTTGTTCATAATGTGCTCTTAGTTGATAACTTGAGTTATAATTTGCTTAGTGTCAGTCAATTGTGTGATAAAGACTTGAATGTATTGTTTAGAAAGCATGAATGCATTGTGATTGATTCCAAATACAATGTTGTGTTCAAAGGTAAGAGGTTCAACGACATATATATTGTGATTCTTGATAAAATTGATTCTTCTAGCTTAAAATGTCTTAAAACTTCAAATGAAGATCCTTGGTTGTGGCATAGAAGACTTTGTCATTTTAACATGGAGTTACTAAAGGAAATTTCGAAAAAGGAGCTAGTTAGAGGCTTGCCAAAAATCAGTTTTGAAAAGGATAAAATATGTGATGCATGTCAATTTGGAAAGCAAACAAAAGTTTCTTTTAAACCAAAGAAGTGTGTATCTACTTCCAAACCTTTAGAACTCTTGCATCTTGACTTATTTGGCCCTACTCAAATCTCTAGCTTGGGTGGTAAGAAGTACTGTTTTGTGATTGTAGATGATTATTCTAGATACACTTGGGTAATATTTCTTGCTCATAAGGATGATGCATTCAAGAATTTCACTTCATTGTTTGCTAAAGTGCAAAATCTGTTTGGATTAAAAATTGTTAGAATTAGAAGTGATAATGGAACAGAATTCAAGTATTGTGGTTTTCCAGAATTTTGTGATCATAATGGCATAACTCATGAGTTTTCTATTGCAAGAACTCCACAGCAAAATGGTGTTGTAGAAAGGAAAAACAGGACTCTCCAAGAGGCTGCTAGAACTATGTTAAATGAATGTAGGTTGCCTAAATATCTTTGGGCTGAAGCGGTAAACACTGCATGTTATGTGATGAATAGAATTCTCTTGAGACCTATCTTAAAGAAAACTCCTTATGAGCTGATTTTTGATAAGAAACCTACAGTTGGTTATTTCAAAGTATTTGGTTGTAAATGTTTTATTTTGAATCTAAAGGAACATCTTGGTAAGTTTGATAAAAAATCTGATGAAGGAATATTTTTGGGGTATTGTGAGAATAAAAGAGGATATAGAGTTTTTAATAGAAGAACTCTTGTGATTGAAGAAGCTATACATATAACATTTGATGAAACCAATGATGATAATTCCAAAAGTCCGTGTGAGGATGATGATGTAGGTGTTCGAGCAGGAATGGAAAAGCTGTCAATTGGAAATGAAGGAAGTTCTAAACCAGCAGCAACTGAAATGGAAAATGAAGTTCATAATGATCAAGAAGAGGAAGATGAAGACAAAAATGATGATCCACTCAAAGATCTTCCCAAGGCTTGGAAATTCAGCCAAAATCATCCAAAAGAGCTTATAATTGGTGATCCATCCGAGAAGGTAAACACTCGTTCCTCATCTAGAAAATTGATTGACAATTTTGCTTTAGTGTCTCTTTTTGAACCCAAAAATGTCAATGATGCTTTAAAGGATGAAAACTGGATTTTGGCAATGCAAGAGGAACTTAATCAATTTGAAAGAAATGAAGTTTGGACACTTGTTGATAGACCTCAAAATCAGCCTATCATTGGCACAAAGTGGATTTTTAGAAATAAGTTAGATGATAAAGGTGTTGTTGTAAGAAATAAAGCCAGATTAGTTGCTAAAGGATATGCACAAGAAGAAGGAATTGATTTTGATGAAACATTTGCTCCCGTAGCAAGATTAGAATCTATTAGAATGCTTCTTGCGTTTGCATGCTTTAAAGGCTTCAAATTGTTTCAAATGGATGTTAAAAGTGCTTTTTTAAATGGTTTTATTGATCAAGAAGTATATGTGGATCAACCCCCCGGTTTTGAAAATACAAAATTTCCAAGTCATGTGTTTAAACTATCTAAAGCTTTATATGGTTTAAAACAGGCTCCAAGAGCTTGGTATGAAAGATTAAGTGGGTTCTTGATTGAAAAAGGTTTCAAAAGGGGTGTTGTGGACACCACACTTTTTACTAAGCATGTGTTGAAAGACCTTCTTATTGTGCAAATATATGTTGATGATATCATTTTCGGTGCTACTAATGAGTATCTATGTAAGGAGTTTTCCACCACTATGCAAAATGAATTTGAAATGAGTATGATGGGAGAATTAAATTTCTTCCTTGGACTTCAAATACATCAAGCTCTTGAGGGAATTTTTATAAATCAAGCAAAATATACCAAGGAATTGCTGAAAAGGTTTGGCATGGAGGACTCAAAACAAGTTGGAACTCCAATGTGCACTTCTACAAAGCTTGACAAAGATGAAGAAGGTAATCATGTGGATGAAAAGCATTATAGAGGTATGATCGGAAGCCTACTTTATTTAACCGCAAGTAGACCTGATATTATGTTTGCTGTTTGCTTGTGTGCTAGATTTCAATCTTGTCCAAAAGAATCACATTTGAATGCTGTAAAAAGAATTTTTAGGTATTTGAAAGGTACATTAGACTATGGTCTTTGGTATGCTAGATCTAATGAGTTTGCTCTATATGGTTATTCGGATGCTGATTTTGGAGGTTGTCATGTGGATAGAAAGAGTACGAGTGGAACTTGTCATTTTCTTGGAAATTGTTTAGTCTCTTGGTTTAGCAAGAAACAATGTGCAATCTCTTTGTCTACCACCGAGGCGGAATATATTGCCGCTAGTGCATGTTGTGCTCAACTTCTATGGATGAAGCACACTTTGAATGATTTTGGATTGTTGTATGACTGCATGCCTGTATTCTGTGATAATACTAGTGCTATCAATTTGACCAAAAATCCTATTCATCATTCTAGGACAAAGCACATAGATATAAAGCATCACTTTATTCGTGATCTTGTTCAAAAAGGTGAAATTTGTGTAAATTATGTTTGTTCTAAAGATCAATTTGCTGATATTTTTACGAAAGCTTTGCCATTAGAACAGTTCATTCATCTAAGATCAAAATTAGGAATAATCGAAAAATCATCTTAATTTTCTTTGGGTCTTCGGACGTCCGAAAGAAGATGAACGGACGTTCGATGATGTTCTTCAGTCATTTTCCAGATTGCGCCTGTTCGGACGCAGCTGTCGGACGCACAACTTCGGTCGGCCGTCCGACAGTGCAACGGCTCATTTTTTAAATCAACTTTCTTCCCTATTTGCTTCAGTCTCTTCATATCCTATTTCCTCTCGGACGAAAACTCTCTCTTCCTTCACTCTCAAATTCGTACCATTCTGTAGCTACCATTCCCAAATTGACTCAACCAAAACATTTCCCCATCGTTTGCGTTTCATTTCTCCTGATCATTTCACCAAACTGAGTAACATTTCGCAAATCCCCAAATTTTCCTCACAACCCTACTCTTGCATAACCGCTCTGTCAAATCTCGTTCAAGGTGTTTTTGTCCCAATATTTCTGTGCGATTCATTTCCCTACTGCTGTGTGCATCATTTGCATCCTCCATTCCACACATTTAGAACAATGGTGAATCTAAGGGGAGGAAAAGTTACTGCCGGACGCAAGCATCCACTCAGGGATGAGGATGAGGATCTTCCTACTGTCAAACGGACATCCAAACGCTTCAAAAGGGGAGCTATCAAGGGTCAAATGTCACGGCCTACTCCACAACCCACATCTCAGCCTGAATCTGGACAGGGGACCTCCTCTCAACCGCCTCCTAAATCAGTCCCTCCTCCTACATTCTTTGATGATGCTGCGAAAGACAAATACTTCTGGATATCCCAGAAGGGTGTCATCCCTCAAAGAACTGTAAACCCCTCTGAATTTCGCTCCATAGGTTTAGAATCCATTCTGAGTCTATTTGCTTTCCAGAAATGGTCACATCTTATTTCTATGCCAAATGTCTACTATCCTGATATGTTGCATCAATTTTTTGCAAATCTAAGGAAAGGTTCTGACCCAACTGAAATATTTTCCAGGGTTAATGGGGTAGACTTAATCATTGACTCTGAAATTGTGAACTCCATTTTAAATACTACCATTGAACGTTTATGCAAAGATAAGATTGCTAATTTCTTTTCTTATGAAGAGCTTCCTACTGCTGCAAATCATTTTGATGGGACAAAAATGTTAACCTATTTCAAAAGAAGTTTTTCCTCACCTGCTGATGCTAAATTGAATGATCTGGCTCCTGTGAATTTAATTGCTTTTTCTATCATTTCAAACCTGCTTGTGCCCACTGATGGGCACAGAACTGATGCAAACAAAATGGAGTTGTACCTCTTTTATTGTTTTCAAGAAAAAATTCGTATTGATTTTGGTTTTGTCATGTGCAAGTTCTTACTTCGCTATGCCACTGATTCTCGCAGAAAATTATCTTATGGAAAGTTTCTTCAAAAGATTTTTGAGTTTAACAAAGTCCCTATTCTAGGTGTTTGTCCTAAAGAAGCATCTTCTTATGCCTTTACAAAAGGGTATTTTGAAAGGAAAAATCTTGTTTTCAAAGATAATCTGTGGGCTTATAAGGGTGCATCTTCTAGTGAACTTAGGTCTAAGACTGCACATGATCCTTCACCCATTTCACTCACTCCCATTCACCCTAGGAAGTCTGCCACTAAAGCATCTTCCTCTTCCAGTGATGAAGTAATTGAGCTCCTTCGTGAACTCAAACAGCATGTTCTTCTTCTTGAACATGGTCTAATGCTCACTATGTCCTCTGAGCAACAAACTGCCTTCCTAGACAAAAAGAACCTCCTGTTTCCCCCCCCTGTTGTTGAGGAAGTTTCCCATGACAAAGAGTCACACCCCACTGATCCAAGTTCATCAATTCCGGATCCTGGTTCTTCAACCCCTGTGACTCCTCATGGCACCTCTACATCAGATAAAGGCAAGGCACCAGTTGAAGAGGCTGCTGAAGATGATGAAGAAACTGAAGAGGAGGATCTTGATCAATATCAACTCTCTCGGAGGACACCTGGATCCACTTAGTTCATCATTTAGGACATTTGCATGTTGTTTGTCTCTTTTATGTTTTTGTAGTATTCAACAATGAATGTGTAATGTAATGGATATTTTAAGTTTTGTTTTGGATGTCTAAGTACTGTTTTGATGGATGTCTGAATATTTTGATGAATGATTGTCTATTCTGCTTATGTGAATGTAATGAATTTGTGGATTGTCTATTCTGATTGATGGTCTAAGTTTTGATGTGTGAACTTGTCTAAATTTGTGAATTTGTGGATGTGGTGATGTGATTGGTTGCCCGTTTGTGATGACAAAAAGGGGGAGATGATTGATGATTGGTGATGTTGGCATGATTGATGATTGGTGATGTTAGGATATGTTGGATTGATTGTTTAAATTTGGATTGGCAGATATGCTTAATTGTTTAACTCGGATGGGCAGCCTTGTGAGGGGGAGTTTTCCAAATTTTGTGATTCACTAAGACAGGGGGAGTTCTTGTCTATTTTGAAAGGGGGAGTTTTCATTGCAATCATAAAATTTCATTTCAAACCTTTGTTTTGTCATCATCAAAAAGGGGGAGAATGTTATTCTTGGTTTTGATGATCACAAAGTAATTTGAAATGTTTATACTAACCAAGAAAGTGAACACTTTGATCAGGTCTGATGGAACAAAGAAAGCATATGTTCGTTTATCTCCTGACTACGTTGCTTTGGATGTGGCAAACAAGATTGGAATAAAATGAATGAATTTAGTCATTGTTTTGTTCCAATCAAAGATACTGTCCTTTAAGTATGACAATTTTGCTATTCTTGGTATTTTGAAATGTATCTAACCTTCTTCGATTATAAGTGTCTTTACATATCAAAGAATCAGGTATGAATAGGTCATGAAATGCATTTCAACCAAAAGAAGAAGCAAAAACAGGATACTCACGTCGGACGGCCGAAAGGAATCTGTCGGACGTCCGAAAGGATAAAGAGCATCAAGAAGGAAGCTCTGTCGGACGCTCGTGAGGAAGCATCGGACGTCCGGAAGGATCGGACGCTTGCCATCGGACGCTCATCAACCGCATCGGACGTCCGAAAAATTCCAAGCTGACTTGCCAACTCTCTGCCTACGATCGGACGCTGCGGTGTCGGACGATCAAGACGCATCGGACGTCCGAACGTCAACTTGGATGCCATCGGACGATTGGTTCGGACGATAATTTGATCGTCGGACGTCCGACAGCCCCAACGGCTAGTTGACTCTTCAGCTGCCTTCTATCCGTTGGAAGCATTGATGAAGCCCATTTCTGGTTCCCTTTAAAATCAAACTGGTCTGAACGAAGTAGCAACTTTGGCACACTTTGTTTACAAGATCTAGTGAGATATTTTAGCCAGAAAATAGTCTCCAAAGCAGATTTGTTTTAAAGTGGTGTGAATTTCTGTTGAGCATTTCTTTTGTGGTTGAAAGGATCTTTAGTGTAGCTTTGTTGAGGGTTTTCTGAGTGATTGTAAAACTTCCTAGCTTGACTAAGTGAGGCTTAGGGCAAGGAGGAAGTGCTCCCTCCATTGTACATCTAGTTGATCTTCGTTCATCAAAGAGAAGTTGCTCTTCCTAGTGTTTGGTCTTCAAGTTTGGGTAAAGCTTGGTAGACACTTGGTTTGTTTCTCTATTTTACATTTCTGTTTAATAAAATCTTCATTGCTTATCTAAACTTGCTTCTCTGATCAATATTGCTATTGTCTTCTAATCTACTTGGTTGATCATTACTAAAAAGGAAGGTAAATTTTCATTAAAGAAAAAGTGCATAAACTTGGTTAAGATTTTAATCAAACCAATTCACCCCCCCCTCTTGGTTGTCTGTGGGACTTACAAAATCAATATCCACACACACCCTAGCAACACTAGGACACGTTCTAGTAATAGTAACTGCATCCATACACAATGGAACACCAAGAATGCTCAAAATCTGGAATAAACACTCCTTATTTAAATAATGTAGTGGCAGCTTCGGCAGTTGGAACCACACCGAAACCACAGATGGCTTCTTGTCCACATGAAAGGTAGGAGTCCATTTGAAAACTCTCATTGGATACCCAAACACATACCAAGTTCCCTTAGACCAGATTCTATGGAAATCTGCTTCGTTACCTAACTTTATGATGACATGCCTCTGATCCAACAACCCTATCGAGGCAAGTTTTTTCAAATCAGGTGATTTAAGAAACTTCCGTAAGTCTTCCATCATTGGATGGCCCTTAGAAAATTTTCCAACTAATGCAAATTTATACGGAATTGCAAGGGTATTCAAATATGCCTGTGAAAAAACCATCATTGGTTCACCTTGGTGAGTAGTTTGAGTCGCCTTAACTAGTACAGAAGGCTGAGCCAACGAATTATGGAAAAGCACTTAAAAAGATGTGTGTTGGAAAGTCGGAAAAGAAGGATGAGGATCCCTCAACCTCCGGTTGGAGAGCCGCCAGGCCGGACATGGCAAAACCCTAGCAGCAACCTACTCCCTTCGCACGCACTGCCACCTTCGATGGCCTGTATTGTTAGTTGGTTGGAGATTGAATGATATAAAATTACTACTTTAATGGCCAAATTACCCCTTAATTTGCAGGATCATTTTAATAAATAATTTATAAATTTTATTAAAATAAATAATTTTAAACTTTAGAATTGTAAAGTAAATAAAGGGATTTGATATATAAAAATTTGCATTCACTCAAACTCAGCCCATTCCAGTCCTTAAAAATAGGTTCTAACCTAGTTTTTGAATCTAAATTTTAAATTTCATTAAATAATAGGTTGAGTTTTGACTAAATTAGGGTTAAATTGAATAAAATCCAAACCATTTAAGAGTTGTAAATGAGCCACTTTCAAGCCAATAGAATATTTCTTTGGACCGAGCTTGAACTTATATAGAATTTGATTGAGAAGATAAAGTTAGTAAGGGCAACATAGTCCTTTTATTGTGATGTAAGTAGAGGCAAATTGGTAAAAAAAATTAAATTAATTAATAGGAGTAAATTTGCCAAAAATTTTAAAATAATGAATAGGGGCAAATAAGTCAAAAAATTTTAAAATAACGAATAGGGGCAAATTAGTCAAAAAATTTAATATAATTAGTGGGGCAAATTAGTCCATTTATTATGATGTTATTGTGTGAGACTATGATTATATAATATTCATCATGAATTTGTATCATTTGGAAGGGTAAATTAATCCAAATACTATTATGTTAGTATTAGGGGCAAATTAGTCAAAAATTATAGATTAATTAGTAGGAGAAAATTAGTCCATTTATATTAAATTTTCATGTAAGGGTAAGGTATATAATTATGAGAATAAAAATTTTATATTATTTGTAAGCATAAATTAGACTAAAATTTCATCATTCTATATCTTAGTTATTCCTAGATAACTGATACCATCTCTCCCATGGGATTATTTTATCCCACCAATAGGGGATTAATTCGGTTAGTTGGGATGTGCCGTCCCATATGTTAAAGCAACCAAACATAGGATGACATAGGATGATTAATCCAATCTTGTGTCATCCCATGAACTAAACGGATCCTAAGATTATGCTTAATTTAATATTGGCAAATATAATCTGATTCCATTCAACTATGCCATTGTTCCATGAGGAGAAGGAAAAGTATCTAGTCATTGATTACCTGTATAATAGACTTTTTGGCCTTTCTCATTACAAACAAAATTAATTTTAAACATTTTCAAGTAGGTAAACTATAGCTCTAGAAATTAGAGATCCTAAGCTCAAATCCCATTCTCTTTTGCTTCTTAAGTCCCGTCCTACTTGTTAGGAAATTAAAAAAAAAAAAACTAGAGCACAATGGAAAGGGCATAAACTTTGATTAAGTTAAATTTTAATGAGTGAATGGCTGAAAAGGTCACTCAACTATTAAATATGGCACCGGTTGATCGCCAAACCTTTTATGTCGCCAAAAAGGTCATTAAACTCAAATAAGTGCACAAGCGGAGTCATTTTGTCAATTTTCACCAGTGAATCATCCAATTACAACATCCTGTGGCAAATTTGGAAGGACATGAATGAAATGGAGTTTGAAGGCAAACAAAAAGAAGGGATTTAGATAATTCAGACAACAAGTAGAGAATGGATGGAGTTTGAAGATGCAGGTCAAGGAGAGGAACTTAGAAGTACAACAGAAACAAGTGAAACAGAAACAAGAGGAAGGGATGCAGGAAACTTTGCAAAGGACCATATCAATCTCCTGATAGCTACAAATAGCTCAAAAGAGGAACACAAACTGGGAATTGGGATCATAGCCAAACTGAATGGAGCCCAAATCAAAGTAGAATGGGCATTGGTGGAAAGAACTTCAAATTAGAAAGTCCAAGATGAGGCCGAAGCTGTAAGATTGGCCTTAATGAAAGCAAAATAAAAGTGTTGGTAAAGGATCCAAATATCATGCAAGAATAGGCATCTTATATCCATGATAAAGGCAAGTGCAAGGGCAGACATACATACATGCACGCTTGTGAAGGACATCAAGAGTTTAGCTAACTTGTTTCAATTGTGCTCATTTTATGTAAGAAAATTCGATAATATGGATCATTGTAATAGTTTTAACCTATATGCACTAGGCATTTTTAGAGATGAGAAGAGAACTTTTGCTACTCCTTAAGTGTCGAGATACACGTTGTAAAGTTCTTTGGGCCGTTGCTCAAATACTGTAAGCTTTTATCAATAAAATCATCTATCATTTCTGGACAAAAAAAGAATCATCCTGCTACAAGGCTACGTTAAGTGAAGGAATATTAGTGAGGGGGCAAAAATGTCCAAAAAAATGACAAACCTGTTTCTTCCTTCCTTCCAAGTCGTGCCCTTAGATCTACAAGTTCATTGATTCCTTCTTTCATTGACAAATTTAGAATATCTTTATTTGTCCTAACACTTTCAAGCACTTTCATTATTGTTGTTATTGAACTCTTTCCTTGCATCAAGATCAGCACCGTCATCGTCATTATCTTCTTCTTTGTCTTCTAGTGTGATGTCAAGCTGTGAAGATACTTATCTTTCTCTCTGAGTTGTCATTTAGGCATGGAGATTATGGGTTCATAACTAGGCTCTTGATGGCATTGTTTGCAATGGGGCTTCTCCCTCTTTGCCTGATTTTTTAATGGATCTGATTTTTTTTTTCTATTTTTGTTCATATAATTTTAACTTGACAGAATGGACCAATCGAGAGATGGGTTTTGCTTCTCTTTTCTACTTAGCTTATGAAATTTTCATAACTGGATTCTAGGGTTTCATTGGGTTGATGTTTTGAAATTTAGATCTAGTTGTCGATGAAGGAGGGGAGAGGAGGGAAGGGGGATCAGGGCAAATGAAGGGAGGGGAAGGGCGGAGAGTGAGTGCATTGGTAAAGAATTGAAGGAGGAAAAAGGAGAGAATGATGTTGTTAGTGCTTTTCTTATTAATTACATTTACCTTCTATAAAATTTGGCCAGAATACAAATTAACACAATGGAGTTTTCTCATATTTCTTGTGTTGTGATAATACCCATCATCATCTTTTTCTCCATCTAACCAATATTTATCGAATTCCCTCTTATATTGTCTTCTCTTGCCACGCTAATGGCTTCGAGATTGTCTTTTATCTTCATATTCTCTTTCATCAGGAACCTTTGGCCTCTGTGTCATCACTCCAACAATTTTATTTTGGTACGGCTTGCGAGGAAGGAAGGAATAGGTTTGCTATATATTTTTGAACATTTTTTCCTAAAACAAATATTCTTTCACTCAACATAGCCTTGTAACCGGATGATTCACCAGTAAAATTTGATAAAATGATTCCGCTGGTGTGTTTATTTGGGTTTAATGACCTTTTTCGCCACAAAAAAAGTTTGGTGATCAACCGATGCCATTTTTAATAGTCGAGTAACCTTTTTAGCCATTCATTCAATTTTAATTTGTCAAACTTAATACACATATGACTGATAGGGCATAATTTTTTTTTTACATTTATATGCATAAGTTGCCAGTTAACTATATTATTTTAATTTTATTTTGAGTGAAAACTACTTAATTTTGCTGTTATATTGCTCTAATAGGGCAAGAGTTCAATTGTAGAGAAATTGGACTAAAAACATGGCGAAAAGAAGCAATGGAACAACAAAACATGAAAAGTAAAAGGTTTGGCAGGGTTGATATGTTTCACCATTTTGGCGATAACTTAAGTTACAAAGATTGGATTGAGATGATTTTTTTTTTTCATTTTAAAGTTAAAGAATGCTCTACAATCATTACTATATAAAAAGTACTATGAGTTTTGGTACTTTGGAGTGCGAGTGTAAGCACTGTTGTCATATTACTTTTTGTCATTCCAATTACGCCCTTCTTAATTTGTTATTAAAGTTTTATATAATTTTAAGTGTGGGTGGCTTAGAAGAAAATAACGGTTGATTATTAAGGTTACTATATTGCATCAAACCATATTGATTTAGAAAGAAATATTTCCTTAAAATTATAAACAGTGAAATGATTTGAAAAACATATAATGATTTGAGAAACATTTCTCGAATAAATTATATAAGTTGTACACATCCAATTCAAATGGAGAAGAATTTTCCACGTGGCACCCAATGGAATTTCATAAAAAATATTATGATACCTTTATAACTGAAATAGCAATATTAAACTGAAAAAAAAAAAGAATATCTAAAATAGAACCCTTGAAAACAAGAAAAATGCATTAATAGCAACTCTTGAAAACAAGAAAAATTGAAAAAAAAATTGAAACCATTCATAAAATGACATAAATTAAATAGAAAATGCATTAAAAAGCTGGAAATACAATTGAAATAACATTAAAGACAACATCCAAATCACTAATATTTAGGAAAAGACAAACGTTGTTATTGCCAACAATAGAGTAATGCTTCGTTTGTATTGGTTTGACCAAACCAAGTTCATTCATCAAGTCATGCAGAAGCCATGTTCAATGATAAAATAAGAATTATAAAAAGAGTAAACTTAAAATGAATAGTGATAAAATGAAGAATGATATCAAAAGTGTTTTTAGTGATGCCTAAAATACCCTTATTTTTCTAATGGTTACATATATTTATTGTACTACAATATTAGTAAATAATGGTAATGGTTATGAATTGAAAAGCTTTAAAATTAAGTAAATTCATTTACAATGACAATTGTAATTAGACAAATTTAGTGCATTCCAAAAATTGACAATAATGGTAGTGGTTATAGATTAAAAGCTGGCAATTCAAATATAAAACAATACAATATACTAAAAATTGTTAATTAGCCACAATTCTCATTCCAATTCCATGGCCATCACAAACATTGATATCGAAGGCAAAAATATTGTGCTCATATGACTAAAAAAGACTTTCTTTGCATATGAATAAAAGAAAAGGAAAATGGAAAGAACTCAACTATCTCTATCTATGAAATTTCAATTGTCAGATCGCACAAGCCAAAAAAATTATGCGATGGATTATTTATGCTCCATTATTGACAAAAATAGCAATAAAAAGAACACAAAGAATTAAAATTACATGTATGTTTATTTTTCTAGCTTAATTATATTCTTCATTTATACAAAATTGTAATGATTATGGTTATATGTAATAAAATCATGAATATACAATAATTTTGGTAAAACATGATATTATCAATTTTGATATGATAGAGTTCAAGATATAAAAAAAATTGTTTGGTTCATGGCTTCAAATTTAATTTTTAGGAACATGTTAACTTCATTGGAATGCTTTGTGCCTCTTTCCATTTAATAAAAATTTTTAAAGTAACTGCCTAAAGAAATAAATAATATAAAATATTATATTTTGATGTTGATGATCAAAATTTCACAAAAAAAATTATCTAAAGAATAACATATTTTAGGATATTATAATCGCATGCAAAGCACGTGAACTATCACTAGTTCTTATAAAGACATCAAAGTCCAGTTCTCATGTTTTCATAGCCAAATATTGAAAATGCCGAAGTATAGTTGCATTGTGATGTTCTTCTAACTAGTTCTTAGTATTTTGAGCGTATTTCAGTATCCAGACTCCAAATGACATGATTCTTATGATATTGGAAAGCCAATTCAACGGGTTACAATTTTATGTTTTGAACAAGAGTTGATTCAGCCTCGTTAATAGAGATTTTGGGCATTGAATTGGATCCACACGTGAATCCAAGCGATCTGTCCATGGATCTATTGTAACTTGCACAAGTCTTAATTTCGGTCTTCTCACCAGTATTTTTTCGATCCCAACACTGGGGCCAGAGTTTAGGCCGGTGTTCGTTGGAAAATGTACAAAACTGTCGTTTTTTAGCTCTAATAAGTCCAATCCTACCCTGTTTCAGATGCTCCTTTAAGAAACCATAAATAGGGGCAATCTAGGATATTTTTAGGGGGGAAAAACATTAACCTAGTTTAATTTTAACATCTTTTCATAGTTTATTCTTGAAAGATCAAGATTAAATAGAGGCAAAACAAGGAGCGCGCAAGGAGAAGCAACTGAGACGTTTTCTTACCCCTTTTCTTATCTTTGTAGCAACTCCTCAAATTTGTGATTTTAATTTCTAAATCATGTTCAACTAAATTGTTTCTAGGTTAGGATTTTTATGAAGGAATCTGATTAATTTTTCAAGTTTAATTTCTTGCCTTTTGTTATGATTTTTCTATCTCAATTTGAATTACGTGTTTATGTTTGGCCATCATAGATATGCTCTTAGGGTTTGTATTGAACTAAGAAGGAATATACATCCATGCACTAGATAGATAAATATACTTAGCCAAATTACAAGAGTAGGCTAGGATTTGTATAACGCGCTTATATCATTAAAGTTCTTAAAAGTTTTAATTGAATACTTGCGATCTCAAAAGAGATATAGGATTTAATTAGGCACACTTTAGATGTATCGAGAAATAATCTAAAATACAATTGTGTGATGCATTCATAGTTTATTGAGAAATTAACTAGATAATTGATTCAAATTCTAAATTAAAATCCAAAACTCTAGGCTCGCATCTTTTGTTTTCTCACCACTATTTTATTTGAATTGATTATTTTTTTATTGTTTAGTTAGAAAATACAACTCCTCGAATTTGAATTTTGTTATTTTGTTAGAATAATTAAAGTAGAAACTTAACTCATCCATGTGGATTCAATCCTTGAAATATTTTGGGTGATTTATTACTACAATCGACCTTATGCGCTTGCAGGAATTCGTCGATCAATGACCTTCAACCTCTCAAGTCAAATGTAATGTTGTTTTCTTATCTTTGCAACATTGGCATATTTGGATTGTTTACAATCTCAAGCAATAGAGAGTACACTTTGAATTGACTTCTGTACTTGTAGCTTTCAAAATCATTACATTTTTTTATATAATGATCTTATCAGCATTCTAATAAATAATTATACAAATGTTGCACATGATAATTGATGTTTAAATTACAGTTCCTTAACACTTTCCAGATGCAAAAGTTGTACAAAATAATGAACATTTGGTTTAACACACACACACATGTAGAAAATAGTTTGAATGAGTTTGACTCCAATTACCACCATGGATCAGGGGATGCTCCCAAAATCGAAGGTCAATTATAGAAATTCTTACAAATTACTAACTAATACAGCCTTCAATTGACAATGGCATTCAAATACACGATCTTTTTTGAGAAAATGGTCCATCTTTACTAAGCGAATCAATTTGTGTTGACATTTGGTTTCGTACGTGATACGAACGACGCCAACCTTGTGACGCAACCCATACAGACAGGTTAGAATCTAGAAGGCGATATTCACGTTGATGACTCGAAAAACGCAGCGGAATCACCTAAACCCGTTGATCACGTGGTCAACGAACCTCGGTATTGGTAAAAGACGCCGCAATCTAGCGCGGTCCTAAATTGATAAGTCAATTGAATACCCAAGAAATGATTCTAAGATATTCAAGGTTGCTTCAATGAAGCTTTTGAGAGAACTCTCAAAGTGTTTTTATTAATTATCAAAAATCTATCTAATACAATCGAAACCTTCCTCTTAAATATTAAAACAAATAACTTATGACTAATGGGCCAAGTGACTCACTAAGATGGCCCACATGGCCTAACCAATTGATCCAATGACGAGATGTTAACCAAGGTCCGAACCACAAGCCAATTGAACCTTTTTATTACACACTACTACTAACAATGGACCATGTATCCCCAGCCGATCCATAGTGAGCTAATCCTCATGAAGGGCCACAATTAAGATAACATGTCTTGACTCGTTGAGGCTCTCGATGACCTTTGGCTCTCCACTCGACTCTCGGGCCGCACGAACTAAGGTTTGTAACGCCTCGTTCAATCTCTTCGCGCAAGCTCATGTCATAAGCCCCAATGGCACCTTCACTTGCTCAACTTGGATAACTCTATCGACCTTCTCATCATTCTCCTCCTCTTGCGAAAAATTTGTCCTCAAATCGACCTCGTCATCTGCAAGGTAGGGACTCAGATCAATGACATTAAAGGTAACCGACACATTGTACTCACCAGGAAGATTGAGCTTGTAAGCATTGTTATTAATGCACGCAACAACTTGGAATGGTCTATCTCCGCGGGGTAGTAATTTATTGCGACGCTACATCGAGAAATGCTCCTTACGCAAATGTAACCAAACCCAGTCGCTTGGTTCAAACACCATGCGACGCCTACCTTTGTTGGCATGCTCGAAGTACTGCTGGGTGCGAGTTTCAATGTTGCCCTCACCTGCTGGTGCAACGCCTGGACAAATTTGGCTTTCTTCTTGCCATCAAGGTTAATACGCTCAGACATTGGCAAAGGCATCAAATTCAAGGGAGTCAAAGGGTTAAAATCGTAAACAATTTCAAAAGAAAAAAACTAGGTAGCACTATGAACTGTATGGTTATAGGCAAACTCGACATGCGGTAAACACTCCTCCCAAGTTTTGAGATTCTTTTTAATGATTGCCCTGAGCAAAGTAGATAAGGTACGATTAACGATCTCAGTTTGACCATCAGTTTATGGATGACTAGATGTAGAAAATAACAACTTAGTGCCCAACTTCCCCCACAAAGTCTTCCAGAAATAAGACAGGAACTTGACATTCCTATCAGACACAATAGTCCTAGGCATCCCATGCAATCGGACAATTTTCCTAAAGAAGAGATCAGCTCTGTGAGTGGCATCATCCGTTTTATGACACGGAATGAAATGAACCATTTTAGAAAATCTATCGACAATGACAAAAATGCTATCATGATCCCTTTTACTCCTAAGCAGACCAAGCACAAAATCCATCGAAATGTCAATCCAAGGTTTCGAAGGAATAGGTAGTGGTGTATACAGATCGAAAGGTTGGAGCTTGGATTTGGTACGGTGATAGGTAATGCAACGCGAAACGACTCGCTCCACGTCCTGCCTCATGCGTGGCCAATAGAAATGTTCCTGTAATGCACTCAAAGTTTTGGTGACACCAAAGTGCCCATCAACCCACCTCCGTGAGCTTCACGAGTTAGCAACTTATGAATAGAACATGATGGAATGCACAATTTATCATTACAGTACAGAAATCTATCATGTATGAAGAACTTACTCTGACTCGACTTAGCACAAGACTTATACATATTAGAGAAATCGGCGTCGGTGTCATATAGGCCTTTAATGAGATCAAATCCAAGGAGTTTAGCATCAATTAGAGCAATCAAGGCATACCTCTTGGATAGTGCATCGGCAACGACATTGGTCTTGCCAGTTTTATACTTGATCACATAGGAAAATGTCTCCACATAGTTGACCCACCATACATGCCTCTTACTCAACTTGTGTTGAGACTTGAGATGTTTCAACGCCTCGTGATCTGTGTGGATGACAAACTCCTTTGGCCGAAGGTAGTGTTGCCATGTCTCTAGGATACGAATCAAAGTTTAAAACTCCTTATCGTAGGTGGAGTAGTTCAAGGCAGCACCATTCAACTTCTCGCTAAAGTACGCGATCGACCTCCCCTCATATATCAACACGGCTCCAATCCCTGCACCAGAAGCGTCACACTAAACTTCAAAAATTTTATCAAAACTCAGTAAGGACAATAAAGGTGCATGTGTGAGCTTGTACTTAAAGAGTTGGAACGCCTGCTCCTGAGCTTTCCCCCACTCGAATTTCACATCATTCTTGATAATGGCGGTCAGAGGGGCAGCAATAGTACTGACATCCTTCACGAACCAGCGATAGAAACTCGCAAGGCCGTAGAAACTCCTAACTTCACTCATGGTCTTGGGCACGGGCCACTCGTTGATGGCTTGGATTTTGCTCTCGTCCACACGAATGCCCTGTGCACTAACCTTATAACCAAGGAAAATAAGTTCATTAGTGCAGAAAGTATATTTGTTAAGGTTAACGAATAACCGCTCCCTGCGCAATACATCAAGAACAGTTCGTACATCTGCTACATATTCCTCAGGACTCTTGCTATATATAATAATGTCATCAAAATAAACAAGAACAAATTTGCCTAAGAAAGGTTGAAACACATGATTCATAAGGCGCATAAATGTACTTGGTGTATTAGTCAAACCAAAAGACATAACTAACCACTTATACAGACCATACTTGACTTTGAACGCCGTCTTCCATTCGTCACCTTCCTTTATTCGGATTTGGTGGTAACCACTCTTAAGATCGATCTTGGTGAAAATGACTGCACCATACAATTCGTCAAGCATGTCATTTAAACGAGATATAGGGTGACGATACTTAACTGTGATGGCGTTGACAGCGCGGCAGTCTACACACATCCTTCAAGTGCCATTTTTTTTGGAACGAGGATAATCGAAATTGCACAGGGGTTCATGCTTTCTCGAGTCCAACTCTTCTCCAAGAGCTCATCTACTTGCCATTGGATCTCCTTAGTCTCCTCAGGACCCATCTTGTAGGCCGGTCTATTTGGCGAGGATGCGCCAGGGACGAAATCTATCGGTACTCGATCCCTCTGAGTGGTGGTAGTCCACTTGGGATCTCATCTGGAAAAACGTTCTCAAATTCCTACAACAAAGAAGAGATTTCAGTAGGTAAGTGATTGAGTGCGTCATGAGAGAGTAAAATCACTTCTTTGCAATATATGACATAGACAACTTGTTTGGACAAAAATAATTTGCAAATTTCCCTGTTCTTGGCAAGCAAGCTAGGTCGCTTGTCCATTTGGCCAGATGTTCCGGTGGTGGATGTCTTCTCGGTCGGTGCCTTAATGATTGCCTTAGATTCGGGTGACTTTTTAGCCAACTCTCACTCATGCTCTTGCTGCAATCGCAACTGGTCTTCATGCACCTGCTGAGATGCGTGAGGGACATGCGTCATCTTCTTGTTGTGATGCAAGAAGAAATATTTGTTGGTAAAACCATCATGGATAGTTTTCTTATCATACTGCCATGACCGTCCCAAAAAGATGTGAGAAGCTTGCATGGGGACGACGTCATAAAGGACTTCGTCCTCGTTTTTTGATCCGGAAAGGTACCACCACTTGCTTGGTGACATTGATATCCCCACTTTCATTGAGGCATTGCAAGTGATATGGACTGGAATGTCTCAATGTTGGTAATGATAGATGATCAACCATGAGAGTACTTGCTACGTTGGTACAACTTCCTGCATCAATGATGAGGCTACACACTCTTCCCTTGACGTGACATCGTGGATAGAAAATGTTGTCAAGTTGGGTCTCATCCACCCTCTTGATTTGAGTTGCAAGAGTTCGGCGGGCTACTAGGGCAACGCCTATTTGCTCGCTAGTGGCCTCAATCTTGACTTCAGAATCTTCACCTTCATCAAGTAATGGCGGCATCTCGGCGAACTTGTCTTCGTCATCAGAGACGACATCTCCACTCGGTAAGACAACCATGATATGCCTATTGGGATACTGGGAAGCAATATGCCCAAATCCTTGATATTTGAAGCATTTGTCGCGGTTTCGCAGCTTGGTGGGGTCAAATGGAGGCTTTGGAGTTGCCTTCTGTGCATGCTTGGGCGGTTCAAACTTAAGAGTGAATTTAGACACCCCTGCACTGGGCCGTTCCCGCTCAAAGGTCGGATTACCCCTACAAAGAGGAGTAGCAGAGAAACTAGGATTGCGGGGGTTACCCCTCCTCTTAAGCCTTCTCTCAATCTTGGATGCCTTGTCAATCAACTTAGGCATATCCACGTAGTTCTGCAATTCCACTAATTCGGCGATTTCAGGCCTCAACCAGTTAAGAAACCTCACCATGGTAGCCTCTCTATCTTCCACAATGTCTGCTCGGAGTATGGTGATCTCCATCTCCTTACAGTAATCCTCCACACTGCGGCTTCCTTGAACTAACGTCCGGAGCCTCTGGTACAGATCACGGTAGTAATGGTTGGGTACGAACCATTTTCTCATGGTGGCTCGTAACTTCTCCCATATACTAATAGGCCGTTCTCTGTTGCGACGCCTGCTAGAGTGCTCTTGCTCCCACCAGACTATGGCGTAGTAGTTGAATTTGAGGGTTGCCAGTTTTACTTTCTGTTCGTCGGTGTAGTCTTGGCACTCGAATACCTTCTCGATACACTGCTCCTATTCTAGGTAAACCTCTGGGTTAGATTCGCCCTGGAATGAGGGGATTTTGATTTTTACGCCCTTTAATCCGTCATCTGTCCTCCTGGTTTCCTGTTTCGGCCGACGGATGAAGTCCTCTTCTTCACTATTAGAAGCAAACTTCTCGCAGTGTGGGGCATCTCACTGCGCAGTGCGGGATTGAACTTGAAAAAGCTCCAATTGATCCATCCTTTGGTGTCGGGACTCCATAGACTCCCTAAACATGCGTTGAAACTCCCCCATCAATACTTGGTTATTCAATTTGGGGTCAAATATGGATGTGTCACCTCCGTCCGACATGCTTTAGTTAACTTGCAAAAAGTTAGTAGAGAAACAACTAGATATTGTCCTTACGCACTCCCTCGCGTGTTTATACTCAGCTCTCATGTTTGTCGCTCAAGGGACACTCTAATAATCTCACCCAATGCTCTCAAAGCCTTTTGATAGCTTACCTTGAAGAAATTAGAACTCCTTCAGGCAAACGATCAACTTACCAATTTTGGTCGCGAGAATGTGACAATTCTCAATAATACCTTCAAGATGATTAGAATGGAGAATGCTCAATAGATGGAATAATAAAATTATTGACTCGGGGGACACAATGAAATGGCCAGACTCGAGTGAAGGAAGGAATGAATAAGACACGGAAAAGTATGAAGGAAAAGACACGATTCAACTGAAAAAAAAATACTCTTTTTTTTTTTACCTTTACTGCAAGCTGTCTTTGCTTGTCTTGTGTGTCCGAATGACCCTTCTAGAGGAAAGCACAGGGGGCGGCTAACTACCTAGAATTTAGGACGAGGTGGCCGAAAATCAGGATGGAAGGAATAGGCCAAGGCAACTCCTAAAAGGTATGAGAGGTAATGGCTAAAATGTAGGAATGGAAATCCCTAAAAAGTAGGGAAAGTGATGGCTAAAATGTAGGGATGGGTCTTGATTGGAACTCACTCTAGTTTTGGTAACCAAACAAGATTAGGAAACCAATCAAAGATGGAAATCTAATCAAGGTATTGGACACCAATCACAATTAGGAATCCCCAATCAAGATCTCGGCCTCTAATCAAGGACTTGGAAGCCAACGCGGAAAGTAACTCAAAGATCACGGCTGTTTTATTAAAACCCCAAAGCACGTGAACTTAATTGGCTAGACACAAATCAAGTTTGACTTTTCTGGTCACAACATTTGGTAGCTCGGGTTTGCTCAAACGACAACAGCTAGATGGACAAACACGATGGCGCAATCAACCCTTCTCAGACTCCCCTCCAACGGGTTACCCAAGATATTCCCAAGAATGAATCAAAGACACCAAGAACACCTTTCGCCACTGCTTGAGAGTACAAGAGATTTTTCACTAGACGAATGAAACAAATCCCCAAGAATCAAGGGGTTCAAGAATTTCAAAAAGTAGTGGACCAAAACTTTTGATTTTGTTTTTGTTTGTTTTTTTTTGTAGTCTCGGACACACTATGTAGTACTCGAATAACTGGCAATAAAATTTTGAAATTTCCTGTTTTGGTCGAACCAATTTTGATCACTGTTTTCTTTTTTTTTTTTTGGACAACGAAGCAAGAAAGTCGACTACTAGGGTTTTGGACTTGGTTCGCCGCAACTAAATTTTGTATGGTCGAAAAGAATCCAAGTCAGATTACCCCCACTTGCCAAATTTATTCAGGACACACTTGGGTTGCTTCAAGAATTCAAGATTGTCAAAATCCAACTCTAGTGTTTCAAGAAATTCAAGATTGGTGCTAGAATCAATCAAGAACTTCAAGATTCACCGAGACTTGTTGCAAAACTCCCCACTAACGACTTACACCCCAAGGACAGCCCACAAGGACTCACGAATCAGCAACAACAATTTCGGACAGCCCTCAATTACTTCCAACACAAGGATGAAACCCTAACGCGGGCAACAAGAGTGTAGGTACGGCAGCCCAAAAACACATGACACAACAAGCAAGACACACGATGAAAAGACTCGACAACCAACCAAACAAAAAAAGGAAAATAAAAATGGGCCGAATACGATTCAAGCGACACAAGTAAGATGAATGACGCAATAATTGAACCACAAATCAGAATTTCGACTCAAGAACAAGAGTAAACAGAATCGGAATTTACTTGGATAGGTTGGAGACACTTGGACAGAATTTTGACACCAAAAACAAGAAAAGAAACGACACCAAAAAGGACACAACAAACGACACAAAAGGAACAAGAGACAAGGGTATACGTGATACCTTCAACTAGCTCTAATACTAGCTGATACGAACGATGCCAACCTTGTGACGTAACCTGTATAAAAAGGCTAGGATTTAGAAGGCGATACTCACGTTGATGACTCGAAGAACGCAATGGAATCACCTAAATCCGTTGATCATGTGGTCAACGAACCTCGGTATTAGTAGAAGACGCCACAATCTAGCGCTGTCCTAGATTGATAAATCAATTGAATACCCAAGAAATGATTCTAAGATATTCAAGGTTGCTTCAATGAAGCTTTTGAGAGAACTCTCAAAGTGTTTTTATTAATTATCAAAAATCTATCTAATACAACCGAAACCTTCCTCTTAAATACTAAAACAAATAACTTATGACTAATGGGCCAACCGACTCACTAAGGTGGCCCACATGGCCTAACCAATTGACCCAATGACTAGATGTTAACCAAGGTCCGAACCACAAGCCAGTTGAACCTTTTTTATTACACACTACTACTAACAATGGACCATGACCCCCAGCCGATCCATAGTGAGCTAATCCTCACGAAGGGTCGCAATTAAGATAACATGTCTTGACTCGTTGAGATCCTCGATGGCCTTTGACTCTCCACTAGACTCTCGGGCCGCACGAACTAAGGTTTGTAACGCCTCATTCAATCTCTTCGTACGAGCTCGTGTCATAGGTCCCAATGGCAACTTCACTTGCTCAACTTGGATAGCTTTATCGACCTCCTCATCAGTACATAAGTACTAATATTTTTTTCCCAACTTCCGTGGGACCATTAAATTTTCTTCAAAGGGCCAGAAGGCCAAGTAAAAACTAACATAAATTTGCTTCCATCCCAGCTATTGTATTTTGATAATTGTTTATTTTCCATATTTTTTGTGTGTGTTTTTTTTATTGTTTTTGGTGTGAATCAGGGTCTTTAGAGATGAAACTTGCTCTTTAAGCTTCTATTTTTTATGTTAGAGCCAAAATGGATATTTGAGCAATTTAATGTGCAGACTTGGTTTTATTGGTAGGATTTGAAGAGTAGTGATCATGTCAAATCAAGGAGGATTCATACAAATTATGTCGGACGCGATCCAAGGATAATTTGGAGAACATTAGATCAACAAATGGAGTATTTTTGGCCTTAAAACGCGACCTCAAAACATAGGAATCTGTATTTTTATCTCTTTGATGAAGTTGGTGCAGAAAAAGACAAAAAATGTGAAGAATTCTTTAAGGGCACATATTCTTAAGAAAAATGTGCAACTTGCATAGTAAGTTATTCTACTTTCCCATAGCTTTTCCAGCTTATTTTCAACTAAGAATTTTGGTTGTAGCTGCTTTAAAAATCCGAGAAAATTGTGAATGAAACTTCATGTCACTTCAAACAGGACTTTTTGACTATCTTAACATATTTATATTGTAAGAATCATAGGAAAAAATAGTGAAGCCTTAGAACAAGAACATAGTCCATCTTTTTCTCTCATTAAGAGAAAAAGTCTTGTAAAGAGGAATTTGGAGAAAATCTTCATTGTACAACTCATTTTAAAAGAAATAAAAGATCTTGGGAGTTTGTCCATCATTTTGGCTAAGCTTTTCTTATCTACCTTTTACTTGTGATTTAATATGAGTTCATGCAATGATTTATAATCTTTATTATTTAATTGCTTATTATGAGCTAAACTTTTAGATCTATGGAGTAAATGAACCTTTTGGTTCCATAATATGAGTTGAATGTGATTTGTTCTTGTTACCTCTTATATTAACTTGTCCATTTATGCATACTTATTATTTGTTGTTATTTGATCACTAATAGCAAGTTTTCAGTTATTGTTACTCAATGAAAATTGGTAATAATGATGGAACAAGATAAGTGGAATTTAAGGAGTAGGTTCACGAGAATAGAAGTACCCCTTAAGTGGATTTTCTTACCATTTCATGAAGCAAAATGACTAGATTTAGATCTTTACCATGAGAATAGAAAAGACTGAGCTAGTTGAAGCTATACATCATGAGAATGAGTTTTTGGTAATGTTGGAAATGAATCCTTAGTTAAACAAGAGGTAAAACTCATTCACTTGTGATAAGTGCTTGTTTTCCATATTTATGTGTGGTTCTTTTGTGTATTTTAGTGTGTTTTCATTCAAGTTCAAGTCGAAGAACTAGGTTTTTAGTTAAGTTTTGCATTTTGGTGGTTAAGTGAGAAAATTTGCATTTCTATGGACTTCAGAGTGCAAATTTCATGTTTTTATAGGTTTTGATAATCCAATCATCAATTGAAGGGAAGGAGAAGATACTTGCAAGATTGTTGATGATTTGAAGTGAAAATCATGTGACATAAAAGGACCAAGGGATGAAATGCAAACAAGAAACAAGAAGAAAAACATTAGTAGCAATGATATATATTGGTACATTGGCTATAACTTGAGTTGCAAAACTTGGATTGAGATGATTCTTATACCATTTTAAAGCTAAGAGGAAGAGATACAGTTCTTTGAAGACAATAAAATCCAACTCTCACGTTTTCATAGAAAATAGGCTAAATTACTGAAGTGCTTTTCTCCTACCATGCTTTCTGGCTAGTTATTAGTATTTTGGCCATAACTCAATCCCCTAATTTCCAAATGACTTGATTCTTGAACTATTGGAAAGCTATCTCAAAGGGTTACAACTTTTCTATTTCACACAAAATCTAATTAAGCTTTGTTCATGGGGAAATTTTCATATACATCTGGACCCGGGTTCCTGGATGGATTGTAGGCAAAGAGTAGAAGACTAATGAAAAACAAAGCCAAATGAGGGATCCGCGGACGGATCCACGGACCTCAAGTCCGCAGATCACCATATGGATCCTCTTTGAAGGCTATTTTTGAGCAATCCCTCAACAGAAATAGGGGAGAAATTCGGCAACAATCCATGTGCAGATTATCGGCCGGATTCAAGTCAAAAAAGCAGCGCAACTTGTGCAACTTGCACAATAATTGAGCCTTCCTTTTCCCTATAAATGGGATTTCTCTTGGACGATTTTTGCAGAGAAAAAAAGGGATAAAAACACCATCAAAATGTAGATTTAAAACTAGAAATCCTTAGTCTTCTTAGTCTAGGTTAGATTAGTGTAGGATTAGTTTAAAGTCAGGGGGTTATTCTTCAATTCTTGTATTAGCTCAACAAGGGAGCAAAAGGAGATGAAGATGGAGAAGTTGAGCTCTAGTGATAAGGGTTTGATCTTTTCTAGCACTTTAACTCTTGTATTTGTTCCTTTATTAGTTTTAATACAAGATTGGATTGTATTTTCATTTGCTTTATGTTTAGCTAAAGTTTCATGCCTCGAGTTGGAAGAACTTGCTATGATTTGTTTGTGAGATTTTCTTGGGAGGTTGATGCTATTGCATTGAGTTAGTTATGTAACACTTTTGTTCTTACAATCATGATTAACTGGCCATTAATTGTGATTATTTGAAGATATTAGATTATCAATGAAAGTTGTAATTCAAGTTGTAATTCAATGTTAGTTCAAGGAAGTGCTAATGTGACGACCCCATCTTCTCCTAGGGCATACCCTAGCAGATAGTGGATCGCCTGCTTGGCTCTTGTCATGGCTCATTAACTAACATTAACTTCAGAGATAATAATACTCATTAATCATCCAAACATCCATTCTTAATACTTCTTAGTAAGACAAAAGTTTTGTCCACTACGAATTACAAAAGTAAATCATCCAAACGTTCATTCTTAAGTACATCACCAACTAGTGTAAAATATAAATCTATCCATTAAGAGATACAAAATACAGGTCTTAACATCAATATATAACATTAGACCTCCCAAAACACTCTAACTCTACGTGATCGTCCTTCAAACTTCAACTTCTGTAAGGAAAACAAAGCTCAAAGGTTGAGCTAGAGCTCAATGAGGTTTTCCGAACAAGTAACATTCAATAAACACTTAAACCAATAAAATTAAGCAAGCAATGAACATTTCACTGTATATTCACTTTCAAAAGGATACTGAGTGTGACAGCCCCACCTTCCCCTAAAGCGAACCAAAGGGTTTGGCAGGCCGCCTGCCCAACTCTCGCTGGGATTCAGTCATATCTCAAGTAAAATCGGAATAAAACTACAAGAACAAGTATAATAACTATCCAAAACTTAAAGAAAAACTTATATACATTTCTATCTCAAAAGGGAGTACAAACTCAAATAAACAAAGGTTCTCAATTCTTCATACATCCAATCCATGCCAAACGCTAGGGCGAGAACCATTACAAAAATTCAAAGAATTAGACTAGGCTAGTCTATACAGAGCTCTCGTCCTTGCTCGCCTTCCCCTGTTAAGAAAAACAGGAATGAGCCAAAAGCTCAGTGAGGTTCCAAACACATAATCAAACAATAAATCCAATGTATTAACCATAGATAACCAATAATTCAAGAAACATTTACAATATAAAGCGATAATCACACATTCATTAAAAGGATACGTGCTCACATGGAGCCATTCGTTGATTCATTCTCCTTTCATTTCTTTATTCCTCCAATCATTTGAAAATGCATTTTGTAAGTAAAAACCCTTCATTTACATTATCACTCATTCATTCATTTCATTTCACCCCCTTCGGGACGTTGGCCGGACTCCACCAGACAACAAGGTAATACTCGAGTATACCAAACATTCACCCAGGGTCACTAAATCGCCCAACCGAGTCTGCTTCTGACTCGAGTCGATCGATAACGAAGGGCAGGGTCCAATTCAGCCGAAAGGCTTACATTCATGCACAAGTAACATTTAAATCATTGAATCATTGAAAATTTCACATTCATTTAGGTCGAGTGCGATAAAATACACACTCGCCTAGAAAACTCGTTTTGGCAATCATAGAACGCATTTTACATATTATCAATCATTCATAACAAGCCATATAATCAAGAAAATATAACAAACAAGAAACACTCACCTATTTACGCAAAATAACGTCCAAAATATCCTTCCGGATAATACCCTCAGTCACCGATGAAACCTAAGATTAAGCAAGAGAAAATATTACAGTTCATCTAGCAAAAACAATTAGGTGAAAACAAAGAAACCCGCCTAATGACGAGTAGAACGTATAAAGATGACTTTAAAGGTGAAAAGAGGGCATTTGGATCTGAGGACGGGAATAACTAAGGGTTTCACAAACCAAACACAAAACTAAACTCAAAAGGGTTGTAGAAAATTCCAACGGAAAACACTTGGATTGAAGACAAAGCAGAATCCAACTAGATAGGCTAAAGAAATATTTTTCTGAATCGTTTATGTGGCTCAAAATCAATATAGATTCAAATAGATATTATATAACAAATGTCTTGATAAAAATCATGTGAAAAGGAGGACAAAATACCGTAATTTCACACTTAAAACCTCACTTGAAAGTAGTTTTCTCGTGGCCGAGAAAACCCTAATTCGTACCTCTTTATTTTGGTAAAGAGTAAGTAAACATTTGAAATTTCAAACTGAAGAGGTATCATGTTTTAAAATGGTAAAACGGTCATGATATTCACCAAGCGAAAATATATCAGTTCAAATAGGAATGTAGCTCCTCGAACACCCTTCGAGAGAACCGACGTAATTTTCAATGAAGTATGTCCAACTCGACACAAAATCACATTTCTAAATCCACTCTAACTCACTCAAATTACAAGAAAATAAACGGACAGCATTTCCCTCCCTAAATTCTTCACTTTCACCCTACAATCAAATACCTATTCTCATAGCAATTAACCACAATCACACATACGTTCATAAACAATAAAACACATCCAATTAGGCCACAATACCCTTCAATCAAAGCCAATTAGAAGCTTAAGAACCAACTATAAGAAAGCCCCAAATTAAACCCTAAAACCGGAATTTCTGCACAAATCAGAAATTTTCCGCAAACAATCGCAATTAACGCACAAAAGCTCCATTTAACACAATTTAGAGCTATCAATCCAAGGCCAACCATAGCCATCATGTGAAAACAGAAAAATTCCCCAAAATCAGAAAATTACCATACTACTACTGTAACCCAAGAAATCTTTCACAAAACTACACATTTAACCACTATAAACCACTACTATACAATTATTAGAAGTAAAAGAGGGGTTCTTGACAAGTTACCTTAGAAACACTAGAAAGATGATAGCTTAGTACTTCCCCCTCCAAAATCACTCCACTAACACCTTTAATCCTTCTTAGCTAGCACTTGTACGGAGTAGTTTGTAATTCCACCAGTTAAAACTCAAGATTTGAGCAAAAATTGAAGCTAGAAAATGAAGAGCTTTCTTGGTTTCTCTCAAGACAGCCAGCCAAGTAAGGAGCAAAAATGAAGCTATTTTGGTCAAAAAGCAAGATAAGAATGAAAGACATAGCCGGTCAAAGCTGGTGGCTGCCTGTGACACGTCATAATCCGACCGGAATCTAGCCGGATTCAGGGCAGAACGAAAACCCTTTTTTTTTTTTTCAAAATACACCAGCAATCCGGCCAAGAACTGGCCGGATTTGGTCCTCACCTTTTCCACCAAAAGTTTTTCTTCTTTTCCTAGTTCAAATGCTGCGCTCATCCGTACTTCCAACACATAGACATATATACATATCTCACACCATTTACACTTGATACACACTATCACACATTCACATATATGCAATGAAAACCCTCCTTAGAAATCGATAGCATTTTTTTTCATTTTAAAAAGGAAAATGAGAATAAACAAAATGCTGAGAAAATGTGAAAATTTTAGGGTTCTCACACTGAGCTCATTAGGAGCCACTTATATAACACTGTATATAATTCGCAATACAATAACTCATTCAATATAAAAGGTTACAAACTTCTTCAGGGAGTCATTTCAATATCATTACACATTCCGCCAAAATCACCCCCTTATGTCCTCCAAAACAATAAACAATCCCCTACATTCATTAATCAGTTCAATAATCTCCAAATCACCCCCTTATATCCTCCAAAACAATAAACAATCCCCCTACATATATTAATCAGTTCAATACTCAAGTATACCGAAACATTTACCCAAAGTTCCATCCTATCCAACCAAGCCCTTTGCTGGCTCGAATAGTTCGTTGAACAGAGGTTTTTGGGTCCCAGTTCAGCCGGTGTGGTAAAGTACACATACGGCTTACATTCATGCACACTTATAGTAACATTTGGTCAATTATCAACCTTCAAACTCAACTAAGCCGAGTACGATAAAGTACACTCCCGACTTAGAAGGCGAGGGACAATTGAGATACACTTTACAATGAATCACTAGCAATATTCCATAATAAACACATTTATCACATAATTTCACTTAAGTGAAACATCAACAGTTTAGACACACAAATCCGGAAACACTCACTCCAGTCAAAAGTTACACTTTGATCTCAGGATTGCTCTTGCACACCACCACTATCTCCTGAGACAAGTTTATAACTCTGAAGTGAATATACAATTTGTATATGGTCACTTATTATTTGTTACCTTATGATTTAAACTACTAAAGTCAAGTTTTGGCTTATAAAACAAGATATAACAAATCAAGCAACCTATCTCACATTTCACTTCAAGACTTATCAATTTAATCAACTCAAACCAGGGAAATATTCATGTATACTAAGTTTAAAGGCTTGTGAGATGTTAAGTCTAAGATTAAACCATTTTCTATCCAATACTCAAGGATTAAGGGAAGTAGACTTTTCATTCCTTCCATTTCAGATTAAACTAGATTCTAGTTTGTATATTCTTCCAATTTGTTCCACTACACTAGCCCCTCAAGTTTTAAGTTCTTTAAATTGTTCATGAAGACAAGGTCAAGATGTTATAAGCTTTTTTATGTATATAATTACAACAAGTTATCTTAGAATTTCCAAAAACATCATGGAAGACTCAACTTTTCACTGTTTCGGCCAGCAAGCAAAATTTCCAGCAATATCACTTCAAAATTTTCAACAAATTTCCACCTTTTAATTGCTTAAACACTAAACACTTAGCTTATTTTCTGTCCAACCTAAACCAGAGCACATAACACACAATTCCAGAAAATAATCTCATTAAGGGCCTTAACTAATTCTGCCATCAACTAATTACAATTTCCAGCAGGTTTCTTTGACATTTCCAGCCAAGATTACCAATGTTTTTTTACAAGTTTTGTAGATAAATATCCTATAAGACCAGAGATGAACATATTCCATACATCCCTAGTGAAATTCCTCCCAAAAGTTTCAAATAACCAGCTGCAACTCCAGCTTCCTACTCTCGACCCCCAAAAGATTTTCTAGCAAGTGTCCAGCCTTTAATTAATTTCCTCAGCAAGGTTCACTTTTTTTAACTAAAGTCTAACATTCATGTCCATATATGTGAACTAGAGGGTGTATATCAGTCATGCACATAAGAAACAATCAGAAAATATCAGCTTAGCTCATCAATATCGCATAACAGCTTCCATTGAGCATTTCCAGCACTTCGTCAGTATTTTAATCTAGATTTCTTCAGCCAAACCTCTTATAAACTTAAGGTAAATGTATAACATACGTTTCCTATCATTGGTTTCCACAAATTTCAGTCCTAACATGAGATAACAAGCTGCAACTCAACAGCAAGCTCTTGGTTCTTGCAAATTTCAGTCCAGCAACTATTCAATCCAAAAATCAGAATTTTTTCTCGGTCAAAACTCATTTTTTCTTGCTAAAATTTTACATGCAGCTTAAATATTCGATTATACTAGATAAGTAAGAGATTGTTGCAGAATTTTACCTCCTTTTTCCCTTTAGAATCTGTAATTGCAGACTGCTCTAACTTTTCTGCTTCGGTTCTCCCAAAACTGCACCCGACTCTCCTTCTCTCTTCTATCTACTTCACTGTCATTCGGTTGAGGCTGGTGGGTGAAGTATACCACCAAGATTTCTCTCCCTCTCTCTCACTTTTGGCTCACGGTTTCTGCTATCAAAATGAATCAGCCAAGTTTCTCTCTCTGTTTTGATTTGGTTTAATACGGTTTGTTAGATATGAGGTTGCAGGCTGGAGAGATGTAGCTAGCAATTGCCTAACTCTCTCCCTCACTCTCTCTCGGTTGCAAGCTGAAACAAAGAGGAACCAGAAAATATTCTTCCTCTCTCTCGGTTTTACCTCGGTGTGGATTGGAAAGAAAAGAGTTGAAGCTTTGCTTCTCCTCTCGGCCACCGCCCAAATATATTGGCAGATAGTTTCTCCTGGTTTTCTCTCGGTTGCCGCTTGGACTTGGCAAATTGTTGGCCGCTGCTTTCTCCTTAGTTTTCTCTCTTTGGTCACCGCCTAACTTAGCAAATAATTGGCAGCTAATTTCTCCTCTTATACTCATTTATCTCGCTGTTTGGAAGACTTAAGAATCAGAAGAAGATTATACCACTCGGTGGTCAATGTTTCCAATCGGTGCTACACAATTCTAAGCTACTCCACTCAGGCCAAACTCCAAATGTTTCCTTCCCTCGGTTCCTGCTTTAAAAATTTTGTTAGCTTATTTTTGCAGGCTGCATGGTAGTTCAACCGAAGCTCAAGGTTGATTTGGTCTTTTAACTTTAGCTCATTTGCTTGCTAAGGGTTTGTAGTTCTATTATCTCAAGCATTGACTTCAAATTTCATTTGTTCTAATTTGTATACCCTTGAAAATTCTCTTACATTTAGCTAGAAGATTTTCACACATTTGGTTTTTAAGTAAATTAACTAGACATGTTACTTATTGAACTATATAGTATGTGTTACGTGTCTAGTAATATTTACAAATGACATAAATTACGATATGCATGCCATATATTTATTTAATTCATAAAATTTTTCTACACTATTCTAGGATATTTTCTAAATTTTCAATTTTATAGGAATTCAATTAGGCATTTAATTTAACCATTTATTCGTTATATGTAATATTTCTAATATCAAAGTAAATAAAATAAAATAAATGCAAAGCATACATATAATTTTCTCGAGTTCTCACAGCTAAACTTAGGGAGCACACTCACAAGAATAGAGGTGTACCTTTGTGGCTTGTTTTATATTAATTTCATAGAAATTCATGAACTTGTAGCTAATTTCATAACCACGAGAGTAGGTATGGGTTGGTTATAAGTATAGTTAATTCACTATGAGAGTAAGTTTCACGAGCATAACGAAATTAAACTATAACTAACCAAGGTACTAGTGTTCAATTACCCAAGTAATCTTGTTAGCAAGGAGTGGTTAAGAATTCCATTCCCTAAGAGCTTTCTATTGTAGTTTTCACTTCATTTTCTCGTATATTTGTAGCTTAGAGTTACTTGACTTCCATTTATGAGTGTCTAGATAATAAAGGAGTTCAAATAGTGTCGGTAATTGATCACTCTTCTCTGTAGGATCGACCTTTAATATCCTATAATCAAACATGACTTGTACACTTGTAGTTGTGTGTGGGGTATTTAGGAAGTTACAAATTTAAAACTTGAGACAAAGATTATTTTTATATACACACCCCACACCTATCAACTTGTATTATTGGATCATAAGTGGATTCTACACTTTAGAACTTACATCTTTACTGAATTTTCCCCAAATATTTCTCTTTATAAGTTGGTTAGTTTTTTTTTTCAAAAATAATATTTTATTGAGAATGGGCCTGGACCCCAAACAAGAGATACAACTTGAAATAGCAATAAACGGGAAGCACTACTCCCTTACGTAGCGAAGGCGCTAAACCATTCTAATATAAGGCATTTGTATCCTATCAAGGTTTGCTAACCTGTGATATCCCTAGGAATTTGAGTCGCAGAAAACTAGTGGTTTGGAAAAAAGTAGTAAGAGGTTTGGTTGCTTTTTCTTGATCTTTATTTGATATTAGTCTAAATGTAAGTTAAGGCCCTAGTACTTGTATCTTAAGTTCTCGTGAGGATTGACTTGAATATACCCTAACTACGAAGTTGGTCTGTATACTTGCACTACAACGAGTGTATTTTAAAATTAAACCCGTCATATGCCACGTATGATTTCCTTTATGATGATTGATGAGATAGACACTGTCATTCGTCTGGTGTACTAGCATGCGATATGAATAACTGTAGCTGTGTTTACTTGTGGCAATCTAGATTATTTTGAAAAGTGAATAAAGAAAATATCCAAAAAAAAATACTTTTCGGTGTTTATGCAGTATAAATCAAAATCAATTTTTTGTTAAGAAATTATGATATGATGTGAAAAAGTGGTGATAATTCAAGTGTAAACGAAAAAAAGAATAATCCAGGAATACGCATATTTCCATTCATGTATACACATTTAAGATGCAAATAGTGTTACATAATAGTTGAAAGACTTTATAAGACCAATCACCAATGTTAGTGTTACATAATAGTTGAAAGACTTTATAAGACCAATCACCAATGTTATAACAAGATGTGAATGATAGGAAATCACTATTTTAAAAAAGGGTAAGTAATTTTATATACCTAGTCATTAAGTTTTAAGTACATCGTGATTTTTTTACATATGCAGGAAGGGTCCTATTTTTTAAAGTCCTATTTTTTTTTTAAATTATGGGTTAATTTAAACAACTAATAAAAGCAAAAGCTACACAACATCATCTAAGAAGAGCCAATAATAGCAGTAACAATGTATTGCAATAAAAGAAAAACAAGATATGATGCACTAATGTACATTTTGAAACTTAAAGTCATGGTTTATATCTTCTTATATGACAATTACTAGTTGTGATCCCCGAGCGATGCGCGGGCGTCGAGGGATTTTTTTTTTATGTTATTGCATTGAGGAACTGAGTGATAAGTGTATTCTGCAAAAGGTCACTGCATTGCATTTGTTATATAGACATTCACACGTATTTACAGATATTTACAACTAAAGCTTCTTAGAGCTTTTTATAGTTTCAAAAGTATTTTTTAAGCTTATTTTGTCAAGGTGTCGGTGCGCTGTTTTTTGATGGGGCTCTCTGTCAGTTTGAGTGCGGTGAGGAGATTGCTGTCTACATTTGCTGAAGATTCAGGTGTGTGTGCAACTTCAGTTGTCTCTGGCTGTGGTGGAGAGTCGATGAGCATTTTTGTTGTATTTTTTTCTCCACTAATTGCGCTGGAGCTGCTTTTTGAAGTATCGGTGATGTTAGGAAGTTTGTGTACTATGATAGCCGAGTATTTCATGTTGGTTCCTGAGACATAGTTTGAAGCAGTCTTCTTGATGAAGCAGACGATTATGTTGTTGCTGACACTGTCTTCTATTGCTTGATAGTTGAGTTTGTTCTACAATGTAAAGAGAATCATAAGTTTTTATTAGTAAGGTATATGTAGGTGTTTGTGTACTAATAGGAGGTTAGAACGTATTTAGTTTATATATGTTCACCTGTTGCTCCTGTTGTTGAATTTCTTGTATTGTAAAAGGAAGCAACTGAGAAGCATCATTTCCATAGAGATCCAGGGTCATATTTCCAGTGTAATCCTCTAGTTGCACAGTCAATCGACATCTATTTTCAAGTGAAGATTGTTGTGATGTAATTTTTTTAGTAGATAACAACTTGTAAATATTTTGTTAAAGTGGAGGTTTCGATCATACCTTGGGCTGACTTGGATGCGTGTGTTGCAAGATGCACAGACAATTGGCCACTGTGGAATAGAACGCACAGATTTGAAGCATCGGGGGCATGCATTGTACCAGAATTTTTGACTTCAGTCAAGCAGTTTAGGAGTTCCTTGTATCCAATAAGCCTTTTGCTGTCACATATATGTATGGTTATACATTTTTTTTTATTGTGATATATAGTGATTGACCTGTGTGTTTTGTGGAAAGGAGTTGTGTAAGTGAAATTTACTAAGGCAAATTGAAGGTAGTCTCTTATTGTGGTTATTTCCTCTGCATCTGGTAATGGTAGCAATCTTGATCGATCGTTGTATGCTTTGTCAGCCATTAGATGTCGGATTTGATACTCATTTTTTGTTGTCCTGCATAGTATGTTTTTGTCAAGATAAAAGATATTAATGCAAATGTAATTAAGTAGTGAATGATTGGAAAAGTTTTAAAATATGAGGGTATTATTTACCATGTTTTGATCTCAGAAGCTTGCTGGATTGGTGGATTTATCAGAGTGCTAGAGCCAAATTTCGTAGATAGATTCATAGCTGCGGTGAAGATATCTGGATCTATAAGTACAATTTAATTTGTATATGGTAATGTAATTAGAATGTAGTAGGCACTTACTATGATAAGAAGTCACTTTGAGTCGTAGAGCAGCAATGAAAGGCATATTCTGCACCATGTTGGTTAAAGTTTGGCCTTCATCAATTTCATGATCTCCCCAGAGCGTCAAGATTGCAGGCATTAAGCTGTTTATTTATTTGACAGAATTAAGGAATATGCTAAAATAAGTCTGATATGAGATCTGATAGATGTGATTGTTACCTTTGATCGATAAGTATGATTTCTCTCTTTGGTGTTGTTCCTTTGTAGGTACGAAGATGAACTTCACTGACAACACCTAGGACATCTAATTGGAGAAGAGTTATACATATTTAGATTGTTACAACAAATTTGATATAGAATTATATTTTTTTGTTGAAGTGGTGTACCTATTTCGCTGTTATCATCTATATGTTGGTGGAATTTCTTGAAAGGAGTGAAGTTGATTGTGAGAGGAAGCTGCGGAGGGTTTGGTTCTTGGATAGCCTCAACAACAATAGAGTTATCGATTATCCAGTTACACTGGTTCTCATGAGTTTGGTATTCTAACTGTGTTCGCTCCACTCGTGCATTTGATATCATGTACCTTTTGTAAAGATGGAAATGATCTTTGAAGAACTCTATGTCAGATTTGCAGATGATAGCATCGACTTTGTTTCCCTGAGAAGAAGTTTGTTTTCCATGGTCAAAAAAAAGTAATTATAATTAGTTGTTTGTTATGTAGATATATATAAAAGAGAAGCTAATCATACCTCATCGTCAACCAGAACTAATTTTTTGTATTTGTTTCCAGCCTTTGATATTTGGACTTTTTGTTTGTCAAACACTTGAACTATAGCTGTCCAGTGTTGTATATTGGGTACAATTTTATTGAGCTTGCTGATATTCCTTTCCATGAGTGAAAAACAAACTTCCTGAATAATGCCTGTCAGTTAACAGATGCTGCAAAGGAATGATGTAAAGAGTTAAAGCTATAAATTAGTATGAAACAGGATATTCATCATATGGAGCTATGTTCAGTTTTTATTAAACCAACAGGAGTAATGTATGAATGATAATAGATCTAGTTATTTGCTATGTCTAAAACATCTCTGTATACTATATTTTGTGTGATATTGTATGATTCAGTACTGAAATTAGGGGGTCTAATTAGTATTTTAATAGATGTACTATTTTTAGCTCTAGACATTGCTACATAAAATTGTCCATGAGAAAATACCGGTTCACGTAAGTATAATCCAACATAATCCAAAGTTTGACCTTGAGCTTTATTAATAGTCATTGCGAAACACAAACGAACAGGAAACTGAATTCTTTCAAAAGAAACAGGGCAATCAGCATCATTATCTATTCGAAAACAGATTCTATGAAGAAACACCTCTTTACCAGTAAATTCACCACAACTAATAGTAGCATGTATAATATTTTGTGTTAAAGATTTACATATAAGCCTGGTGCCATTGCAGAGACCTTCCGGAGGATCAATATTTCTTAGTAGAATTATTGGTGTATTTGGTTTCAGGATAATTTTATGAGGTGGGAAACCATTTGGAGTTAAACTATTAAGGAAATCTTCTAAGACTGCTTGTTCTGATTCTATAATGGATTTATCTCGACTTATATATTCATGTGCTTGTCCAGGAAAGTTCTGTATAAGGATGTTATTTAGGTCATCAACAAATTCATTTTTAGTTGTAAGTATTGCTCGATTTATCAAAGAAAAGTTTTCATTAGTAAAAGCTGTAAGATCTGGAAAAACAGAATTTATGAGTATATTGATGGACTCATCTTCATTAGTATAGGGTATGAGAAGGTGGTCTGGCACGTGAATGTTGGTATCATCGATCAGTGGCTCCGTTCCATTTCCAATTTGAAGGAGATAAGCAGTAAACTGTGGATCAGCTATAGCTCTCATATTTTGGCTGAGATGAAGCTTCGTGAGTTGTGGCCAGATATAGGAACTAATGATACTTGCTTCAATAAAATCTGTTTTGATTCCTTTTGTGACTATGGGTAAGACCTGTCTGAAATCGCCGCCGAATACAATAACTTTTCCTCCAAATAATTCTGTGGAGTCCATGAGATCTCTTAGAAGTTTATCAACTCCTTCGATTCCATGTCGATGAGTCATTGGTGCTTCATCCCAAAGAATTAATTTTGCCTGACGAATTAAATTTGCTGAAGCACTTTGTTTGCTAACTTTACACATGTTAGCTGGATTCATATCTATAGGGATTTTGAAGCACGAGTGAGCTGTTCGTCCTCCGGGTAAAATAGATGTTGCAACTCCACATGATGCAGTTGCAAGAGCTATATAACCCTTTGATCTTATTTCAGCTAGCAAAGCTTTGTATAGAAATGTTTTTCCTGTGCCTCCAGGGCCATCAATAAAAAAGCATCCCTTTTGTTTGACAAAGATAGCATCCATTATGTGGTGAAAAGCAGTTTTTTGTTCTGCATTGAGCTGTGCAATGGCTAATAAATCTGCTTCCGATACCTGAATATTGAGTTCACTTAAGGTGTCTCTTGTATTTGTGTATCTATCTCGGAATCTCAATGTTGTAGAGACTAAGGAAAAGCTGTTTATGTCTTTTCCCATTGAATCCAAAAAGTTGCTGATTTGGTGTAGTACCTCAAGTCGAATCTGTTCAGGAGGTAAAGTAGATGTCCTATTGTAGTCTTCAGACATTGCCTGTTCAAATTTGTTCCATAAAGCTGGAGGATTTATCGGTGGGAAATAAACCAATAAAGTTGCAAATAATCTCCTTAGCCTGTATGGCATATGATATGCAGCAGCTTCTTCCATACATCATTCTTGTGAATCGTTTGATTCAAAATAACCTCTCAGGATAGCTGCTTGTCAATACGTACCAACATGAACTCCATTTACTATCTTCAAGTCATCAAAAGATGTTGGTGCTTTGACATGAGTAAGCAATAGTCTAAGAAAGTAGCGTTCACCCTCTGTTGGGCTGGCACTAACTATCCTACCAAAACTGTCTTTTTGTTGTCTTACTGCCCAATATTTTTTTCCAGGATACCATACAAAATGCTCTGGAAACTCTTTGTATGTGCATTTTAGTTGCTTAGCTAATGGATCAGTAGTGTTCATGCGAAAAAATTCTGATAGCATTGTTCTTTTCCTGAAAGAATTTTGTAAAAGATCTCATAAATCTTCTTTTTCATTAAAAGTCATGCACTGAAAATTCTCAAGGTGTAGCTGAAGATGAATAACTGCAGGATGCATTTCAGATAACGAAAATCTATAAATACGCCATATAGCTTCAACTGGGCATACCCATCTAGCTGATTGATATTCTGTAATTTCATCAATCTGAGTTGGTTGGGTATTAGCTATTGGTTCATTATCATTGTTAACCTGAAAATGTATCTTATCATGTCCTTTGTAGATATATTTATAGACATATGTAACAGCTTTAATAGTAGAACATATCTCAACATTGATATGACAATTAAATTTCGCAAGTAAATAGGGGTTGTATGGAACTACCCACCTGTTATCGAGTTCTTGCCCACGGCCAATGATTTTCTTGCCATCATTTCTTCGCCTATAAGTTGGATAGGTGTTGTTTCCATGAGTTGTTCTGCTAGCCCATTTCTTGGGATAATTATTTCTGCACCTTCTCATAAATGAGCCTTGCATACACACGTTCTTTGGATTTTTTGATCCACATGGGCCATGCATCATGTGCTTTCGAACCATATTAAATAGATGTTTATTTGCTTGTTCATCTAGTATTTCAGCAGACACAATTCGATCATAGGATTCTGTCGAATATAATTTTGATCTCGGCTGCAGAATAATAAGCATATGAATATGTGGTAGTCCACGTTTCTGGAATTCCACAACATAAGTATATGCCGCTACATCTCCAAATATATGCTTTTTGAATAAATCTTCCTTTAAAATGTTGACCTTTGCATGAAACACTCTTGATAGGTGATCTGGTCGGTTGTGAGCTTCATCTGTACGTAACATGGCTTCTTTTATCTCTGGCCAAGCAGGGTTACAAGTCATTGTAATAAATAAATCAGGTTGGCCAGATTTTTGTACAAGAGCCATTGCATCTACGTATCATCTCTTCATATCTCTTGGACCGCCAATAAACGAAGCTGGAAGGGTAACTTTTTGGCCAACCTGTGCTCCGCGAGATTGTCCTTGAACAACACTATCCATGAGTCCTTGTAATTGTTCTCTATGTATTAATTGCTGTCTGCTTCTATAGAAATCTAACCGCTGAGTCTCAATCTTTACATACATCTCAACTACAAATTGTTGAAATAGTCTTCCAGTGTTGAGAATGTTAGGCGTGCACTGGTATCTGATTTGCATTTTGTAAGCATAGTATTCTCTCATTGATACATATTCCTTTGAGTTCTCGCATCCTTGAATAGCTGTACATAAAACAACCACTAAGAAAAGTGATGTAAATATGGAATTATTATTGTTTCTGTTTCTATCTATATATATATATATAAGAAATGCATATAGGTAGTCTGACCTTCCTCTTCCTTGTCAATCATTTCTTGAGCAGAATGGAAATTAGACAATGTTGCTGAAGTCTGTTGTTTTTTTGTTGCTCTCTTTGTTTTTTTTTTGGATTGACTTTCTCTGATCTTTTAATTCCTGGATGCCAACCAGTTTCTTCTAGTGGGAACAAGAGCGGGTACTGCAGAGGATCATAGCATCCATAATAATATTGAATTCGATGAGTATGACCCTCTTTGGTATATATTTGTATATGCCTAGAATAGATGTTTGCTGAATTTTCCCCTTCAACCCAAAGAGCTGCAATTTGGGAAGCTGTTGGCTGGTTAAATACACGTTGATCATTATCGGTGTGAGATTTCAAGACTATTTGATAAGAATCCAGCTGAGGTACATTTCGTAAACTACGAAAAAAGCAAGCATAAGGATTTGTCTTCATAACTTCCATGATTTTGATCACAGGGCTTTCAGTCAATCTGTCTGACGTGGCCATTCTATTCTGTAGCTCATGATCTGTGTCATGGAAATAAAGTTGGAGATACATTCCTGAGCCGTGATGAGGAATCAGTTGATTAATAAAATGGTAAGTCTGTCCTTGAATTTTGAAAGTGTAGATCCCATTGTTCCTTTTGCAGAGCGCCTTGTCGTAGTGAACACCAAATGAAGTGAAAGCAAACATATTGTTATATGTTCTAACATATGTACGGAAACAAATTGCTTCTTCTGTTTGATCAGTGAATAGTTCAACAAGAACACTGGCAATTTATTGTCATGGAGAACAACAGAACCATCAGAGCAGCAAAAATTAGTTGTTTCAGAATGGAACTTTTTTGCATGACAACATTGACAATCTTCCTTCTGAGGTAACTTATTTGACTTGTGAGGTATGCAATTAAGTGCGTCAATGCCTTGTAGGACTGTATTACCTATGAATAAAAATGATAGATTGTTATATTGAGTGTTGATCTAGTTCGCAATAGAGCAAGATATTAATCAATCATACAGGTAGTTGCAAAATATCGAAGGGGAAAATTTTAGGAGTCTTTTGGTGCAATGAGTAAGAAAAAAATGTTCAGAACCTTTCGCTGGAGCTGTTTTTTTCCTAGAGCGTTTGACCGAACAATGCCGTGAAGAATTTCTAGCTGTATTAAGAAAAGATAGCTTAATAACTAATCCAAAAAAAATGAAATGATGAATAATTGTATACGCGATTAAGGAAGGTGAAGATTCAAAATATTTGCAGTGAGAAGTTCATGTTTAAGTAAGAGAAGAGTATAGTACCTTGACTTTTAGTCTGCTGGCCATTGTCTTGTGTAGTTGTATTGGATGTCTTAGCATTATCTGGTGCAGTTGTAGGAGATATCGCAAATAAGGGTGCTGATTGCTCTATTAAGAGTAAGTGTAGAAAAAATGATTAAATCATGTCTGAAATTATAGTGTTTTGTAAATAGACTTAGTCAAATAATCAAATATGTGGAACCTAATAATTCCTGCAGGCTTTGAGATAGAAAATTATAACAACCAGAGCATAGTCGACGTTCATCTGATATTTGTATATAGAAAATAGATAAAGATTAATATTCAATGTAAATAGATTAAATGGTAGATCATATATGGAAAAAAACATAAACAATAGAAGAGAATAACTAACCTGAACAATGAGTAGCAGAGTTTCCAGAGCATATGTACTTATCACTGGACTTTGTATTTGAGGAGGATCCTAATTATAAATCATCACATGTTTATAGTGGATAGTAGAAATGTAATGAATATTAAGAGCTTAAATCGTGTAATGTAAAAATAATTAATACCTTTGTCATAACTTGAGAAAGCAGTGACGTGTTTTTCACATTTGTCATTGTTGTTTGACTGGGATACATTCGTCTCTGAGAATACTAATCAGGAGTCAGCAATGTAGAATTGAGAAAAAGTAAGAGATAATAATAATATTATAGAATCCGAAACATGGATTAGACGTTCATTTGTATATAAATAATATACCTTTTGCATTAGTGTCAACTGGCTTTTCAATAACTAATCCAGAATTAAGTGGTACTTCAGCAAATAATATGTTGTTTGTAGCAGGAATGACACTTTCCATTTTTTGGAGAATTTCTAGAGATGGCATTTTAGCAGATAATATGTTGTCTGCCGTAGAAGTGGCACTCTCCATTTTTTGAAGATTTTCTGGATCTTCACTCGACAGGCAATTGGTACTCACGGTAGCAGTTAATGCAGTAGCAGGAGCAGTATCGATAATTTCTGCAGTATCTTTTGATGTATGAGTATCAAAAGATAGGCGTAATTTTTTCTTATGATAAGCCTCTCTCTGTTTCTGTCGACGCATTTCCTTCTTTTTTGCCAGACGGTCTTGTTCGTCTTCAACCTTTGCTTGGTTACTGTGAATGCAAAAAGTCTCCCCAATAACTGATTTTTCAGCTCGTTTCAATTGTTCGTGAGCAGGAAGCGCTAAAAATTTATTTAATTTCCTTCTTTGGTATGCCTCTCTCTGTTTGGCCAAACGAATCTCCTTTTCTTGAGCAGAGAGTGCAGCGTATTGCTCCCTTAACTTTTTATTACGTTGGCTCTTTTTTTCCGTTATTGAATCAGTAGAATCAAGAGCAAACTTCGACAAACTCATTTTTTTAGACAACAAAAATCAAATAGCCAATAAACAAAAGTGCAATATATAGCAATTCAAAATCAATAAGACATTCAATAAATAGCAGAACAAGGAAAACAAACATGCGTATAAAAACTGCACAACGGTACTCTTAACAAACGATAAAAGAGCCATGATATTAATAAGAAAGCATGGAACGGAACCTGAAATTGGTCAGGAAACTTGCACGGATAAGGAGCAGTTAATGAAGTTGTAGAGATGAGAAACAGGAAACATGAAACTCTGCAGGGATAAGAAATACTTAACATAACAGGGATAAAAAGCAGCAAACGAAGCTAGAATTCGACGAAAGAAAGAAAATACATACTGTTTAGGAGCTGCAAAGAAGAAAATGCAAGACGATGAAAAAGATACAAGATGGAGAACAGAGGAACCAGAAACAAGGTTTATATATTGTTTCAATGGGTTACTTTCTTTCGCACAAACAAAAACCAGACGTCGCAAAACTAAAGCTCCACCTGGAACGCACAAAAACAATGCCCTGCCTTGAGTTGAACTTCCCGAGTGTGAGATGAGTTGCAGGAGTTCATCCAGGGCTGCTTTTTCAAATGAAAAAAGAGTTCTGATATGAGATGTGCAATTGTACCCATCACTATGATCCTTTGGTTGCACAAAAACCAAGCACGTGGAAGAGCAATAAAGTCATTATGTTGCTTGATTGCTACATTGCTGTAGCCCGATAACACAAGAATATTAATGGCTTATGGAACAAATGATATTTCCCTCTGCATAATAAGATAAGATACATATCCCTAGGATATTAATGGATTATAACACGAAACTACCGCCAATCTATAGCCAATCTATATGAGATGAGATGATAAATTTTCTAGAGCAAAGGAACAAATGGTGCTGCCCTCTGCATAATGATACATATCCCTAGGATATTAATGGGCTATGACATGAAACAACCGCCAATCTATCTATATATGAGATGATGAATTTTCTAGAGCAAAGGACCAAATGATGCTTCCCTCTGCATAATAAGATGAACATGAAACTACCGCCAATCTATATGAGATGCTAAATTTTCTAGAGCAAAAGGAACAAATGGTGCTTCCCTCTGCATAATAACATACATGTCTCTACATTTTTAAGTTTTTCTTACCAACAAAGCAGATGAAAATACAAGCCGAAAAGTGCATCAAAGAGAAAACTGAAACTGCTTCTTATATATGTGTATAGATATCATGCAAGTAAATTACAATTAGGTACGACATATCCAAAACATCAAAAAACTGAACAATAGAAAAAAAATTATGATATTTTACCTTCACAACTCTTGTAACATTCCCCATTTTTTTTGTTTGACCCTCTCTGATAATTACCTAAAAACACTCTTACAAGTTAAGAAAATCAGATGTTATAAAATGCCGAGACTTTAATGGTCCAAAGAAAATTCTAAGAGGCACAAGAAATAACAAATTTGATCCACTTGGATGATGTATTTTCTGGGAATCTATGTAAAACTTTACTGTAATTTACTATAAATTTTGTACCATAACTTTTCTGTATTTGATATTTAGGGAATACGTAAAAAAACTTCATATTTTTATTTTTCTTTTATTTTTATTTATTTCTCTTTCTTTCCTCTATTTTCTTCCTCCCTCTCCACTGTCATCACCCCCTCCCTCCTGTCATTGCCACTGGCACAAATGCCAGCACCTTAACCTCCCCACTTTTTCTTTTTCTTTTTCTTTTTCTTTCCCTTTCTCAATCTTTCATCCAATACCCTCTTTCCCCTTCACCCCTCTCCCTTCCTCCTCCTCCTCTCCTCTTCCCCTTTCTCCTCCTTCCCACCTTCATCCCTTTTGCTGCCCCATGCCACCTCTCCTCCCTCTCCCTTCACTCCAACCCCTCCCCTCCCTCTTCATCTCTCCCATGCCCAGAAAAAAAAAAATTAACCCTTAAATCATTCAATATAAAAAGCACAGAAAAAAGACCGAAAAAGGATTACTACTCCATATAAAGGGAAAAAAAAAACCTTTTCATGATTAGATGGAAAAATTGGCCTTTAAATCATTTAATCCAAAAAAGACAAAAAGAAAGAATTAAAATGGATTGCGGCTCCACATAAACAAGAGCTAATCGCTACTAATCTAGCAAAATCAAACAATCCCAAAAAAAAGGTTATTAAAATAAAAAGCCTCAATAGTCCAGACCAAAAGAAATGTCATGCTCAATTACAAAAAAGAATGCTACAAAAGTTGTGATGTCATTAAAATTTCAAAGATCTCGTTTGATACTGAAATAATTAATTTGTTGGATTTTAAGTGCTGAAAAAATATATAAATGTTTGAATGTATTTTAAATCTATCTAGAAGAAGTCGAAAGTCATTAAATAGAGGGTAAAAAAAGGATTTTAAAAGCTGTTAGATTGAAAGTATCAGCTTGTTTTATTCGAGAAGGATTCTAAACATGATTAACAAATGAGAATAGATTTGGCAAATAAGATTATTTAATTGGAGAAGGATTTTTAAGTATGATTAACAAATAAGGGTAAATTTTGCAAATAAGATAAAATAGTTAAAATTTTTCAATTAATATTTTTGCTCTGAAAAAATACACACATGTTCAACACCATTTAATCGACAATTTCACCAGATAAGTATTTTGTATCATACAACCAAAACTCCTAAATCTCTTAAAGATTCAGATTCAACACTTTTTTACCGTCTCAAACAAATCCTAAGCCTTTTATTATCATTTCTTCTTATCTTTTATTTTGATATCATTAGGAGTATATAACATATTTACAATTAGCGATTGAGGGAATTATACATACTAGTGTTCAGGGTATACCCAATGTATGTATAATTTAGAAATAATTATAATATTAAAGAATTTTATATTATAATGTTATAGTAATTTGGTAGTTAGATTGGGATTGTTATGAATAATTACAATAGGAACGTGTGATCAGGTGATGAGAGCAAAAACTAATTTTTAATAAGGATAAACTTGACAGCTCAAAAGATGATACAAAATATTTACTCCAACTGCCACTTGTATACTAGTAGTTAACGCACACCCAATGTGTGTGCTACTAATAAAAAAATAAAAAATGATTAGTATTATTCTTTTGTTGAAAAATAGTAATTTAAAGTAATTGAACTATTGTAATTTTAAAAAATGACTTTTTTTGTTAGGGGTTAGTGGCTAATTCAATAGGTATGGAGTGATTGTAAGAATGTGAGTAATTAAGATAATGTAATTTTCTTTAGAAATAAAGGCAAATTAAATAATATATTAAATGACATAATTTGTTTACACCAAATCCCTCTCTCTCACTTTATATATAGCAAGATACCTAAGTAAGAAATTGGAAAACCCACTACCTCTACAGAAGTCCCTAGCGAGTAGCATGATTGTAGCTTCCCTGAGTCTTTATTTAGAAGTCACCGATAAAATCATTCCAAAATATTCCTGTATCGATAAAAAAAAAAAAAAACAACTATCTCTAGAGTAGTTGTGACACCCCAACTTTTAGGATCATCTTTTGTTTAGTCTCAAAGAGGATATTACGGTTTCTTTAGTTTATTTTTATTTTAAAACATTATTTTGGTTTAAAGAAGAAACTAAAGTCATTTCTTTGGGTTTGATTTAAAATCTTGTTTTATTTTAAAAGACTAGAAACCCTAAAAGTCTAATCAAAACCCTAGTTTCACTTGTGACTGACCGTTTTCTCAAATTTCTCACATTTTAACCGAAACCCTAAATTCGATTTATGGAATTGTAAAACCCTCACGTTTTTTTCTTAAAAATCCCCTTTTATTTGGAACTTATGGTTTTGTAATAGCCCTACTACCCAATCATACCACAATAAGTGTAAATAATATAGAAGTAAGGGTTTTCGTTGTCCGTTTTCAAGTTAGAGCGAATTAGGGTTTTCACGTTTTTTCATAGTGTGACTATTCGGTACGGAGTGAGGAACAAATTTGGTAGCTAAGAGTGACTTTTGGATGAGGAAATATTATAAGATTTGAAGTGATAATAATAATTTAGTGATTAGAAGGTAAAAACCCTAGTATACGTGATTTAAGAAAAAACGGCTCGAACCGACGGGTATCGATCACTACCGATTGAACCCACCACTTTCTTACCACCACATACCCATGATATTTTTGCAAAATATCCCCCCTCATCCTCAGCCTTATAACCGAAACATGTGGTCCAAAATGGAAGGAAAAGAAAGAGAAATTTGGATGGCTTTGGTGGTGACAAGTGTCACTCACCTATGGTTTCTTGCCAAACCTTTTGTCTTGCCTTCTTATCACCATATTTATCTCTAAAAACAACTCCAAAAGCTCTTCATTTCTGCACCATAACAGCCGAGAGTGAGTGAGAGGAGAGCAAGAGAGAACAACCTCACTTCATCTTGAGTTTGAAGCATTTGAGTGGGAAAAAAAAATAGGATTTTAAACTGGTTAAATCCTTCTTTGAGTACTTGGATAGCTTGGTGGGGGAAAAGATCACAAGAAGAGGTGGTGCATAATTCTTGGAAGCATCTTTGAGAGGTATATGGGCTGACCTTCATATTTACTTCCCTTAGTTTTGTCTAAGTTGAGTAATACCTTGTAAACTTGCTTGTGATGTTTAGTTCATGTGATTTTGGGTGATTGTAGTGATGACAATATGATGAGCAACCCTAGGGGAAGACCCTCCTAGACCCTCCCAACCTTGTAATTATCAGAGTTGGATCGTTTCTCCCAATGGAAATTGAACTCGATTGTTCTCGTGAACTCAAGACCTCTGACACACAAAGGCAATCAGCAACCTTAAGCAAATAATGATGGATGAAGAGACACCACGATTAGAGAACAAGCTAATCGATAAAGTCAGATTTGAATCCTAAGCAATGAACTCAAGAATTCAAGAGTAAGTTCGATTAAGAACTTGAAGGAAAATTCCTCACGATTTCTGGTTGTAATATCTCCCTTTTACTCATACAAGAGGTGCCTTTTATAGGCCAGAACTAGGGTAAATCCATTTGGAGTAAGGATTGATAATCTACCTAAAATATAGGAGCGGCTCCTACATTCCAGCCAGAAATTCGGTCAGAAACTTAAAGAGCCAGCTCTTTAAGGCTTCCCGATAAGGCCTAATAATTAATGAAACTTACTAACGGATTAAAACTCAAGGACAACATGTCCTTTGTACGATTCACAACTACTAAGCTAGGCAGCTTTAAAACAACTACTAACTAATCTACCAAGTAGGAGATCATTCTTGCACTTCAAATGTGCAAGTGAGCAAGGTAACTTCATGGTCCATCAATTCTTCAAACTTAGCATGCTCCTTGCTTGTATGGTGAATAATCAAGACTCTTAAAGCTTCCTTCACCTTCTTGGATCTTGATCTTGTCATCGGACCATCAATGTTGACCAAAGGGTCCTTGACCCAAGGTTGAAGTTGTTGCGTACCCGTATCCGCATCATTCCCTCCCCCCTCGAAAGGATTCGTCCTCGAATCTTCAAAGTCTGTATCAAAGTCAAAAGGGGATAGGTCAGACACATTAAAAGAAGCGCTTATGCCATACTCACTTGGAAGTTCCAATTTGTATGCATTGTCGTTTATCCTCTCTAGTACACGAAAAGGTCCATCTCCTCTTGGATGTAACTTGGTCCGTCGAGATGCTGGAAACCTTTCCTTCCTCATGTGCACCCAAACCCAATCACCGGGTTCGAATACAACATGTTTTCTACCCTTATTTGCATGTTGTGCATATTGCGCATTTTTCTTCTCAATTTGAGCTCGAACTCTCTCATGCAAGGTCCGAACAGCTTCTGCCTTTTTGACACCATCTGCGCTTAAACACTCATTAACAGGAATAGGTGATAAATCTAGAGGGGTTAGCGGCTAAAACCCATAAACAATTTCAAAAGGGGAATGATTAGTAGTAGAATGAGTGGTTCGGTTATATGCAAACTCAGCAATAGGCAAACATTCTTCCCACTTCTTCAAGTTCTTTTGAACAATGGCTCGAAGTAGAGCACCAAGGGTTCGATTGGTTACCTCAGTCTGACCATCCGTTTGGGGATGACTAGAAGTAGAAAACAGCAACTTAGTTCCCAACTTTCCCCAAAGTGATTTCCAGAAATAGCTTAAGAATTTCACATCCCTATCACTTACAATAGTACGCGGTACTCCATGCAATCTAACCACATCCTTGAAGAATAAATCAGCAACATGGCGCGCATCATTTGTTTTCCTACAAGGGATAAAATGAGCCATTTTAGAAAATCTATCCACTACAACAAAGATACTATCCATACCTGTAGAAGATCTTGGTAAACCAAGCACAAAATCCATGGATATGTCTGTCCAAGGAGCATGAGGTACGGGTAGAGGAGTATACAATCCATGAGGGTTACTCCTTGACTTTGCCTGCTTACACTTTAAACACTTATCACAAATGTTAGCAATGTCACGCCTCATTTTAGGCCAATAGAAGTGCTCATGCAAAATGTCAAGAGTTTTATCAATACCGAAATGCCCCATCAACCCTCCGCCATGGGCTTCTCTAACAAGTAATTCCCTAAGTGAACAGTTGGGAATACATAGGCGATTTTCTTTGAACAAGAAGCCTTCATGCCTATAAAAATTTTGAAATGTAGCATGTTCACAAGCTTGAAACACATTAGAAAAATCAGCATCATGTGCATACAAGTCTTTAATGTGCTCAAAACCAAGTAACTTAGTGCTCAGGTTAGTGATCAAAATATACCTTCTAAACAATGCATCCGCAACGACATTATCTTTTCCCTTCTTATACTTAATGATATATGAAAAGGAATCAATAAATGCAATCCATTTCGCATGTCTTTTATGCAACTTACCCTGCCCCTTAAGGAATTTAATTGATTCATGATCAGTATGTATCACAAATTCCTTAGGCATAAGATAATGCTGCCACATTTCAAGAGCACGCACAACAGCGTACAATTCTTTATCATAAGTAGGGTAATTAAGAGCTCCCCCACTCAACTTCTCACTGAAATATGCCAAGGGCCTATTACTTTGATGTAAAACAGCCCCTATGCCAATCCCACTAGCATCACATTCAACTTCAAACATCAAATCAAAATTAGGCAAAGCAAGAATAGGTGCTGAAGTTAACAAATTTTTAAGCTTATTAAACGACTCTTCTTGCTCTTTTCCCCATTGAAACCCCACATTCTTTTTAACTATCTCATTCAAAGGTGCTGCAATAGTGCTAAAGTCTTTAACAAATCTCCTATAGAAGTTTGCAAGACCATGAAAAGACCTTACCTGAGACACATTGGTTGGAGTCAGCCACTCCATGATAGCCTTTACCTTGGCGGGATCAACACTTATGCCATTTGCACCAACAATATAACCAAGAAAGTTAACCTCAGGAGTGCAAAAGACACATTTTTCCAGGTTAGCAAATAACCTATTTTCACGCAAGGCGCATAAAACAAGTCGCAAATGCTCAACATGCTCTTCTAAAGACTTGCTAAAGATCAATATATCATCAAAATAAACAACAACGAACTTCCCAAGAAAATGCCTTAAAACATGGTTCATTAATCTCATGAAAGTACTTGGAGCGTTTGTTAAACCGAAAGGCATCACAAGCCACTCATAAAGACCATACTTCGTTTTGAAAGCAGTTTTCCATTCGTCACCTTCCTTTATCCTTATTTGATGATAACCAGATCTTAAGTCAATTTTAGTGAAAATGATTGCTCCATGCAATTCTTCTAACATATCGTCTAACCTAGGAATGGGATGACGATACTTAACAGTAATTTTATTAATTACACGACAATCTGTACACATTCTCCAAGTCCCTTCTTTCTTAGGTACTAAAATAACGGGAACAGCACAAGGACTAAGAGATTCACGAACCTGGTCCTTTTCAAGGAGGGAATCGACTTGCCTTTGGATTTTCTTTGTTTCCTCCGGATTTGCTCTATAGGCTGGTCGATTTGGTAGAATTGCTCCAGGAACAAAGTCGATTTGATGTTCAATACCTCGAATTGGAGGTAATCCTTTCGGTAGTTCCTTCGGAAACACATCCTTGAATTCCTGCAAAAGAGAGTAGATTGCACTAAGAAGAGAATCGGTTATGCCTAGTGTGTAAAAAGAAGAATAATCAGCTTCCCTGTACAGAAGTACTATGAGAAGACTTTGTGCATTCAAAGTCATATCTACCTCACGCACACTTGCATAGAAATTCCTTTTTTTCACTTTCAAGCTCTCGGCCTCACTGAGTTTTTTTCCACTCGAATTTCCTTTTTCACTCAACTCGGCCTCTACTTTCTTTTTCCCCTCATTCTCTCTCTCATTCGGCTTTTTCTTCGTTTCCTTCGATTGCCTTTTCTCTCTCTCTTTTCTTAAATGCAATTGTTCTTCATACACTTGTGTAGGTGTCAATGGTGAAAGAGTGATTTTGAGGTTACCCATAATGAACTTATATTTATTGGTAAGTCCAATATGATCAGCCTGTCTATCATACTCCCAAGGACGTCCCAACAAGACATGTCTAGCATGCATAAGAATTACATCACATAAAAGTTGGTCCTTGTATCGACCGATAGAAAAAGCAATTAAGGACTGTTTGGTCACCTTGACTTTCCCCCCCCCATCATTTAACCAAGACAATCTATATGGTTTAGGGTGATAAGTCCATGGAATGTGGTTTTGCTCCACAAAATCAGCGGCTACACAATTAGTGCAAGAGCCACTATCAATGATCATAAGACATACCTCATCTCCAATTTTGCATCTTGTATGAAAGATGTTGGTTCGTTGGAGGTCATATTCTTGAGCTTGTGCATTAAGCACTCTCATAGTCACCATAGTTCGTGCTACGGGATCCTCTTCTATTTCAACCAGGTCATCATCCTTCCCCTCTTCTTCCAGCGGTGGCATGTCCGCATATTCCTCCTCTCCTTCGCTTTGCCACATTCCCTCTTCATTCATATACATGATGCTTCGGTTAGGGCATTGAGCCATAAGGTGGCCAATTCCCTTGCATTTGAAACATGCCTTTGGCTGGTTGGTAGATGTATTTGCTCCTGGAAGAGTCGGCCGCGGGGTTGGTTTAGAAGAAGTTGCACTCGGATGGGACGGTTGTTCCATCCGCTTGTTTTCCCTCTCTCTATTACCTTGCCTTGGCCAAGCACTGGATGTTGGCAATTGATTTCTTTTCCAAGGGGTGGAAGAGGATGTAGTGGTTCGGCCACTAGGTATCTTTAGAGGTAAGGCTTGCTTTTCCACCTTCTCTGCATAAGACACCATTTGTTGAAGTTCAAAGTGGTCTTGAAGCTCAACCTTCTTCCTAATTTCAGGATTTAATCCATTAAGGAACCTCGCCATGGTTGCTTCCGGATCCTCTTGGACATTGGCTCTTATCATCGCTACCTCCATTTGTTTGTGGTACTCATCAACCGAATTAGAACCTTGAGTGAGTCGTTGGAGCCGATTGTACAAGTCCGTGGTATAATGGAAGGGTACAAATCGTTTCCTCATCACTTGCTTCATTTCAGCCCAAGTGTCAATTGGTGGTTCCCTATTTCTCCTCCTTATGGCACATACTTGCTCCCACCAAATGGATGCATAATCTTCAAATTCAATAGCCGCAAGTTTCACCTTTTTCTCTTCAGAGTAGTTGTGGACTTCAAACACTTGCTCAACTCGCCTAACCCAATCCAAGTAAGATTCAGGATCATTTTTCCCATGAAAGGTAGGCATCTTGGTCTTGATGGAACCAAGATTGTCATCGGTTCTCCTAAGTCGGTCTCGACCTTCCCTCGCTCCTCTTTGGCTTTTCCTTGATCGAATCGAGGTGTTAAAATGATATCCCCCATCATCCGCATCATGATCAGCACTCTGAACACTCGAAACCCTATTGTATGTATCTCCAGCACCTCGCATCTCAAGGGCAGCCAGCCTGTCGGATATTTGTGTCATCACAACTTCATGTCTCTCCGCTTGTTTTTGAAGAGCTTGGAGCACCAGTTTGAGTGACATGTCAGTCTCAGACGGCTCAGGCATGTTCCCCTCTTGAGACATATTGTCAAACCTGCAAAATAAATGTATCCTAGTCTACCTTGCAAAGCACTCGTGTATCACTCAAGAAAACACTCTCACTCTCAATTTTCCTTTTCGAAGTTCTTAAAACAACTCAACTCTCAAAAATTCCAGAATTAATTACCCTATAAGTAATAAGACACAAAGCAAAATTTTTACGAATCCTAGAAAACAAAAAAAACTCTACCTGAAGCTGGAACTTTTTTTTTTTTTTTGAGCGGCTGTTTTGCTGAGTTTCTTGTCAGTATGTTGTAAGGTAAGTGGTGCTTTTGGGATGTTCAAATAACGTACGAACCAGTCCTCAAATTTCAGGGAAATCGGCTCGCAAAGACTAGCTCAACCGATTTTAGAAACCCAAGAATTGAAAGGCGGTGTGGCTAAGGTGTTGGTGGTGGTTTAGGTGTGGTTTTGGAAACTGATTTTGGGGTGCTTGGGGTCTGGTTAGGTAGTTTGGGGTCGTTGAAATTCAATTAAGATTGGAAACTCAAGAATTGGAAACCAATCAAGATTTGGAGACTCAAGTTTTTTTTTTGTGGGAAACCAATCAAGATTTGGAGACTAATCAAGAATTGGAGACCAATCAAGAATTGGAAACTCAAGATTTGGGAAACTTGATTTCCTTTGTGTGAGAGCCAATTCCTTCTCTTCTTCCTTTTTTTTTTTCTCTTTCGTTTTTTTTTTTCGGCTCTTCAAGGAATACAAATTCAGTTCACACCAACAAGTTCAAGAAAACGGATGAAAGGTTATGCAAATTTCAAGAAGACCCTAGTTCTTGATTTATTGTTCAAGAACCTTCAAAACAAGACTTGGTGGTCCAAGAACTTCAAGAATTTGTTCAAGAAGTTCAAGAACTTCCCCAAATTACGTTGTGGTGTTTAGGGTTTGCAAGAACAACAACCAATACTCAAAAAATAGGCACAATAAAATTTCAGCAATACTCAAAAGAAAATTCCAGCAATACTCTAGCAACTTGGACACTAAAACAATATAAGGTACGTGACTCTTTTTTTTTTTTTTGTCTTTAAACCCTAACAACCCAAACCCAACAAAAGTATAGCAGACTCAAGAACAAAAGTTGGACAGAAAACACAAAAAAACAATACCAAACAGTTTTTTTTTTTTTATTACTCGGATGAACAGTAACGTAAACAGTATGCTACAGTAACTACGAACAGTATTTCGGAACAGTAACGATGAACAGTAATCGCTACAGTTTTTTTTTTTTTAACAAAAGACACAAACTAATAAGATATGAACAACTTCAATTGAAAGAGAATTAACCTGATGCTCTGATTACCAACTGATGAGCAACCCTAGGGGAAGACCCTCCTAGACCCTCCCAACCTTGTAATTATCAGAGTTGGATCGTTTCTCCCAATGAAAATTGAACTCGATTGTTCTCATGAACTCAAGACCTCTGACACACAAAGGCAATCAGCAACCTTAAGCAAATAATGATGGATGAAGAGACACCACGATTAGGGAACAAGCTAATCGATAAAGTCAGATTTGAATCCTAAGCAATGAACTCAAGAATTCAAGAGTAAGTTCGATTAAGAACTTGAAGGAAAATTCCTCACGATTTCTGGTTGTAATATCTCCCTTTTACTCATACAAGAGGTGCCTTTTATAGGCCAGAACTAGGGTAAATCCGTTTGGAGTAATGATTGATAATCTACCTAAAATATAGGAGCGGCTCCTACATTCCAGCCAGGAATTCGGGCAGAAACTTAAAGAGCCAGCTCTTTAAGGCATCCCGACAAGGCCTAATAATTAATGAAACTTACTAATGGATTAAAACTCAAGGACAACATGTCCTTTGTACGATTCACAACTACTAAACTAGGCAGCTTTAAAACAACTACTAACTAATCTACCAAGTAGGAGATCATTCTTGCACTTCAAATGTGCAAGTGAGCAAGGTAACTTCACGGTCCATCAATTCTTCAAACTTAGCCTGCTCCTTACTTGTATGGTGAATAATCAAGACTCTTAAAGCTTCCTTCACCTTCTTGGATCTTGATCTTGTCATCGGACCATCAATGTTGACCAAAGGGTCCTTGACCCAAAGTTGAAGTTGTTGCGCACCCGTATCCGCATCACAATGAGTTAAGGTTTGAATGATTTTCTGCCTGTACTTGCTGTATGGATAGTATATGTTGTATCTGAGCTTATATAAGAGGTTGTGGTGGTGATTGAAGCAAGAAATGAAGAAAGTTTCCTTTGAAACCGTAAAATTCCAGATTTCTGGAAATCTTAGCTTCAGTTCTGTCCGGTTCTATTTCATCATGTTAGAGGCCGAACTAGGTTTAGCACAAAACATAAAAGTTGTAGAGAATGACATTTTGTGGTTGCCTACAAAATGTCAGCCCAATCTGAGTAACGTAGCCTGTAAAAAGACCAAAATACCCTCACTGCCTTAGGATGCATGCAGTGATCCGTTTTAGACAGTTCAACCAATTGACCGTGTCTATTCACTATGATTCGTGCTGATTTAGCCATTTTCCAAAGCATGAAAGTTTTAGTACTTTGTCTTAGCTTTTCCAAACCTCCAAGAACGCCTTAAACGGAGTTTTGTAACTTGCGATATGGCCATTTGAAGGCAGTATGGTTAATTAGCCGATTAGTTGGAATTTGGTTCTGTGAATTGGGAATTTGACTGGGTTACACTAGAAATTAGACTAGGTGGTATTCACCAAAGTTGTAGCTCTCTGCCTTATCTTCCAAACGGTATAATTTACACCTCAATCTGATATGTGTAGCCTCGGTTGTGTCCGTTACGCAAAAACACGTCAGATCTGTCTTTTGTTAAACTTCATTTCCGCACATGTTGTTAGCTTGATTTTGTATTTGTATGACCTTGAGCCTATTGAACGACTATTGAAATGAGATTATTTTGTGTAACTTTGGGGTTGTTGGGAGAAAATATTGAAGCCATAAATGGCTGAAAAATGGGTAAACACAAGGGGCATGCCGCCAAATTTTCACGAGAAACAAAAACTAGCCTTTGGAGTTCTAGTTCTGTATTTTGTAAATATGACTTGAATACCCTAAAAACTGGGTCGAGGTGTCTTCATGAAAGTTGTAACCTTTTATCTAAGTTTCGAGACACTAGCTAGTACATTTTGATCCGATAACCACAGCTCCAATTATGATCAAAATCGTGTAACCCGTTTTATACCGTTTTTTGATTATTTCTTACCGTTCTCAATCATTTCAGTTATAAACTGCTATTGTATAGCCGTTTCACTTATGTGTGTATATACTCTATCTATACAGACTGTGAGGCTTTTGACAGTGACGGTCAAGCTCAGTGACTTGTATCGTTTTTCGTACCAAACTTTATCAAGTGAGTAATTGGGTTGTTTATTGATGTGGAATTGTTAAAGTGCTTTGTATATGTTAAATGGGTACTTAGGCGAGAGTGTATTTTATCTCACTCGACCTAACCCCATCCATTGTTTTGATTTCCTATATGAGAATATATGCCTTATGTTGAGTATCACCCTTTTGCTGTGTGCTGATGGGGGAGATTACATGACTTGAGTATCACCCTTTTGCTGTGTGCTGATGGGGGTGATTACATGACTTGAATTGAACCCCATTTGCTGTGTGTTGTTTGGGGTAAGTACTTTGTTATGTACTTTGTCGAGAGATACCATCTATTGAGAGATCGGATATCTCAGGGCTTGGTTCCAAGGGTTAGACGAACTATTCGAGCCAGTTGGGGCTTGGTCGAAGATAGTTCCATGCTAAACTTGGGATTTAGTTCCTTGTTAAAGCTTTGACGAAAGCTAAGTTATTTTATTTCGCTCGAGCTGCTGTGTGCTGTTGACTGGCCAGCGGGGGTTGATAAGGTGAACGGGGAAGTTTAAGTGGAGTCTACGGACCATGAGTACTTTGGTTGACGGAGTGTCAACTGGCGTTCAAGTTCGGGGAATTGAATTGATTTTGGAGCCACCCGTATCCTACCATTGTGTTGTTACTTTTCTGTTGTGGATGTGAAATATCCTGATTTACTTGTTTAATTATGTGAGTTTACATTTTACCCCTGGTTATTCACTAATCATATAGCTTATCCCATTCCATTTGTTTTCCTTAGCAGGGGGCCGACGCGGGGATCGCTCGGGAAGGTGGTTACAATTTTGGCGATAGAATAGTTGAATTGTACTTGTTATAAGTTGGCTAATAAGATGTATATATTTGTCGTGGTGGTTATAGTTATCAGCTTTTCTAGGGTTTACTTTCAGGTACTGGTGGTATATATGACATGATGTACTAATTTATGCAACCTTTGAAGCTATAATAGAGTACATAGAACTTACTTTTGGTGTGAACTTTATTTTCTAGTTTTAGAGTTTTGAGTCCTGGTGTGAGTTGGACAGGCGACCCGCCGAACCCTTTGATACGCCTTAGGGGGAGGTGGGGCCGTCACATGTGGTATCAGAGCCTGCTTCGCGTGGTTTCTGCGCGGAGTGAGTTTGGGCCAAGTGGTGAATAAGTATGAAGGACTAAGTGCTCATTTAAGCATAACTTATGGATCATAAATGTTATAGGCTTCAAATCTTTCTCATGGTATCTGAGAACCATAGATAGGTACGTCAGGTAGAAATTTCGAATGTAGATAGTTTATTCTTGGGGCTGGCCAGCTCGAGATGTGAATTATCTTATTTTGATTTTTCGTGTCTGAGTACTCCAGAGTTGAGGTGCTGCTAAGTACTTGAGACTTGCATTTTGGGAACATGAACAGACTTTGTCTGGCTAGAGTGAGTGCAAGAGATCAATGGGCACCTTGGGAAGCGGAGTAAGAAACCGGACAGGGGTGATTTTCACTGAGTGTGGGACGACAAGTCGCGTTTTCTTTCATTTTGCCCTTGCATTGTCCCTACATGTCATTTACTTGTGGTATGTTAATGCCTACATATATAGTACTTACTGCACTTGACTTTGTCTAACTTGAAATGTCCCTTGGTGTATATGGTGCATTATATTGTGCATATTTTTGGCGTGACTTGTATATATATGTATACATTTTGATCTTTTGAATATTTCATGCATTTTATTACTTTTCAACACTTTGATCTTGTATCATATTTTGTCCCAATTATAGAAACTATAAAACCATCAAATGGAGATTCGTGGTGGGGGTAGAGGACGAGGACAAGGAACCGAAGGAGTAACCAATGAAAATGCGAATACACAAGCCGAAACCCAGGTAGCTACAGCCATACAGCGAATGGCTGATTTATTAGAACAAATGGTCAACCAACAGGGTCAAAGCCAAGTACAGCATCCTGGAAATCATGAGGGAGAGGACCGTACCTTAGAACGGTTCCAGAAATTTCTACCGCCAAAATTCTTGGGTGGACCTAGCCCTGATATAGCGGAGAGTTGGTTGGAGCGAATGTTAGACATTTTTGCTGCGTTAGGATACTCGGAGGAACGGCAGATAGCTTTCGCCATTTTTCAATTTGAGGGAGCAGCTCGTGCCTGGTAGAATGTGATTCGAGCCAAATGGGATAGAGAGTAAATCCCATGGACATGGGTGAATTTCACTCGTGAGTTTAATGAGAAGTACTTACCGCTACTTGTTCAGGAAAGGCGAGAGGATGAGTTCATACGCCTACGTCAAGGGATTATGAGTGTGGCGGAGTACGAGACACAGTTTACCAAACTTTCTCGTTTTGCTCCAGAATTAGTACTGACAGACCAAAGGAGAATTCGTCGGTTTGTTCAGGGTTTGAATGTGGAGATTCAGGAAACACTGATAGCTGCTCAATTGGAGACTCATAGTCAAGCGATTGAAAAGGCACAACGAATTGAAAGTACTAAGAGTCAAGTAAAAGCCTTTCATGATAAGAAAAGAAGGCACCCAGATACAAGTAGTTATATTGAGGGACAGAACTCAGGGAGCGAGCCACCACCTAAGAAGGGTCGAGGAATAGGTGGACCACGATACACTGGGATGCCAAATCAAAGAAATATTGAGAAAAATCCGGTAGGGAGAGAGACCCAAAGGGGTACCTCACAAGGAGGTCCGACATCAGGACCTAGAATGGCATGTGGATATTGTGGGACTGCTAATCACATAGAAAATAATTGTTGGAAGAAAGGACAAGTACAGAAATGCTACCGATGTGGTAGTGCTGAGCATTTGATTGCTCAGTGTCCTCACCTACCAAAAGAAAGAAATTTGTCAAGGGCAGAAGGGAACACGTCTAAGTCGACTGATGCCACGGGTAATCGACCGAAAGTGCCGGCAAGGACCTATGCAATAGGAAGCCAAGAGGTGACAGACCCATTGGCAATCTCCGAAGGTACCTTCCCTATTTTCCATCATATTGAGGTTTCTTTCTACTCGTTTTACAAGATATTTAAAGACCATTGAGACTGTGAGATAAGGATTATATGGTTGGATCTTAGATTGCGATATATAGAATGACCAATTCTTGAGATAATCTTTACCACTACTGATGAACTCGAGTATTCCAACCCTTAGCTCGTTGATTGCAATTTCGAGAACAAAATTCTTTGAGGGAGGGGAGATTGTGACACCCCAACTTTTAGGATCATCTTTTGTTTAGTTTCAAAGAGGATATTACGGTTTCTTTAGTTTATTTTTATTTTAAAACATTATTTTGGTTTAAAGAAGAAACTAAAGTCATTTCTTTGGGTTTGATTTAAAACCTTGTTTTATTTTAAAAGACTTGAAACCCTAAAAGTCTAATCAAAACCCTAATTGCACTTGTGACTGACCGTTTTCTCAAATTTCTCACATTTTAACCGAAACCCTAAATTCAATTTATGGAATTGTAAAACCCTCACGTTTTTTTCTTAAAAATCCCCTTTTATTTGGAACTTATGGTTTTATAATAGCCCTACTACCCAATCACACCACAATAAGTGTAAATAATATAGAAGTAAGGGTTTTCGTTGTCCGTTTTCAAGTTCGAGCGAATTAGGGTTTTCACGTTTTTTCATAGTGTGACTATTCGGTACGGAGTGAGGAACAAATTTGGTAGCTAAGAGTGACTTTTGGATGAGGAAATATTATATGATTTGAAGTGATAATAATAATTTAGTGATTAGAAGGCAAAAACCCTAGTATACGTGATTTAAGAAAAAAACGGCTCGAACCGACGGGTATCGATCACTACCGATTGAACCCACCACTTGACCACCACTTCCTTACCACCACATACCCTTGATATTTTTGCAAAATATCCCCCCTCATTCTCAGCCTTATAACCGAAACATGTGGCCCAAAATGGAAGGAAAAGAAAGAGAAATTTGGATGGCTTTGGTGGTGACAAGTGTCACTCACCTATGGTTTCTTGCCAAACCTTTTGTCTTGCCTTCTTAACACCATATTTATCTCTAAAAATAACTCCAAAAGCTCTTCATTTCTGCACCATAACAGCCGAGAGTGAGAGAGAGGAGAGCAAGAGAGAACAACCTCACTTCATCTTGAGTTTGAAGCATTTGAGTGAGAAAAGAAAAAAAAAAACAGGATTTTAAACCTGTTAAATCCTTCTTTGAGTACTTGGATAGCTTGGTAGGGGAAAAGATCACAAGAAGAGGTGGTGCATAATTCTTGGAAGTATCTTTGAGAGGTATATGGGCTGACCTTCATATTTACTTCCCTTAGTTTTGTCTAAGTTGAGTAATACCTTGTAAACTTGCTTGTGATGTTTAGTCCATGTGATTTTGGGTGATTGTAGTGATGACAATGAGATAAAGTTTGAATGATTTTCTGCCTATACTTGCTGTATGATAGTATATGTTGTATTTGAGCTTATATAAGAGGTTGTGGTGGTGATTGAAGCAAAAAATGAAGAAAGTTTCCTTTGAAACCGTAAAATTCCAGATTTCTGGAAATCTTAGCTTCAGTTCTGTCCGGTTCTATTTCATCATGTTAAAGGCCGAACTAGGCTTAGCACAAAACATGAAAGTTGTAGAGAATGACATTTTATGATTTCTTACAAAATTTCAGCCCAATTTGAACAACGTCGCCTATTAAAAGACCAAAATACCCTCACTGCCCTAGGATGCATCCAGTGATCCGTTTTAGACAGTTCATCCAATTGACCGTGTCTATTCACTATGATTCGTGCTGATTTAGCCATTTGCCAAAACATAAAAGTTTTATTACTTTGTCTTAGATTTTCAACACCTCCAAGAACGCCTTAAACGGACTTTGGTAACTTGAGATATGGCCATTTGAAGGCAGTACAGTTAATTAGCCGATTAGTTGGAATTTGGTTCTGTGAATTGGGAATTTGACTGGGTTACACTAGAAATTAGACTAGGTGGTCTTCACCAAAGTTGTAGCTCTCTGCCTTATCTTCCAAACGGTATAAGTTACACCTCAATCTGATATGTGTAGCCCCGGTTGTGTCCGTTACGCAAAAACACATCAGATCTGTCTTTTGTTAAACTTCATTTCCGCACATGTTGTTAGCTTGATTTTGTATTTGTATGACCTTGAACCTATTGAACGGCTATTGAAATGAGATTATGTTGTGTGTAAATTTGGGGTTGTTGGAAGAAAATATTGAAGCCATAAATGGCTGAAAAATGGGTAAACACAAGGGGCATGCCGCCAAATTTTCACGAGAAACAAAAACTAGCCTTTGGAGTTCTAGTTCTGTATTTTGTAAATATGACTTGAATACCCTAAAAACTGGGTCGAGGTGTCTTCATGAAAGTTGTAACCTTTTATCTAAGTTTCAAGACACTAGCTAGTACATTTTGATCCGATAACCACAGCTCCAATTATGATCAAAATCGTGTAACCCGTTTTATACCGTTTTTTGATTATTTTTTACCGTTCTCAATCATTTCAGTTATAAACTGCTATTGTATAGCCGTTTCACTTATGTGTGCATATACTCTATCTATACACACTGTGAGGCTTTTGACAGTGACGGTCAAGCTCAGTGACTTGTATCATTTTTCGTACCAAACTTTATCAAGTGAGTAATTGGGTTGTTTATTGATGTGGAATTGTTAAAGTGCTTTGTATATGTTAAATGGGTACTTAGGCGAGAGTGTATTTTATCTCACTCGACCTAACCCCATCCATTGTTTTGATTTCCTATATGAGAATATATGCCTTATGTTGAGTATCACCCTTTTGCTGTGTGCTGATGGGGGTGATTACATGACTTGAGTATCACCCTTTTGCTGTGTGCTGATGGGGGTGATTACATGACTTGAATTGAACCCCATTTGCTGTGTGTTGTTTGGGGTAAGTACTTTGTTATGTACTTTGTCGAGAGATACCATCTATTGAGAGATCGGATATCTCAGGGCTTGGTTCCAAGGGTTAGACGAACTATTCGAACCAGTTGGGGCTTGGTCGAAGATAGTTCCATGCTAAACTTGGGATTTAGTTCCTTGTTAAAGCTTTGACGAAAGCTAAGTTATTTTATTTCGCTCGAGCTGCTGTGTGCTGTTGACTGGCCAGCGGGGGTTGATAAGGTGAACGGGGAAGTTTAAGTGGAGTCTACGGACCATGAGTACTTTGGTTGACGGAGTGTCAACTGGCGTTCAAGTTCGGGGAATTGAATTGATTTTGGAGCCACCCGTATCCTACCATTGTGTTGTTACTTTTCTGTTGTGGATGTGAAATATCCTGATTTACTTGTTTAATTATGTGAGTTTACATTTTACCCCTGGTTATTCACTAATCATATAGCTTATCCCATTCCATTTGTTTTCCTTAGCAGGGGGCCGACGCGGGGATCGCTCGGGAAGGTGGTTACAATTTTGGCGATAGAATAGTTGAATTGTACTTGTTATAAGTTGGCTAATAAGATGTATATATTTGTCGTGGTGGTTATAGTTATCAGCTTTTCTAGGGTTTACTTTCAGGTACTGGTGGTATATATGACATGATCTACTAATTTATGCAACCTTTGAAGCTATAATAGAGTACATAGAACTTACTTTTGGTGTGAACTTTATTTTCTAGTTTTAGAGTTTTGAGTCCTGGTGTGAGTTGGACAGGCGACCCGCCGAACCCTTTGATACGCCTTAGGGGGAGGTGGGGCCGTCACATGTGGTATCAGAGCCTGTTTCGCGTGGTTTCTGCGCGGAGTGAGTTTGGGCCAAGTGGTGAATAAGTATGAAGGACTAAGTGCTCATTTAAGCATAACTTATGGATCATAAATGTTATAGGCTTCAAATCTTTCTCATGGTATCTGAGAACCATAGATAGGTACGTCAGGTAGAAATTTCGAATGTAGATAGTTTATTCTTGGGACTGGCCAGCTCGAGATGTGAATTATCTTATTTTGGATTTTCGTGTCTGAGTACTCCAGAGTTGAGGTGCTGCTAAGTACTTGAGACTTGCATTTTGGGAACATGAACAGACTTTGTCTGGCTAGAGTGAGTGCAAGAGATCAATGGGCACCTTGGGAAGCGGAGTAAGAAACCGGACAGGGGTGATTTTCACTGAGTGTGGGACGACAAGTCGCGTTTTCTTTCATTTTGCCCTTGCATTGTCCCTACATGTCATTTACTTGCGGTATGTTAATGCCTACATATATAGTACTTACTGCACTTGACTTTGTCTAACTTGAAATGTCCCTTGGTATATATGGTGCATTATATTGTGCATATTTTTGGCGTGACTTGTATATATATGTATACATTTTGATCTTTTGAATATTTCATGCATTTTATTACTTTTCAACACTTTGATCTTGTATCATATTTTGTCCCAATTATAGAAACTATAAAACCATCAAATGGAGATTCGTGGTGGGGGTAGAGGACGAGGACAAGGAACCGAAGGAGTAACCAATGAAAATGCGAATACACAAGCCGAAACCCAGGTAGCTACAGCCATACAGTGAATGGCTGATTTATTAGAACAAATGGTCAACCAACAGGGTCAAAGCCAAGTACAGCATCCTGGAAATCATGAGGGAGAGGACCGTACCTTAGAACGGTTCCAGAAATTTCTACCGCCAAAATTCTTGGGTGGACCTAGCCCTGATATAGCGGAGAGTTGGTTGGAGCGAATGTTAGACATTTTTGCTGCGTTAGGATACTCGGAGGAACGGCAGATAGCTTTCGCCATTTTTCAATTTGAGGGAGCAGCTCGTGCCTGGTAGAATGTGATTCGAGCCAAATGGGATAGAGAGTAAATCCCATGGACATGGGTGAATTTCACTCGTGAGTTTAATGAGAAGTACTTACCGCTACTTGTTCAGGAAAGGCGAGAGGATGAGTTCATACGCCTACGTCAAGGGATTATGAGTGTGGCGGAGTACGAGACACAGTTTACCAAACTTTCTCGTTTTGCTCCAGAATTAGTACTGACAGACCAAAGGAGAATTCGTCGGTTTGTTCAGGGTTTGAATGTGGAGATTCAGGAAACACTGATAGCTGCTCAATTGGAGACTCATAGTCAAGCGATTGAAAAGGCACAACGAATTGAAAGTACTAAGAGTCAAGTAAAAGCCTTTCATGATAAGAAAAGAAGGCACCCAGATACAAGTAGTTATATTGAGGGACAGAGCTCAGGGAGCGAGCCACCACCTAAGAAGGGTCGAGGAATAGGTGGACCACGATACACTGGGATGCCAAATCAAAGAAATATTGAGAAAAATCCGGTAGGGAGAGAGACCCAAAGGGGTACCTCACAAGGAGGTCCGACATCAGGACCTAGAATGGCATGTGGATATTGTGGGACTGCTAATCACATAGAAAATAATTGTTGGAAGAAAGGACAAGTACAGAAATGCTACCGATGTGGTAGTGCTGAGCATTTGATTGCTCAGTGTCCTCACCTACCAAAAGAAAGAAATTTGTCAAGGGCAGAAGGGAACACGTCTAAGTCGACTGATGCCACGGGTAATCGACCGAAAGTGCCGGCAAGGACCTATGCAATAGGAAGCCAAGAGGTGACAGACCCATTGGCAATCTCCGAAGGTACCTTCCCTATTTTCCATCATATTGAGGTTTCTTTCTACTCGTTTTACAAGATATTTAAAGACCATTGAGACTGTGAGATAAGGATTATATGGTTGGATCTTAGATTGCGATATATAGAATGACCAATTCTTGAGATAATCTTTACCACTACTGATGAACTCGAGTATTCCAACCCTTAGCTCGTTGATTGCAATTTCGAGAACAAAATTCTTTGAGAGAGGGGAGATTGTGACACCCCAACTTTTAGGATCATCTTTTGTTTAGTTTCAAAGAGGATATTACGGTTTCTTTAGTTTATTTTTATTTTAAAACATTATTTTGGTTTAAAGAAGAAACTAAAGTCATTTCTTTGGGTTTGATTTAAAATCTTGTTTTATTTTAAAAGACTTGAAACCCTAAAAGTCTAATCAAAACCCTAGTTTCACTTGTGACTGACCGTTTTCTCAAATTTCTCACATTTTAACCGAAACCCTAAATTCAATTTATGGAATTGTAAAACCCTCACGTTTTTTTCTTAAAAATCCCCTTTTATTTGGAACTTATGGTTTTATAATAGCCCTACTACCCAATCACACCACAATAAGTGTAAATAATATAGAAGTAAGGGTTTTCGTTGTCCGTTTTCAAGTTCGAGCGAATTAGGGTTTTCACGTTTTTTCATAGTGTGACTATTCGGTACGGAGTGAGGAACAAATTTGGTAGCTAAGAGTGACTTTTGGATGAGGAAATATTATATGATTTGAAGTGATAATAATAATTTAGTGATTAGAAGGCAAAAACCCTAGTATACGTGATTTAAGAAAAAAACGGCTCGAACCGACGGGTATCGATCACTACCGATTGAACCCACCACTTGACCACCACTTCCTTACCACCACATACCCTTGATATTTTTGCAAAATATCCCCCCTCATTCTCAGCCTTATAACCGAAACATGTGGCCCAAAATGGAAGGAAAAGAAAGAGAAATTTGGATGGCTTTGGTGGTGACAAGTGTCACTCACCTATGGTTTCTTGCCAAACCTTTTGTCTTGCCTTCTTAACACCATATTTATCTCTAAAAATAACTCCAAAAGCTCTTCATTTCTGCACCATAACAGCCGAGAGTGAGAGAGAGGAGAGCAAGAGAGACCAACCTCACTTCATCTTGAGTTTGAAGCATTTGAGTGAGAAAAGAAAAAAAAAAACAGGATTTTAAACCTGTTAAATCCTTCTTTGAGTACTTGGATAGCTTGGTAGGGGAAAAGATCACAAGAAGAGGTGGTGCATAATTCTTGGAAGTATCTTTGAGAGGTATATGGGCTGACCTTCATATTTACTTCCCTTAGTTTTGTCTAAGTTGAGTAATACCTTGTAAACTTGCTTGTGATGTTTAGTCCATGTGATTTTGGGTGATTGTAGTGATGACAATGAGATAAAGTTTGAATGATTTTCTGCCTATACTTGCTGTATGATAGTATATGTTGTATTTGAGCTTATATAAGAGGTTGTGGTGGTGATTGAAGCAAAAAATGAAGAAAGTTTCCTTTGAAACCGTAAAATTCCAGATTTCTGGAAATCTTAGCTTCAGTTCTGTCCGGTTCTATTTCATCATGTTAAAGGCCGAACTAGGCTTAGCACAAAACATGAAAGTTGTAGAGAATGACATTTTATGATTTCTTACAAAATTTCAGCCCAATTTGAACAACGTCGCCTATTAAAAGACCAAAATACCCTCACTGCCCTAGGATGCATCCAGTGATCCGTTTTAGACAGTTCATCCAATTGACCGTGTCTATTCACTATGATTCGTGCTGATTTAGCCATTTGCCAAAACATAAAAGTTTTATTACTTTGTCTTAGATTTTCAACACCTCCAAGAACGCCTTAAACGGACTTTGGTAACTTGAGATATGGCCATTTGAAGGCAGTACAGTTAATTAGCCGATTAGTTGGAATTTGGTTCTGTGAATTGGGAATTTGACTGGGTTACACTAGAAATTAGACTAGGTGGTCTTCACCAAAGTTGTAGCTCTCTGCCTTATCTTCCAAACGGTATAAGTTACACCTCAATCTGATATGTGTAGCCCCGGTTGTGTCCGTTACGCAAAAACACATCAGATCTGTCTTTTGTTAAACTTCATTTCCGCACATGTTGTTAGCTTGATTTTGTATTTGTATGACCTTGAACCTATTGAACGGCTATTGAAATGAGATTATGTTGTGTGTAAATTTGGGGTTGTTGGAAGAAAATATTGAAGCCATAAATGGCTGAAAAATGGGTAAACACAAGGGGCATGCCGCCAAATTTTCACGAGAAACAAAAACTAGCCTTTGGAGTTCTAGTTCTGTATTTTGTAAATATGACTTGAATACCCTAAAAACTGGGTCGAGGTGTCTTCATGAAAGTTGTAACCTTTTATCTAAGTTTCAAGACACTAGCTAGTACATTTTGATCCGATAACCACAGCTCCAATTATGATCAAAATCGTGTAACCCGTTTTATACCGTTTTTTGATTATTTTTTACCGTTCTCAATCATTTCAGTTATAAACTGCTATTGTATAGCCGTTTCACTTATGTGTGCATATACTCTATCTATACACACTGTGAGGCTTTTGACAGTGACGGTCAAGCTCAGTGACTTGTATCATTTTTCGTACCAAACTTTATCAAGTGAGTAATTGGGTTGTTTATTGATGTGGAATTGTTAAAGTGCTTTGTATATGTTAAATGGGTACTTAGGCGAGAGTGTATTTTATCTCACTCGACCTAACCCCATCCATTGTTTTGATTTCCTATATGAGAATATATGCCTTATGTTGAGTATCACCCTTTTGCTGTGTGCTGATGGGGGTGATTACATGACTTGAGTATCACCCTTTTGCTGTGTGCTGATGGGGGTGATTACATGACTTGAATTGAACCCCATTTGCTGTGTGTTGTTTGGGGTAAGTACTTTGTTATGTACTTTGTCGAGAGATACCATCTATTGAGAGATCGGATATCTCAGGGCTTGGTTCCAAGGGTTAGACGAACTATTCGAGCCAGTTGGGGCTTGGTCGAAGATAGTTCCATGCTAAACTTGGGATTTAGTTCCTTGTTAAAGCTTTGACGAAAGCTAAGTTATTTTATTTCGCTCGAGCTGCTGTGTGCTGTTGACTGGCCAGCGGGGGTTGATAAGGTGAACGGGGAAGTTTAAGTGGAGTCTACGGACCATGAGTACTTTGGTTGACGGAGTGTCAACTGGCGTTCAAGTTCGGGGAATTGAATTGATTTTGGAGCCACCCGTATCCTACCATTGTGTTGTTACTTTTCTGTTGTGGATGTGAAATATCCTGATTTACTTGTTTAATTATGTGAGTTTACATTTTACCCCTGGTTATTCACTAATCATATAGCTTATCCCATTCCATTTGTTTTCCTTAGCAGGGGGCCGACGCGGGGATCGCTCGGGAAGGTGGTTACAATTTTGGCGATAGAATAGTTGAATTGTACTTGTTATAAGTTGGCTAATAAGATGTATATATTTGTCGTGGTGGTTATAGTTATCAGCTTTTCTAGGGTTTACTTTCAGGTACTGGTGGTATATATGACATGATCTACTAATTTATGCAACCTTTGAAGCTATAATAGAGTACATAGAACTTACTTTTGGTGTGAACTTTATTTTCTAGTTTTAGAGTTTTGAGTCCTGGTGTGAGTTGGACAGGCGACCCGCCGAACCCTTTGATACGCCTTAGGGGGAGGTGGGGCCGTCACATGTGGTATCAGAGCCTGTTTCGCGTGGTTTCTGCGCGGAGTGAGTTTGGGCCAAGTGGTGAATAAGTATGAAGGACTAAGTGCTCATTTAAGCATAACTTATGGATCATAAATGTTATAGGCTTCAAATCTTTCTCATGGTATCTGAGAACCATAGATAGGTACGTCAGGTAGAAATTTCGAATGTAGATAGTTTATTCTTGGGACTGGCCAGCTCGAGATGTGAATTATCTTATTTTGGATTTTCGTGTCTGAGTACTCCAGAGTTGAGGTGCTGCTAAGTACTTGAGACTTGCATTTTGGGAACATGAACAGACTTTGTCTGGCTAGAGTGAGTGCAAGAGATCAATGGGCACCTTGGGAAGCGGAGTAAGAAACCGGACAGGGGTGATTTTCACTGAGTGTGGGACGACAAGTCGCGTTTTCTTTCATTTTGCCCTTGCATTGTCCCTACATGTCATTTACTTGCGGTATGTTAATGCCTACATATATAGTACTTACTGCACTTGACTTTGTCTAACTTGAAATGTCCCTTGGTATATATGGTGCATTATATTGTGCATATTTTTGGCGTGACTTGTATATATATGTATACATTTTGATCTTTTGAATATTTCATGCATTTTATTACTTTTCAACACTTTGATCTTGTATCATATTTTGTCCCAATTATAGAAACTATAAAACCATCAAATGGAGATTCGTGGTGGGGGTAGAGGACGAGGACAAGGAACCGAAGGAGTAACCAATGAAAATGCGAATACACAAGCCGAAACCCAGGTAGCTACAGCCATACAGTGAATGGCTGATTTATTAGAACAAATGGTCAACCAACAGGGTCAAAGCCAAGTACAGCATCCTGGAAATCATGAGGGAGAGGACCGTACCTTAGAACGGTTCCAGAAATTTCTACCGCCAAAATTCTTGGGTGGACCTAGCCCTGATATAGCGGAGAGTTGGTTGGAGCGAATGTTAGACATTTTTGCTGCGTTAGGATACTCGGAGGAACGGCAGATAGCTTTCGCCATTTTTCAATTTGAGGGAGCAGCTCGTGCCTGGTAGAATGTGATTCGAGCCAAATGGGATAGAGAGTAAATCCCATGGACATGGGTGAATTTCACTCGTGAGTTTAATGAGAAGTACTTACCGCTACTTGTTCAGGAAAGGCGAGAGGATGAGTTCATACGCCTACGTCAAGGGATTATGAGTGTGGCGGAGTACGAGACACAGTTTACCAAACTTTCTCGTTTTGCTCCAGAATTAGTACTGACAGACCAAAGGAGAATTCGTCGGTTTGTTCAGGGTTTGAATGTGGAGATTCAGGAAACACTGATAGCTGCTCAATTGGAGACTCATAGTCAAGCGATTGAAAAGGCACAACGAATTGAAAGTACTAAGAGTCAAGTAAAAGCCTTTCATGATAAGAAAAGAAGGCACCCAGATACAAGTAGTTATATTGAGGGACAGAGCTCAGGGAGCGAGCCACCACCTAAGAAGGGTCGAGGAATAGGTGGACCACGATACACTGGGATGCCAAATCAAAGAAATATTGAGAAAAATCCGGTAGGGAGAGAGACCCAAAGGGGTACCTCACAAGGAGGTCCGACATCAGGACCTAGAATGGCATGTGGATATTGTGGGACTGCTAATCACATAGAAAATAATTGTTGGAAGAAAGGACAAGTACAGAAATGCTACCGATGTGGTAGTGCTGAGCATTTGATTGCTCAGTGTCCTCACCTACCAAAAGAAAGAAATTTGTCAAGGGCAGAAGGGAACACGTCTAAGTCGACTGATGCCACGGGTAATCGACCGAAAGTGCCGGCAAGGACCTATGCAATAGGAAGCCAAGAGGTGACAGACCCATTGGCAATCTCCGAAGGTACCTTCCCTATTTTCCATCATATTGAGGTTTCTTTCTACTCGTTTTACAAGATATTTAAAGACCATTGAGACTGTGAGATAAGGATTATATGGTTGGATCTTAGATTGCGATATATAGAATGACCAATTCTTGAGATAATCTTTACCACTACTGATGAACTCGAGTATTCCAACCCTTAGCTCGTTGATTGCAATTTCGAGAACAAAATTCTTTGAGGGAGGGGAGATTGTGACACCCCAACTTTTAGGATCATCTTTTGTTTAGTTTCAAAGAGGATATTACGGTTTCTTTAGTTTATTTTTATTTTAAAACATTATTTTGGTTTAAAGAAGAAACTAAAGTCATTTCTTTGGGTTTGATTTAAAACCTTGTTTTATTTTAAAAGACTTGAAACCCTAAAAGTCTAATCAAAACCCTAATTGCACTTGTGACTGACCGTTTTCTCAAATTTCTCACATTTTAACCGAAACCCTAAATTCAATTTATGGAATTGTAAAACCCTCACGTTTTTTTCTTAAAAATCCCCTTTTATTTGGAACTTATGGTTTTATAATAGCCCTACTACCCAATCACACCACAATAAGTGTAAATAATATAGAAGTAAGGGTTTTCGTTGTCCGTTTTCAAGTTCGAGCGAATTAGGGTTTTCACGTTTTTTCATAGTGTGACTATTCGGTACGGAGTGAGGAACAAATTTGGTAGCTAAGAGTGACTTTTGGATGAGGAAATATTATATGATTTGAAGTGATAATAATAATTTAGTGATTAGAAGGCAAAAACCCTAGTATACGTGATTTAAGAAAAAAACGGCTCGAACCGACGGGTATCGATCACTACCGATTGAACCCACCACTTGACCACCACTTCCTTACCACCACATACCCTTGATATTTTTGCAAAATATCCCCCCTCATTCTCAGCCTTATAACCGAAACATGTGGCCCAAAATGGAAGGAAAAGAAAGAGAAATTTGGATGGCTTTGGTGGTGACAAGTGTCACTCACCTATGGTTTCTTGCCAAACCTTTTGTCTTGCCTTCTTATCACCATATTTATCTCTAAAAATAACTCCAAAAGCTCTTCATTTCTGCACCATAACAGCCGAGAGTGAGAGAGAGGAGAGCAAGAGAGAACAACCTCACTTCATCTTGAGTTTGAAGCATTTGAGTGGGAAAAGAAAAAAAAAACAGGATTTTAAACCTGTTAAATCCTTCTTTGAGTACTTGGATAGCTTGGTAGGGGAAAAGATCACAAGAAGAGGTGGTGCATAATTCTTGGAAGTATCTTTGAGAGGTATATGGGCTGACCTTCATATTTACTTCCCTTAGTTTTGTCTAAGTTGAGTAATACCTTGTAAACTTGCTTGTGATGTTTAGTCCATGTGATTTTGGGTGATTGTAGTGATGACAATGAGATAAGGTTTGAATGATTTTCTGCCTATACTTGTTGTATGATAGTATATGTTGTATTTGAGCTTATATAAGAGGTTGTGGTGGTGATTGAAGCAAAAAATGAAGAAAGTTTCCTTTGAAACCGTAAAATTCCAGATTTCTGGAAATCTTAGCTTCAGTTCTGTCCGGTTCTATTTCATCATGTTAAAGGCCGAACTAGGCTTAGCACAAAACATGAAAGTTGTAGAGAATGACATTTTATGATTTCTTACAAAATTTCAGCCCAATTTGAACAACATCACCTATTAAAAGACCAAAATACCCTCACTGCCCTAGGATGCATCCAGTGATCCGTTTTAGACAGTTCATCCAATTGACCGTGTCTATTCACTATGATTCGTGCTGATTTAGCCATTTGCCAAAACATAAAAGTTTTATTACTTTGTCTTAGATTTTCAACACCTCCAAGAACGCCTTAAACGGACTTTGGTAACTTGAGATATGGCCATTTGAAGGCAGTACAGTTAATTAGCCGATTAGTTGGAATTTGGTTCTGTGAATTGGGAATTTGACTGGGTTACACTAGAAATTAGACTAGGTGGTCTTCACCAAAGTTGTAGCTCTCTGCCTTATCTTCCAAACGGTATAAGTTACACCTCAATCTGATATGTGTAGCCCCGGTTGTGTCCGTTACGCAAAAACACATCAGATCTGTCTTTTGTTAAACTTCATTTCCGCACATGTTGTTAGCTTGATTTTGTATTTGTATGACCTTGAACCTATTGAACGGCTATTGAAATGAGATTATGTTGTGTGTAACTTTGGGGTTGTTGGAAGAAAATATTGAAGCCATAAATGGCTGAAAAATGGGTAAACACAAGGGGCATGCCGCCAAATTTTCACGAGAAACAAAAACTAGCCTTTGGAGTTCTAGTTCTGTATTTTGTAAATATGACTTGAATACCCTAAAAACTGGGTCGAGGTGTCTTCATGAAAGTTGTAACCTTTTATCTAAGTTTCAAGACACTAGCTAGTACATTTTGATCCGATAACCACAGCTCCAATTATGATCAAAATCGTGTAACCCGTTTTATACCGTTTTTTGATTATTTTTTACCGTTCTCAATCATTTCAGTTATAAACTGCTATTGTATAGCCGTTTCACTTATGTGTGCATATACTCTATCTATACACACTGTGAGGCTTTTGACAGTGACGGTCAAGCTCAGTGACTTGTATCATTTTTCGTACCAAACTTTATCAAGTGAGTAATTGGGTTGTTTATTGATGTGGAATTGTTAAAGTGCTTTGTATATGTTAAATGGGTACTTAGGCGAGAGTGTATTTTATCTCACTCGACCTAACCCCATCCATTGTTTTGATTTCCTATATGAGAATATATGCCTTATGTTGAGTATCACCCTTTTGCTGTGTGCTGATGGGGGTGATTACATGACTTGAGTATCACCCTTTTGCTGTGTGCTGATGGGGGTGATTACATGACTTGAATTGAACCCCATTTGCTGTGTGTTGTTTGGGGTAAGTACTTTGTTATGTACTTTGTCGAGAGATACCATCTATTGAGAGATCGGATATCTCAGGGCTTGGTTCCAAGGGTTAGACGAACTATTCGAGCCAGTTGGGGCTTGGTCGAAGATAGTTCCATGCTAAACTTGGGATTTAGTTCCTTGTTAAAGCTTTGACGAAAGCTAAGTTATTTTATTTCGCTCGAGCTGCTGTGTGCTGTTGACTGGCCAGCGGGGGTTGATAAGGTGAACGGGGAAGTTTAAGTGGAGTCTACGGACCATGAGTACTTTGGTTGACGGAGTGTCAACTGGCGTTCAAGTTCGGGGAATTGAATTGATTTTGGAGCCACCCGTATCCTACCATTGTGTTGTTACTTTTCTGTTGTGGATGTGAAATATCCTGATTTACTTGTTTAATTATGTGAGTTTACATTTTACCCCTGGTTATTCACTAATCATATAGCTTATCCCATTCCATTTGTTTTCCTTAGCAGGGGGCCGACGCGGGGATCGCTCGGGAAGGTGGTTACAATTTTGGCGATAGAATAGTTGAATTGTACTTGTTATAAGTTGGCTAATAAGATGTATATATTTGTCGTGGTGGTTATAGTTATCAGCTTTTCTAGGGTTTACTTTCAGGTACTGGTGGTATATATGACATGATGTACTAATTTATGCAACCTTTGAAGCTATAATAGAGTACATAGAACTTACTTTTGGTGTGAACTTTATTTTCTAGTTTTAGAGTTTTGAGTCCTGGTGTGAGTTGGACAGGCGACCCGCCGAACCCTTTGATACGCCTTAGGGAGAGGTGGGGCCGTCACAGTAGTTGTATCTCTAGAGATGTTGATTGGCCACTAGGGAGAGGTTTAATTCACTCTTTGGTATACGTTGATCCTTAACTTGCATTTTTTTTTTCAGAATTTTCTAAAATTTTACCAACAAGTGCAAAGATGCTCGTCTGATTTGATGGCGGTTCAGTTCTGGTCCGATAATCAATTTGGGTCCACCCTTCCTGCCCAACTAGTACTAATATTGTTGAGGCCCACAAAATGACTCATTTTCTGCTGTAAAGGACGCGACAAAAGTTTGTTGAAAAGCACTACTACCCGGTGTGAAATGTGGAAAGCATCTTCTTCACAAAACCGTTGTTGTTTATTTGAAAAAACAAAAGGCTGCGGCATTGTTGTGGCCGAAAAGCATATTCTACACATTGTTTTTTGGGTGAGAACTGTAAACTATCTCGTTTCAGATATTCGTTGAATCTCAGAAATCTGCTTGTATTGTTGTCTAATTCTCAAAAAAAAAAAATTCCTGTGAAAAATTTGCATTTATTTTGATAAATTTGCTGAGTTTTAACTACTGAATGGAGTAGAAGGCAATTATTTGGGAGGTGGCGAAGCTAGTGCTGGTTGCCGGAGTTCTGCAGTCAATTTCTTCAAATAGAGCTGATTACAGTGCTCAGTAACAACAGGTATTTTTAAATTCAAGGAAATCCAAAATAAAAAAAAAAAAAAAACAAGTTGATTGATGAGTTCATTTCCTCTGTTGTTTATATATTCTCTATGTTGAAGGAAAAATATAAACAACGGAATGAGAGAGATGCAGAACAGAATCAGTTACTTAGTTGTTTGATACCTTATGCTTGGGTTTTTTACTATTTTACCCTTTGTCAGTTGGAGGCTAAATACTTGATAAGCTTACTTATCGGTGCTAATTAATAGTTACTGATGCAATAATTTTTCTCTAAATAAAGTGACTATCTTATAGATACGAACTGACATTCATTAAAATGAATTTCTACAATTGAAACTCCTTTAGATTTTCACCTAGAACAAGTCAAATCACATGAGCATCGTATAGTGCAATAAATTTGGTAATTAAAGCATAGATTTTTCTAATTAATGTATCTAATAAGACCTCATAGAGAGGAAAACTTAAACCGAAGTGCCTTATATGTTTTTCTAACTTTCTTTTGGTTTTCCTTATTTATTTGATTGAAAACTGTGTTTCTTATTCTTTTGAAGAGTTAGTTTTGCACTTACAATACCGTGATTCTGTTCCCATCAAATCAGACAACAATTGAACACGTAAATATTATATCTCCAAATATCCTTTCTTCTAGTATTACATACATGCAATGATTTACTGTGAAGATTCTTAAAAAGAAAATATCCCAAAAGGTATTAGATTTATTAGTAATTCTTCCAAGTTACCAATTATTTGTTTAACAAAATAAAATTAGGTATTAATCATAGCGAATTGACAGGAATGACTTTGAATTACAATTAGACATTGTAAATTTTCTTATAGAAATTTGCTGAGGGAATTATTCATATTCTTATGATACATTACTATTCATCTTTCTATACCTTCATTAGGGAATCGAATGAATTTGGCACTTCATAATTAACTTTGACGCCACTTACACTTCTTCTTAATCAATCAAACGGACTTGAATGGTCGGTCATGCCCAACAACTTAAAACACTATCACAGTAGAGAAATTTAATAAATGTGTTGCCCAATATCTTTTTGAATTTTTTTTTCAGCAGAAGAGGGGTAGGACTTAAGAATCGGGGAATTCTATGCTCAATCATAAAAAATTCTTAAATGATGAAGCAATAAGACTTGCAGGATACAGGGATATGTGTATATGCATAAAAGAAAATCAAGGGCGGTCGCCCATTGCATGTTTTTTAGTAAAATCTAAAGGAGTTTCAATTGTAGAATTTTTAGATATCTGGCACAGCTGCTGAAAATTCGATTAGTCCCTTAAAAGTCTGATTTAATTCGATAAATTTGCTGGATTTTACACAGGTGGCAGCTGATAGGCAAGGCGAAGCTCTTGCTGTTGGCTGCAGCTTCTACAGTCAGTCTCTCTGCTGTTAAAGTCCATAAAAGATTGCTCGTCAAGAACAGGTAAAGTAAATTCAAGAGGGGATAAAAAAGCATAAGAAAAACTTCTTTTGGCTCAAATAATTGACTAATATTCATTACTTAAGCTAAAACGTTTCTTTTCTCAAGCTGCTGTATTTAGTCATCTGTTCACTGTAATTCATGGCTTTTGCCATTATCATTTGACAAATTATTATATTTATCTTATATTTGAAGGGGAAAAAACCCTGTGTGTGAAGTGAAAGAAAGAATGGGGGAAAAAGGCTGAAAGGATTTTTGCTTTATAATAAAAAATAGAACATGAGGATTCTGGCCTTTACTTATTTTCCAACCTGTTAGCTGATTGTTTCGTAATCATTTAGATTAAGCTGGCCAGAAATCTGTTTTTGAAAAAAAGAAAAGAAAAAAAGCAAGACATTTGTTCATGTGAATTTCTTTAAAAATTATCCTCTGCTTTTCTTGCAGGTTATTCAGGAGTTTGGAACGAGGTTATTAATCATTTCGTGGGATAACTTATGGAATTCCGTCAGTTGATTTCAAAGCTCATCGAATTGGAGAAAAGTAAGAGGTTCTTCTATATGGATACTGAGAGGTTCTTCGATATGGATATTAAGGATTTGTGTGAGAGATTTTTAAACCCACACCTATTGGAATTGCCATTGCCAGATGTTGGAGACAACCAAATTTATTTCATCGTCAATGGCCTCATGAATTGCCTTAAGTTGAGAGCAGGACTTGATCAAGATATGATTGACCTAACCAAAGACCTTCTACAGAAGCTGAAGTTGTCAAAAAATATACTTGACATTGCTACAATGCAAGGTGTTGACCCAATGCAACTGATATATCTCTTGGCTCACTATACATTCATGGTCATAAATGCTAAATGGCTGAGAAACGTATATTTGTCTTATTTTTATCAAAGGGTGCCCCATGACATCCAATTTCAAATTTCTCAACTGCATCGCAAGATTGAGCTTGTTGATCCCCAATTTCATGCAACTTCTGTACACGTCATGAAAGCTTCAAAAGAACTATCAAGGTCACCACTCACTTTTGTTCCAGAGAAGAACAAGTATATAGTGGCAGAATTTGTTGACTCTCTCCTTGGTGCTCTTAGGCAGATACTAGATTTTCACATCACTTTTATGGTCCCTGTGCAGGATCATATTCTGAATCTCCATGAGGGAGTAAAGTCAATCAGTATCCTTCTCCATGTGAAGCAAGAGAATTTCAATGCTCTACCTGACAAAATGAAGGATCATATTGGAGTTGTGATCATTGATTTAGGAATTGTAATTTGCTCCATTTCAGTGAATGAAATAAAACATGGCTTGGCAAAGGGAACAGATCTTGCAATTTCTCGTTTGGTGAAAGATCTCCAATTTGTGATGCAAGAAGTTGCACAAACGCATCCTCCATCATCATCATCACTCAGATTCCCTAGGACTAACGAGCTGGGCTCTATTGATTTCTTCTTAGAGAATCTCCAGGAAATAGCAACTTCTGAGGCCGGTTCGATTGCTTCCCCAAAGGATCAAATCCAAATAATCCAAGAAGATCTTTTATTTTTAAGATCTTTCCTACAGAAAATTGCAAAGCAGCGCAACCAGAACGTGAAATTTCAAGCTCTTTGGGATGGTGCTATGGAGGTGGCCTACAAGGCAGAGTTTGTCATCGACTCTGTTGCGCTTGGGGATAGACTTGAATGTTTGGATACTGTTGCTGGAGATATCAAGCATACGAAGACTGAGGCCCTTAAAGTCTCTGACAGCATCAGGAATGATGATGAAGCTCAGAGAGTTGCCAACAACTCTATTCACTTCAAATCACAACTCAGTACCCTAGCACTGAATGAAGTTCTGGTGGGTCTTGATGAAGAGGTAAAGACAATTGCAGATAGGCTTACCAGGGGTTCAAACCAACTAGATATTGTTTCAATTGTGGGTATGGCTGGACTTGGTAAGACAACATTAGCCAACACAATTTACCATCACCCTTCAATTTTAGGCCACTTCCATTTCCGTGCTTGGTGTACTATTTCCCAAGTATACAGCAAGCAGAATTTGTTAGTTCAAATTTTGTCCAGTATTGGTAGTGGAAGTCATGATCAATATATTAAGATGCATGAAGATGATTTGGTTGTGACGCTCTTCCAGCTTTTGAAGAGAAATAGGTATCTTATCATTTTGGATGACGTGTGGGACATTGGGGCATGGAATTTGTTGGAAAGATCGTTGCCAAACGATGCAAATGGAAGCAGGATTCTGTTCACCAGCAGGATTGAGAATTTGTCTTTGCAATTTAAATCTGATAGCCAGCCTCACCATCTCTGCCATCTTAGTGATAAAGAGTGTCTTGAATTGCTTCTGAGGAAGATATTTGGCAAAGAAGATTGTCCTCCAACGCTAATCAAAGTTTTAATGCAAGTAGCAAATAAGTGCAAGGGGCTACCTCACACAGTTGTCATTTTTGCTGGAATTCTTTCAAGAATTGAGCCAGACTGCTGGCAAGAATTTGCAGACAGCCTCAATTCCAACACTTCTAATAGCACTGAACCATTGGAGCTGAGTTACATTCATTTACCTGAATATTTGAAGCCATGCCTTCTTTACATAGGTGCATTTCGAGAAGACCAAGATATTCCTGTCCGAAAGTTGTCATGGCTTTGGATCTCTGAAGGATTTGTCCAAAAGATAGAAGGGAAGAGTCTAGATGATGTGGCAGAAGACTACTTGAAAGATTTGATTGGTAGAAGTTTGGTAATGGTAACTGAACAAAGAACTCTTGCTGGTGCCAAAATTTGCCGACTTCATGATTTAGTACATGACTTTGTTGTGGCAAAGGCCAAAAAAGAAAGTTTTCTACAGATTTCATATGGGAGTAATGACCTTCTACAGATTTCAAATTGGGGTGATGACCTTTCTACTTCTACTGGACCCAGCCCCCACCGACTGTGTATGTATTCGATGAGCGGAAAGGAGCTTGCTATGTCAAGGCCATTTTTTCCTGGACTACGTTGTTTGCTCTACTTTGGTTATGCTTGTATGGGTTCAGAAAAGCTGCATGATGGCCCCATTTGGTTTCTAAAATCAAAACTTCTTAGAGTTTTAGATTTTAGGGACATGCTTATTTCTGGCAATTTTCCAAGCGAATTATTATTGCTTGTGCACCTAAGATACTTGGCAATTAGCTTGTGGTATTCAGCATCCATTCCATCTGCCATAGACAACCTCTCAAGGTTACATACATTTCTGGTAGGAGGCAATGCTGTTGCTCGGTTGCCTAATACTATCTGGAACATTAAGACACTGAGACATCTAAGGAGAACAGAGTCTCCGCAGTCGAGTGGTTCAACACTTGGACATCAAAGGAATAAAACATTCCCGCCGAGTGGTTTTACGTTACCCACTCGCGACATTGAAAACTCCCCAAATCTAGATCATTTAGACTCTTTTAGCCTTGCAATTAACTGCTTTGGTGAACAATTGCAGAAGATACTGAAAAAGTTACCAAGCATTCGTAGGCTAAAATGCGTGCATGCAGATGCTGGAAATCAGACTGGGATTGTCAAGCTAGACAGTTTGAGTCGACTAGAATCACTTCAGCTGCATCGCTTTTATGGCTGCAAGTTTGAAGTCCCAATGAATTTGAAAAAGCTCACTCTCTCACGCAATAAATGGCCGTGGAGTGAAATTTCAACAATTGGAAAATTGCCCAATCTTGAAGTGCTTAAATTAGAAAAGAAGTCCTTCATGGGGGAAAAATGGGAAATGCAAGAAGGGGAATTCTCTAAGCTCCGATTCTTGGAATTGTCAAGATTGAATCTTTGCAACTGGACTGCCTATAATTCTGATAATTTTTCTCATCTTGAGAAATTGGTTTTGTATAGCTGTCTACGGCTGGAAGAGGTCCCTCTTTGTTTAGGGGAAAGTTCTACCATTGAAATGATTGAGGTGGAATTTTGTCGCAAGTCTCTCGTAAGTTATGTAGAACAAATTCAGCAAGAACAGATGGAGATGGGAAACCAGGATTTGAAGGTCGTTATCACACACGCCATTTGATAGGCGGCACAATTCTATTTATGCTGCAAAATTGACAACCCTTTTAGGCTTTTGTGGCATTAGTGCGGCAGAAAAGGAAAAAGCCGTTATTAAGAACACTCTAAATGACGGGGCTGTAAATTAGTTTATATTTCCTGGGGCTAAATACATTTTCCTGAGTAGAAATTACTTGTCTTTCGGGAATCTATTTCCCGAGCAAATATTCCATTTTCTCTCTCCCTTCTTCCCTTCTTTCACTGCCTCTTCCATTTTCTCTCTTTACAGCCAGAAGAGCTCAATCTGTATCCCTCTACTCAATTGTGTTTCTCCTCCATTATCTCTAGTAGTTCTCTGTTTCATGAAAAGAAAGAAGGCTAGATTTAATCCCTATTTGTGTTTTAATCTCAATTTTCTTCATCATTCATAAATTCCGATCAATAGCAGCATCATTTTTGAGGATTTTAGTGTCAATCTCTCTTCATTTCCAAGTCTTTGTGCATAAATTGAAGGATCCAAACATCACAGAGCTGGTTTCACTTCTCCAACTCTGAATTCCTAATTATCGCTGAGGAATCTCTCTTAGGTGTTGCCATTTAAATGCGAGGTAATTAGACTTTAGATATAACTATTTTAGTATGTGCAAATTTTTCATTCAGATACTTTTATTTCATACAAATGAAGAATTCTTACACGTTAATCCCATAATTGAAGCTTTTACAGATTAAAACATGGAATTTTATCGTGTTTTTGTATTTTCTGGTTGAATTCAATATGATTTAAGGTGGAATTATGAGCTTTATTTTCAAAACTTGAATGGCTTTGTTTGTCTATGCAGAATTATGTATACCTTTCTAGGTTCTGAATGCAAATCTTGTGTGTTCTTCTGGCTGTCTTTTCTTTAAAGAAAAAAGGTTTTTGATTTTAATAGTTGTTAGAAATTGTTGGCAGTTGTAAATAATTTTTCCTGCCTATAGACGCACAGAAACTCTTCTAATTTATTGACATATTCATTACTAGTTCCTTTTTTTCTTTTGGCTCGTGTCCTTTTCAGAGTTTTTTTTGTGAAGAAATTTGTAGTTTAAAGTGAACCTCTTTAGATTCTTTATTTTTTTGTGCTTTTTCTGCAGATTCTTGCAATTTTGGGGGGTTATGGATTGGCGGCAATTGGAAAGTTTTTGGAAATTTGAACTGTTGAAAAGGAAATCCATGTAGGTGCTTTCCTGGGGCAATTGAGAATTTATATAGCAAGTATGGCAGGTGGTTATTTCTTTTTGTGTTCTCCTCTTTGTAGGCATTTTTGAGATAGTTTTCTTGGATGTTACCAGTGTGACTTTGACGCCTGAATTGTTAGACAAAAAATAAACTTCTTTGCAACTGTTAATATGTATATGGTGCTGTTTAGCTAACACAAGTTCTATAGAATTTAACAAATTATGTTGAGAAGTATACTTCATCTTGATACTGAGGAAATTATGAATCTTTGCTTTTTGGGAAACTAATGGGTCATTTCTTGATGTCTGAGTTGAGTCATTTGTTGATACGTGAATCTGTGGGACCTACTTGATTGCTATTGTTTTCAGCTTGTTAGTGTTGGATATAGTTTTCTTGATAACTTTGACCAATGCATGTTAGTCTATGGTAACTGGCTTTATTCAATTCATTTTTTATTGTTCTGCTAAACAATATAATGATCAACCTGTTGCATTAAAACTATGAGGTACAGTCATATTAGGCCCTAGGAGGTATGTGGGCTTTATCTGGTTTTAAAGTTAATGACGTTCAATCCAAATATCCTTGTTAGCTATCAAATATATATGACCAACTGAATGCCATATGTTGAAAAATTAGACAATTCTTCTTCTACTGAATTAATTTCTGTTTTATAAACCATTCAGGAATTTCTATGGAATATGAGAACTCCTTATATCTTCTGTTGACGGCAGTAAGTAGAGGAGTAGATCCTCATATATGGTCTGATTTTTGCTGAGCAGGTAATCCCTATTTCTTACACATCAAGTACCAGAAAATTGGTTCCTTCCTAGCTTGCTGCATATTCTCATTATAGAGAACAAGACCATTGTCTAGAGTTGATATAATTTCCTATCTCATTTATGTATCTAAACGGGGAAAAATCTCATTGCTATTGCGTCACATAACATCAATATGATAGTAAGGGGTTACTAAGTAATTAATAGCACTGTTATGCTTTGTACAAGACTGTATTTCTTTCTCCTAGATTCTAAATCTTGCATAATTGATAGCATGTAGTTCTTCGAAATTTTCTTGGTAACCAAGTCTAATCATCTTATAACACATATTGCAAGGTCTGTAAATCTCTTGAAATCTAATGAGAAGTTGGATTGAGTTTATAGAAAAATCAATTGTTAGTTTACGTTCTTTTCTGGAGTTGAGCCAAAATTCTTCCTACAGCATCATCTCCGAGTTGCTATACCCAAAATTTTACTTTTGTATTAGGACACTTAATAACGTGAAAGGCTATGCTATATAGCTGTTGTAAATGCTGTTGATTTTGGGGGCTGTTGCTTTTAATTGACTGACCTCCTTGATCAGCATAACATGGTTATATCATCAATGGAGCTAAAGATTACATGCATAAATTAGGTTTACTTTTACTCATCCTTGTTAATTAGCTAGTTTAAGAGAAATTTGATATCATAGAGTTTGATCCTAGTGATTTTTTTTTTCAAAATAATTATCATGTAAGCAACTTCTTACGCGCCAAACACTGCCGGAGAAAGAAGGCCTCAGGCAAGTACAGTTGCATCATTCCAAGGCATCACAAAGCATTGCCTCAAGTGAAATACTTGTGGTCTGTCACTTTTTCTTAGGAATTTTCAGTGGTTTTATAGTTCGTTCTTTTTCTTCTTTGAATTTTCAATGCTTTTCCAGTTTTCTTCAAATTTGTTCCAGGCATTAGCATTTAAAATAGACTATGGACGTTTCAAGGTCAGGCAAATTCATTCTTAGTATATGAAAGTCCATTTGAGTGATAGCTTTCATTTGCTAGCACATTGCATTGACATGGTTGCATTGTAACTAGTTTTGGTGTCTATGATTCTGGGACAAAGGCTGCAATGCAAAAATTTGAAACCATGATTGTGAATATGATGAAAGCGGAGTGATTATATGCGTCTCAGAATGTTAAAAAAGATTCTGTATTAGGTTCTCATTGACACGGGTTCAATTCATGTCTAGTTTCATTTATTTTGGTATCTGGTATCTATATGGTTTGGAAAATGAGAAAGAGAAATAAAATGGGTTGGCTTTTTGGCAATGATTTTGCAGATGCTGAATATGTGGGGCTATAAAATGAATTAGGTGCATCTGGTCGAGTTTATGTGGATTGGACGGTTAAAATGAATTAAATGCATCTTGGCACTGGTGTCACATGCAAGTTAAGATGATCCGATCCTGTCCTGAGTGCCACTATTTTTAGCCATATGTTATCTTCTATTACTTGTCATGCTCTTATTTTCATTCTTGGTGGCTTTCATGTTATGTATTCCCATGCTTTAGCTTTCCTATACGCTAGTGTCCTGTCCGTTTTGTGGTCTGGAATACAGATTGAATTGTTGTAGCCCTTAGAGATAGGTTTCTTTCTTCTCAATCCTATTGATCAAACTTCTCTCAATAAATTATAGTCTTTGAATCCCTATTTCCTCGAAATCAAATATACTCATTTAGTAGTTTGGGTTCTTTTATTTTGAAAACTATAATTTTATCCTTACCGCTTACTTCTTCTCGTTGCAATATTGGTTTACATTTTTATAAGAATTTAAGTATTGAATGTGTGTGTTATATTCGCCCTGACTATACATGCAATGGCTTCCATTTTGACTGCTACTCCCGAAAAAGGCCTAAGCTTGGACTAGTTGGTAAATTATTGCCTATTTTTTCCTAGGTGGTTTAAAAAATTCTTCAAAATTTTGTAACAGGAAAATCACTCTGTTTTATCTCTTTTTTGCAGATTTACTGGAGTTGAAGGTCCAATTCCTTCCTAGCTAGCTGAAGATCTACTTAGCATTTTTTTTTCTTGCAAAATGGTAGCAGAAGGAAGCAGGGTACAAAGAGCAAGTTTACAAGGAAAGGATTGTGAGGGCATGCAAACAATTCATTTGAGGTAGTTAAAATGCTCCACGAAATCTTTTTCAAGTTGACCATCTTTGTTCTCTTTTGTTCATTGGCAGCGAAATATATTTCTGTACTGTTGCAGGTGCATGGTTGATACATGAAGATATTCTTGAGGGATGCAAATGTAGAAAATTTACTTTTGAAACCCAGGCATTTGGATGGATGAATTTTTTGCAATGGAAGTGAATTTTTAATTTGATTTTGGCAGATAGTATTTCCTTTATTGGATGACAGCAATGAAGCCTATGGTGCTGATTCCACTCATTAGGATAGTTTTACTTCTGTAGAGTGGTATTCATATGTGTTGAATCAGTTCAGTTGCATTAGTATTCATGGTTCCTTGAATTGAATTTTTGTAGGTTCAGAATTCTCGTGATTGCAGTGACAACCATGGTCATGGCATTGTCTGTCACACTAATATGCTCTCCATGCTTTTCTTTTCCTCTTTATCGAGTTGATCTGGAATAATCTTAAGGGAATAATCTATATATCATCCGAATTTCTGAAATCTTCTGTTGCACTTATCAGTTCCTTCTATGTATTGTAGTCAGAGTAATATAGAAAATTGTAGATGGCTTCTACTTGTCCCATAGACACTAAATGGCTCATGGAAGGTAGTGAGGAAAAGGAAAGACTTTCCCTTGGAATTTGTTTCTCACGTCTGGTTGCAGAGGTAAAGCAGCAGGGAAAAGGAATCAAAGAATTTGGTGAGGAGTTTGGAAGTATAATTTGCCTACAATCCCTTTGCTCACTAAAATGTGCGGAAACGAAGGAATTGGTCATCTGTTGCAGGTCGAAGCGCCCATTTTATTTCGAATTATATAGGACTTCCACTGAGATTTGGCAGTTTGGGATTTGTGTCTGTGCAAGAAGCAACTGAAGGAGGCATTCTGGATCTTTTCTTTGGTCTGAAATGTGAAGTATTCGACATGACTAGGAAGCATAAAACAACTCTAATGTTTCGAACTCAGCACAGTTCATGGGCTGTGCTCTAGAGAGGCTTCATTACTATTCGTAATTGTTCTTTTTTGGTTCAAAGTATGTTGATTTAGTCAGAATCTTTCCTGCGATGCTTTTGAGTCTATCATGCTCTTTCATTTGAGTTCATGTTTATGATCAGTTTGTGGTTGGATTGAACACTGTTGATATATTCTGTACATGTACCAAGATACTAACTGGCAAAAGTGGTCTTGCAAACTTCAATGATAATTTGCAAATCATATGTAATGAAAACTAAGAGGTAATAGCCATGATCACATAAACGAGTAAGAAAATTCAGGCTCTTTTTTCGAGCAACAGGCCATGTCACTTCTGCAAACTGAAAATGCAGAATTTCTTCCAATCATCAACTTGCTCTGTTGTATCATTACACCAATGAAAAAGGGTGGCAGCTCTGCTGTAGACAGAGTAGATGCACGATTCAACACTAACTACACATTTCTCATCCAGAAAGTACAAGTGCATCTAGAGGATGTATCTTTGTATTCATAAATGGCTTGTACAGAAAAACTAAAAGTTGAGGAATCGAAGTTTTCATTCACTATCCAGTTGAAAAAATACAATTGAATTGATGGAATGGCAGCAAAACTGAATGTAACAGGAAGATGCTACATCCATATTGCATGTTATCATCTAAAGCTTTCTGAGTTAAAGCGGATACAACTCTTGTCAAAACAAATTCTTGATCAATGGAAAAAAAGAAGATGACTTTTTCTTTGAGAAGCTTACATGCAGAAAAATTAATCCTTGAAGGACATTGAGACTCGATATCACTGATGGCTTCCAAGAATTGGTTGTTTCTTGGACAGCTGTTCCTAGGCGAAAAGAAAATTGGAAGCTGGCCATGGAGTGAGGATTTTCCCATAGCATTTTCGAGTGAAATGGTAATTGAAGCAGGTGAAGATGTGGCAGTATGAATGGCGGGCTCTTTTAGTTTTGTTTTCTTTCTATCAATGTCTAGCAGCCCAGTTCTTAGGTGTAATACTGAGATGCCATAGTTTGTATAGCTGGTACTATTGAGCTATTTTGCTCTCTGCTGGTAAATTCCCTACTTATCACGTCAATAAAATTTTTACATTTTGCCTGAAATAAAAAAGATATTAACCTATTCCCCTTCCAGGAAAAGGAATAGCCAAATTTTTTGTTAAGAAAACATGGTCATTAGTATGAATCATGTGTTCAGATTCACGATCATTTATTTTTGCTTGTCTTGTATATAGGGGTGGCTAACCTTAAAAATCCCTCTTCCCTGCATATCTAAATATTTTACCAAATTCTATTGGATAAACCTACTAGTTTTAATTCCCATTACCAAATCCTCTCACTCATGATTTCAGATTGTCCATCGGCTATCCTCGACCCACTAAAGCATCGAGTATTGGATTTTTATGATCCTCTTATTATATTATATTGGGTTACTTATCGGTAACTTCTCATAAATATCAAATCCTGACAGATAACTCATCCGTTATTTAATCGAATTAACCATCGAATTGAATACTCGTAGGTATCAGATCAGGCAATGTCAAGTACATGTGTATGGATCAAATAGCCGACCCATTACCATCCCTAATTGTATGTGTCAATCCAGGCAATGTCAAGTACCATGATTATCATCCTTTGCAATTGCAAATCAAATTCAAAATTATGAAAATTTTTTACATAATATTTAGTTCAAATTTATGTATTTTTATTGTTCTATTTATCAAATAAAAAGTGATTTTGCAACATACTAAACGGGGATAAAATTGTAATTGAACTTGATGGGTATTATAAATAAATATTCAAAAATAGGAATTGGGTCTAAACTCGAAGAGTGCTATAAATTGATAATTGAGTTTATAAATAAATTTAAATAAGTTTGTAAAAAGTTAAAATAAATGAGCATAGGTATTTACATGGATCATTTTTGGCTTATTCATTTGTACTTGTATAAATAGGCTGATATTCAACTTGGTATGAATGAATTGATCCAATTACACCAATTACTCAGTATACCAAACCCGTCCTTGTTGCTCGAATTGCCACCTTGCAATGTTCTATTTACTTGCAACTTAATGAACTACCTTATTAACCATTGACTATGCGCAAAGGTGAAAATGATTTTCGAAGATATGTAAGGTGACCAAATGGAAACGAAGAAATTTTGTTTGAAGCAATTATGAAAAGAAAAGGATAAAAATTTATGTAGCACTTGAATTACTAACCGGTATTTTCTAACTTACTTTTTCTTTGCATATTTATTATCTTAGCTCCTTTTTTAACCTAATTTTCTGTTCTTGGTGCATTTGTTGGTTAATCAGTCAAAAATGGTAAATTTTTTTAAGTTAATGACTCAAATTCCCAACATTTTATGAACTCAAATTATCAAATATTTAAAAAAATTAACGAAATTCTTGAACTTTTAGTGCAATTGGTAATTGTATAGTTGAATTTCATTTTTTTTAAATTTTGTTTCCATTTATATTTCCTTTTACAAAACCCATAATCCAAACAAAGGATTTATTTTCTTCGGAATTATTTTTCATTTTCTTAATACTTTCCTTTGTCAACCAAACGCAAGAAAAGATTAGGGTTTTCCAGGAATTTACTTTCCATTCTCTTACTTTCCTTAGTGGTTTCCTAGAACCAAAAAGGGCAGTAAAGATATGGACTTTTTTTTTTTCTTTGGTAACATGCGACAACTTTCTGTCCTTTATAAATCATCATTATGTGGAAACTTTTATTTGTTAACGTCTTTACTAAATTAGTATCTACACTACATATAAAGCAATGATGAAGGGGTTTGATGTTAACATTGGAATTTAAGATTTATTGTCATTTTATGAATTTAACCTTATAAAAACTATTTTTATTTTAATTACCTATAAATACCCATCTATTTTTACTAAGGAAGGGGTTGGGGTTAATGTTGGAAATAACACTTTATGGATTTCCTTTTTTGCCCTTATAAAAACTACTTTTACTTTTGGGATAATTTCAAAAACCTCCCCTGAGGTTTCTGACAATATCACTGGCCTTCCTTGAAGTTTACAAAATTAAACAAACCTCCCCTGAAGTTATGATTTGGATAACAAAATTAGTCAAATTAGAAAGGTAACATTAAAAAAGTATTAAAGAGAGAAATGAAACTCTGACTCCATAAATACCCCTTATGCATGTATATAAGTTGCATTAGTAAAAGAATAAAAATAATTAAAAGTTACAAATAATTAATACACACATTTCACCATTCAAAAAGTTCACATTTAATAAATTAGACAATACAAATAAGCAACAAAATTACATTAATGATCACAAGATTCAACAAAACAGATGAGTCATCTCTTTTAACATGATATATTGCTATGATTCTTGTGATTTTGAACAAACATTTTTTCAAAATTTGCCTTTCTTTTCCCTCCTTCCTTCATTAGGTATATCAATTGATATTATTTTGTAAATATAAGTCATCTTTCATCATTAAAGAAATTTTTAATAGTTATTTTTGTTAATTAGTTACTAATATTTAATTAGTGCTCTAATTACTTAATCGTTAGATATTAGTAAAAGAAAATGGAGGAAAAAGAAAAGGAAAATTCGAAATTTTTTCTGTTCAAAATCACAAAAATCATAGCAAACATCATGTCAAAAGAGATGATTAATCTATTTTGTTGAATCTTGTGATCATTAGTGTAGTTTTGTTGCTTATTTGTATTGTCTCATTTATTAAATGTAAACTTTTTGAGTAATAAAATGTGTGTATTAATTGTTTCTAATTTTTAATTAATTTTATTTTTTTACTAATACAATTTATATACATGCATAAGGGGTATTTATGGAATCAAAGTTTCATCTCTCTCTTTAAAGTACTCTTTAAATGTTACTTTTTCTAATTGGACTAATTTGGTTATCAAAACTTTAATCGCAGGGGATATTTGTGTAATTTTACAAACTTCAGGGAGGCTAGTGATATTGTCAGAAACCTTGGGGGAGGTTTCTAAAATTATCCCTTTACTTTAATTACCTATAACCACCCATGATTATTTTTACTTTTGACTATTTAACAATATGTTTTCAACTTAACTATCCCTAAATATTATAACTACCAATATAAAATTATTTCATGGAAAATATTTAAAAGATTAAAGTATGGTTCAGTAATAAAAATTTTATTTAAAATATATGACCATAGATATTATATATTTTTTGATTGCACACTCATTGGGTGCATTGAGCACTAGTTAACAATAATATGCAAGCCAGAAAGCTAGCTGGCATTTTATGGACATTATTCATCTAATTACTCGACATTTAACTAGAACAATGGAGAAAAGGAAAATAATAGTGTAATGCAAATTTCCAATTTGATTACTAAAACAAGTTTCTTTCGACATAACCTTCCATAAAGGATAAGTGCATTAGTTCTAAGGTAATACATAACTTAAACCATAATTTCTCAGGTTAAACATTCACATAAATGTTTTAGCACATGTTTTAGGCCTTGTGACCTTTACACGATAATGTACAAGATTAAAGCCAAATTTTTGCTAGGAATGGCACCACTTAAGAATGCAGTACCTGCCACTTGGGAATAGCACACACTAATTATTATGACTTAGAAGGCATTTGATAATTCCATTATGCATTTACAGTTGGCTCTATTTTTTTTTTTTCAAATAAAGCCTGCTTCATGACATTGAACGCCTCTTAATTTGTATGTCAATTACTTGCTCTGTTAAACTTGTGAACAAATTAGTACTTGCATGACATTAACTTTTAAACATGTACTAGCAATTCTAAAAAGAGGGAGGATTTGAATTCCATTCCTATTGAAATTTTCAATTTATCTTTTGCAAGAGTTTTAGTAGAAGTGGATTTGCTATGTTGCACGAGTCATAACGTACACAATGGTGACAATTCTATCACGAGTCTCTCACCAACTTTCATTTTTAACCACTCAGCCATCGACGAGTGTCAACAATAATATCAGTATTTCTTTAATACCACATCCCCAAAAAGAGGAAAAAAAAAAAAAACAAATTGGTTAGCCACCATTGTACAAGTGTGGATTGCCAATGCCGCAACTTAGGAAAACCAGGTGTAGGCCATCTATGGTTATATGGCCGTATATAAGCAAGAGCAAGGCTTTCGGTTTTTTTTTTTCTAGGGATAATTTCAAAAACCTCCCTTGAGGTTTCAAACAATTTCACTCAATTCCCCTTAGGTTTAAGAAATTACACTTACTTCCCTTGACATAGTAAAGTACCTAAAATGCCCTTCACTTGATAGACAATTCTCAATTTAAAGCAATAGATTTATAAAACACAGAAAAAAATCTATTTTTCTATCTCTTATCTATTTTTGCTCCTTTTGTCTAATTAATATACTATACCCTTTTTTATTATCTTTTATTTTATGAATATTAACAAATTGACATTGCAAAATTGACCAGAGGGAGCAAATTATATATCAAACTAAAAGGAAATGAAGGGGCTCGTATTAATAGAGAAATAAATAATAAAATTAATTATTGAAATAGAAAAAAGAACCAAAGATGTGAAATTAATCATATTTTGCTTGTTGTGGAGAAAATTTTTTGTAAAATGCCAATAATTGCATGAGAATTTCTTTCATTGAATGAGAAATTTTTTATTATAATTTTATTATCGAGATAAAATTTATTTTCTACTTTTGAGGTATTAATACTTTTAAAGTCATAAAAGAGTTGTGATGGTGATTTTAGACTAGATGAATTTGAATTGAAAAGTCATTTGGACATTGAAATTTAATTTTGGCATATAATTGGTTGTCAATGGTATTTGTGTGTATTTTTTGTCTTTTAATTTTAATTTTTTGTATGACAAGCATTGATGATATATATACATTTTGAGATCTTTTGACAACTATTTAGATTTGGAACTTATGATTAAATGATTGATGGGGATTAAGTTTGTTGATTTGTACAAAGTGCAAAAAAAATAATTGAATATATTATGTTTTTCTTTCTTACTTTTGTAGAAAAGGGCAATTTAAGATTTTTGAGAGAAAATCTAATTTGTTGGACCAATATTGTTATATAAATAGTAAAATAGGGGAAATATATGTAATTTTTAAAACCTGAGAGGAGCTCTCTACAATTATAAAAAACCTTAGGGGAGGTTTGCAAAATTATCCCTCTTTTCTACCCTGAATAGATAATTCCTCCAACAAATCTACCATGAAAAAATCATTAACTGAAAAGAAAGTGAATTTGGAGGTTGGGTAGTTAAGTCCCCAAGTTTGTCTCAAGGGTTAAATTTGGGATTAGGTTTAATTAACTAACTTCAAAAGTCTGATAAAAAAAAGAAAAGAAAGTGAATCACCAAACTAACTCTATGGAGTTACAACATTGCATAGTCAATAGTCTTTTCACGTTTGGCACCAAAAATGAGTTTGACATTTCTTGAAAATAGTGATCCAGATTCGGTGGCATTGAATGGAAGAATGGAGTCCGAATCACTAGGCAGCTGCATTGGAAAGGAGACGAGTTGAAAATGCAAATATTCCACATTCCACAATTTAAAGACAAGAAAAAGGGCGCAACAAGAATCACACGGAATTCAACAAATAAGTCATCGAGGCAAAAGCTTCACATTGTCTCTAATACTCCTAGCTAACAAGAAGCTTATGCCCTAGGCACAATGTAATTCATGATAAAGCTTGGCGTGAGAGAACGCTTACCTTCTGTAGCTGGCCCATCCTTAGTCGGTCCATCCTAAGCCTTAGCAGATCCGTCCGCAGCCACAATTGAATCATCCTGAGCCTTCTTTTGACTGTTTTAGGAATATGACACAGCATAAATTATCAAAACAGCACAAAAGGCAAGTAGCATATACTTGGACCAACATCAATTAAAAATTAACCAAAAGAAACACGTCTCAAAAAGGTGGAGGCACTCGAACTGAAACACCAAAAGGAGTCAAGATAAAAATCCTATCGTTTATTTTAGCAACAACACCGAAACTTTCCTGGCCACAAGTTTTCCAACCCCTGCTCTTCCAGGTATTATAATTGCAGAACATGTGGCCATCTCTTTCACAAAAACAGACTCTGCATTCGGAATCAAAGTCCTGCCATCTTCAATGGCAAGGAAAAGGTAAAAAGCTACTACATTGGTTAGTGCATGGGTGAAGTCAATACTGTGCTGCAAAAGGGTACCTTTGATAACACAATTTCATGCACAGCTGACTGAGAATCTTACTGCATTGCTTTGACAAACCTCAACAACTGAAAACAAGTACAAGTAAAACTAGTACTATAGGAATCAAACGATGAAGACTATCTATGTTGATTAAAATCAGTGGGAATGGAAGCCCTGCCATTGTCATGTGTTATTATCAGCTAAGTACTCAACAGTATAGAGACCTACCAAGATTTTGAAGAAAAATAAATATACAAAACACAAATTGTGTCAAATAATCTCAGTTTCCTCTTAAGGTACGAAGAAAATCTTACATCTAAGCTAATATTCAGTGTCATCATCAAAGCCGAACCACACAAGAAGCACCAGAGAGGAAATGGAAAAAATAGCAAAGCCAAGGCTGAGTTAATAGACAAAGCACCTTTCTTTAGAGGAAGGCTCATCCTGTGGTTTCATAGCTGGAAAGAGCAAGACTTCCTGTTTAAAAACCCAAAACAAGGCTGATTATTGTAGGTAATAAAAGAATGTGAGAGTACATAATTAAATAGGCTGATGCCTATGGGCCATTGAAATATAAAAGTATGCTGACACAACCAAAAAAAGAAAAGCCATAGTGACGATCTTATGTCACGCTAGGGGAAAAAAATGTGAAAGTTTATTTTGCCTCTGCTTGAGCAGGAACCTGCTATTTTGCCTCCACTAAAATCAATATTACTCTTATCCATTTGCAACTCAATTCAACCAAAGCAATTACAACCTAAAGTCTTAAGCCAGACGAAAGCACAATATTTACATGGTTGATTGTCAGTATAAAAATGAGGGAGGCCTCTGGAATTTAGTGAATCTACGGGTCTAATGATAAATTAGCCAATAATAAGACAATGGATGCTTATTTAAACATCTCTGTCAGCTACAATTCCTTCATTCTGCCCAAATGCTTATCAATTTACAGCACAAATATGCCTTAAGCACCACCCCCACCTCAAATCAGACACTAGGTTCTCTAAACAACCACCAACGTATACTGCACTTCCTAAACCACAGCCCAAACATACCAAGAATAACCCTCTCATTGGTGAAAAAGTCGTGTCTCGGTCCTTCAACTATTCACAACCTACATCTCCAAGAAGATATGCCTAGTTATTTTTTCTTTTATTTTCTACAATTTGGTGCAGAGCAAACATGTCTAAACAAAATCGGCTAGTCCCTGTGAATTTCAGTTTGCTGGAGCCTCCAAAAGCATCATGGAATATCAAATCCCAACCTGAGAAAATAACCATCCATACACTAAGCCCAGTCCAAGTGCCTATCTTTCGAGAAAAAGAGCTTCTGTCCGAACAAGAACCACAGATATCCTTCCCAAAAAAGAGGAAAACCCTCAAATCTTCTCTCTCCTGACCCAACAAAAGGATACAAAAGAGAGCCAGGAAAGCAGATTCAAAAAGATAGCAAGATTGAAAGCTAAGCTATAAACAAAAGCAGATACACGTGACATGCAGAGTCATGTGAGTAAACAGGTACAGACCTTGATATTCTGTGAATCTGTCAGTAGCATAGCAAGCCGATCAATACCGAGCCCCCATCCACCAGTTGGGGGTAGCCCATACTCGAGAGCTGTGCAGAAGGTCTCATCCAAAGCCATTGCCTCATCATCACCAGATTGTCGGTCCTAAATTCAAGTGCAAATGGCGGCAAAGTGCTGTCATATGATGTCTAATTGAAAAACCATTATAGCCAACTCCATAATAGGTTCGTGTACCTTGAGTTGGTCAGCGAAGCGCTGCCGTTGTACAACGGGATCATTCAATTCAGTGTATGCATTACAAAGCTGTAAATTTCCAAATATTAGACTAAAATACTGAGATAGTGAAATAGTCCCTACCTTTACTACTACAGAACAATCTCAAATTGGAAGGTCAAGCTAATTACATACTTCACGCTTGTTAATGAACAACTCGAACCGTTCCGTCAGGCCTGGGCTTGACCTATGCCACTTAGCCAACGGACTCATTATCTCCGGATGGTTGATTATGAAAGCAGGGTCGACACAAGTCTCTTCCAGAAAGTGTCCGACGAGCTGCAATCCAAGAAGTTAGAAATGGATATGGGTGGGTGGTGTGCATGTCTGTGTGTAGTGTGGGTGGAGAGAGAGGGGGGAGGGGGAGATCTGCCTAAAATGTAACACATGCAGAATCTAAATCATTCTTGACTTCAAAATAAAAATTGCTTCCAGTGACAATTTGTAGAGGATGATACACATTTTAAAACTGTCATTTCTGCCTGAGACATAACACATGCAGGATTTAAATCACTCTATAGTTCCAAATTAACATTGCTTCCAGTGGCAAATTTTGGAAGGATGCTACGTATTTGAAAACAGTCATTCACATGCCCTCAAGGAATATGATGAGTTTGATATAAAGAGAATGCTGAAACACAACCATCTAAAAGAGAAACAATTGACAGTAAAAGAACAAAAGCAGTATTTAACTGTAATACAAGTTGTCAACAAACAGAAACCCCCCCTTCCAATGTCAGGGGTGCTTAATGTTAACATTCATTTCCTCTTTCAAACAATCAATTACCATCTCAGGTTCCCATGTAAAGATACAAAGAATCCATTATTCACTATAAACATTGAGAGCATGTAAAAGATAAGTTAAATGGCCTAAAAGATGGAATGCGTACATGCCACTTGTTTTTTGACAAGACAACTGAAAATCTGTTGCGGCATAATGTATACGCAAAGAAACAGTATTTACCTTATCAAATAATCTAGCAGTTGTTTGGGGAGGGGGACATTTGATGTCAAACTTTGCACATGCATCTAACAGATATTTGTTAGCTTCAACACTTGAGAGATCCTTGGGTATATTCAGATTTGCCATCTTCTCCAACTCATCTATCATGTCAATCCTTCTGAAGAAGTTAAAAAAGGGTTGAATTAAATAATAATATATGGATGGACAGGCCTAGCCTTAACAGAAAAAGAACAAACAAGTCGAGACCTGAAAGGAGGGGTAAAATCAATCTCAATTGGATCGTTCTCCTGTCCATTTGCGTGATACTTAATTTTGTACCCCCCAGTGAGCTCCTTCACCATTCCTAAGCAACACATTATTGTTTAGCAAGCAAACGAATTTTGATCCAGAAAAATTTCAGAAAGTGAGCAAATTTCTAAAAGAAGAATGAAAGTAATGAAATGCCAGATACCACTGAGCATTTTTTCAGTCAGCTCCATCAGGTCATTGTAATCAGCATACGCCATATAGAATTCACATGTAGTAAATTCGGGATTGTGTGTCAAGTCAATTCCCTCATTCCTGAATTGCTTTCCTATCTCATAAACACGATCAAGTCCACCAACAACCAGCTCCTTGAGATAAAGTTCAGGTGCAATACGCATGAACAGCTTCATGTTCAGTTCATTATGATGAGTCACAAAAGGACGTGCTGCAGCTCCCCCAGCAATCATGTTCATCATGGGTGTCTCAACCTTATGTGAAGAATAGTGCATTGTAATGGAATTAAGGGATCAGAGCCAAGATTATAAGATCAAACAAGGTAAATTTTGGCACAACTGCACCCAAATTACCTCCAGGAAATCAAGATTATCAAGAAAACTTCTGATATAGGAGATTATCTTAGCTCGAATCTTAAATATTTGACGAATTTCCAAGTTCAACATCAAATCCAGATAACGCTGTCTGTATCGTGTTTCCTAGTATCAAAAAACATAGTTATGTTGGAGAAGATAGAACCAGAAGAGGGGATACATCAACTTTAAACAGTTGCAAAAAATATTGCGGACCTGATCTTTTAATATATATGACTCGAGATTCCTCCCACTTCCTGGGACCCACAGATCAGTTTTCTGAGATTAAACAAATTCAATTGTTAAGAAGACACAGCAATAGAACTCGACAGCTACAAGAAGCATATGCCTTTACCTTAGTGTTATCCGACACAGAAGCAAGCTTTTGCCGTGGCATCATATGAAGACAATGGGACAAAACTACAAATGTTTTTGGGAAAATACTCAACTCTCCCCTTTTAGTTTTGCCTAATAAAGCAAAGAGGAACCACAACTTAGATCATGGAACTTTCAAATCAGACATAGTTTACAAAATACAAAACAATGACTTTTCAATCCCACACTACCCGACATCACAATGATGTCATCCACACAGCATTAAGTGTTTCAATTAAAAAGACTGATGCCTAAAGAAAAACATTCACCGCAACACATATACCAAGTTCAAGTACATTTTTATGGTTTGAGTTTGTACTGTTGAAAAACCTCAAAAACATGCACTTTCGACATTGTAACTCCATTTCTAAGATGAGCCACAATACTAAATGTTTTTCATCGAAGAAACCAGCAAGATGGTGTCAATTATAGTCTTAAATTGTAACATTCTATCAGAAAGGTACTCAGTAATATAGGTGAAAACAGGATCTGGGCTTTCTGGAGACAATTGTAATGATTAAAACTTTGTAAACATCCCAGGTCTTCCTCAGGAATGATTCGACAGAAATAACATATAGACTCCACTGAAGATAACTATGACATAAACAGCTAAAAATACCTTGTTAAAAAATGCTCAGAAATCCAAACATTCCTAAAATGATGACCTTTTTATTTTTGTTTTGGGGGTGGGGAATGAGTTTACAAAAATACTTTGAAGAGAAGAAGACAGAAAAACAATTTTTATTCATGAAAGTGTAACCACTAACAGTGGAGATTGTCTCGAACCTGGAAATCCAACAATACCAACAATATCTCCACGCTTAACACCAGAGTGAAATGTGGGAAAATTATCTTCACCCAAATCCGATTTCCTGCATATGTAACCATGGTCAAGTGAAAAATAAGACACAGGAAAGTCTAATTGCACAAGTAGTCATATACGGTGAAATAAAGAAAAATAAACAAAAGGAACCAGACAAGTAGCAAGAATGTATTCACTTAAGCCATGAAATTAACTATCTTCTAACCCCAGTATCCACTTGCTCTAGTCAATTCACTATATCTACAAACACAAAGTACTGAACAAGTTAACTATTCCCTGACACTATTAGTCACTTGCTTAAGTAAGCAAAGCAGAAACAATCAGCTTTTCCTTTTACTATAAGAGCCCTTACCAACCTTAAAAACCAATAAAAATTTACGATTTAAAAATTACAAAAGGCTAATTCAGGCTAACTGTACTCTATCATTCACAAATCACCTTCTGCTAGATATTTAGAAGCATGTAATGAAAAGCATGACAAAAGTTGACATTCATGTATTCAACAACCACAGGAACTCAAACAGGAGACTGAATTTATGTTTTCCTTGTTTCATAACGATCCAGCCAGATATAAGAATAATTATATGAAATTTACAGCATGTAGAAAGCATCAGAAACAAAGATAATATCATATGTTTTTCATCCCAATTGAGATTTGGAAAGTCAATGGTGTCACATAAATACAAGTTTTGAGTATGTTGTTCAAAGCAACCACTCATGCATTAAGGCTTAAACATCTGATGTTCAATTCAAGCTAGAAGGTCTATAATTTCTGAAACATAAATCTTTGAATCTAACCCAACATTTTCCTCCCAGAAGATAAAAAATAACCATGGACATGAGTACCTTGCATCAGCCATAACTTGAACTTTAGCACCACCACCATGGAGATCATAAAAAAGTAATTTTGCCGATGACGATCGTTTGTTCATGATTCGTCCTGCCAATGCCAACTATATTTTATCAACATTCAAAAAAATGAAAAAAGACTGACCATCACTAACACCAATATCTTATAATATCTCCATTACCTGCTAATGACACTTCAACATCTTCAAGATGCTCCCCACTTTCCAAGCTTCCATATTTATTCACAAATTCAGGAATTGACATTGAGGCAAAAAATTTGTGAGGATATGGGTTCTTTCCAGCTTCCTTTTCAGCTTCTAGTGCTTTCAGCCTATTTTCATAGTATTGCTGCAAAGCACGAATAAATATAAGTATAAATCTTACAACTACTTAAACAAAGACACAACTAAAAAAAAAGGAAAAGCAAAGAAATAGCAACCGTTGGATCCAATCCCTCATCTTCTCCGCCTTGGGCCTGCTGAGCACGTGAGCTCGTCTTTTGAGCAGCCTGAAAGGTGCCATCACAATCATCATACCCATAATATCGTGAAAAAAACACAAAATTTAAGCACTGCACTGCAAATATTTAACATTTACAAATATTCACATGCTATTTGCTTGATGAAAACTCAGATCCTCGAAAACCGTGACATAGCATGAGAGAAAAACTTGGGTTTCAAATTTTCATATCTCCGCATTATGAACAGAAAATAAAGGACAAAGATAAAACTACATCCACCAAATAAATTTCAAAGCATATAAAAATCAGAAATATGTGTCATCAACTTGATTATATTACTTAGCAATAAGCCGTTTGGACTCTCCAAGGGCTCCCTTCACTGCAGGCTAGATAATTTCAGTAACAAAACAAGTTAATTTTGTCTTTGATTGAGGAAATGTTAAGGCATAGAGCAAAGAGCAAAGGAGCAAAGGAGCACGCCTCAAGTGGAGTTGGCAGCTGAGGAAGCTCAGTTTTCATTTTAAGGTCCCAAGTGATGGATGGTTAGGAGGGTAGAAGGCAGACTTGTAGCATCCCACTTGGTAGCTGGTAATAAGCAATGATGCATAGTTAGCTAGGATTTGCTTATATAGACACTGTGTTAATCCCTTAAGGCATTCTGAAGATTTTTCTGATTTTGTGAGAACAGTGAGCTGCGCTGATGAGCTCTTGCTTTTCATTCTTCTTCTCCAAGTAATTCCTAACTCTTGAATATTTTCCATCCAATTTCCCAGTTGGATTTGTTTCTTTTATGAATGAAATCCTAGTCATCACTTGCTCCCTATTATTAGTTTTCCCTCGGTAATTTGCTGCAATTTAGCTCTAATTGTGTGAGATTAAATCTCTGAACATTAAAACTTATACATATTGCCAAAACAGGCTACTGTAAATAGAGCATGGGCATTGCAAGCCCTTTTGAGATAGTTGAACATTTTCTTACCTTCCCTGGCAAATTTTACGACCTTTTGCAGTCCCCTTTTTAAAAAGGGCTTATATATCACAACTCACTATTGTGAACATGGAATCTAGAGGCCATAAACAAGGGCAGCAGCACAGAAAACACCACGGTCAAACAATAAAAGCATAAAAGTTATAAGACACAAATGCGATTATTCAAGGTAATGAAAAAACTTATCCTCTTACCTTGTTAGCTTTGTCCTTCATGTTTTGCAATGTAAGTTTGATTTCTGCAGCAAAATTAATCAGAAAATTAAAACTGGCGGCAATATTAGAGATATTCAATTAATAAAACCATGCCATTCAAGTTCAGACTTGCAAAAAAATACTTAACTGGGACAAGTAGGAAAACCATTTAGGGCGGTAGTTAATGGAACAAAAACAATAAAATTTAGCAATGAGACAGGTCGATGGCTGAAGCGAAATTGGAGTATAAGAGGAAAAAAGGAAAACTGATATTCAAGTTGGGGTAAAAACAATAAATAATAATATTGCCACAGAAACATTCTCGTAAATTTGAAGAAGATTGAAGGTCGCTGTCCACATTGCCTAAGCAATCCTAGCCCCAACAGAGTTTGAGAAGGTAAAAATAAAATATTTTTTAAAAAATTAGAAAAAAAATACAAATTCTGAGACTAGTGGAGAAAAAGAAGGCAACAGCAACTTAAACATTTTCTTAGCCTAGTATCCAATCAAAACAAGAAAATTGACAAACATATTTTCTGAAAAATATCTTCAGTTCAAATGAACAAGGCCAGAGTGCGGCGGTTAAAAGAAAGAGAAGGCTAACCAGCGGCGCCCGCGGCGGCAGAGGAGGAGCAGAGAGAGCGAGAATGGGGAGACAGTGAGAAGCGAAGGCGAAATTGAGTTGGGTGAAGGGGTTTTGAAGAATGCCAACAGCAACAGGGTTTTCGTCTTATGACATGGTACAAGTTGTGGAGATGACGTCGTAGCATAATTTTCAGAATAGGCAATTTCACAAATTAAGGTAAGAAAACCTCAAAAAAAAAAAAAGCTGAATTGGCCAAGAAAAATGGAGCTAATTTCCTGAAATCATGTATGGAATTTATAAAATTCAAAATTTTCTCCTCCCACCAACTCCATTCCCTTTACCCCCACACCGCCACGCCGCCGCCACTATCTCCACGTCCTCTTCTACAGGAAAACAAGAGCAATAGAACTCCAAAATATGTTGCCTCTTAAACCGATTTGGAGCAGTCCTTTGTCATTATAAAAGAACTTACCTAAGGAAGAGTAGAAGTTGGCTTCGTTTGACGGAGTGGAGACAGGAGATTCGCCGGAGGCTGTCGTTGAAGCCTGAATGGTGGAGAGGTCGCTAATTTCTTCTCCTTGGACAGAGCCGGTGTTGTCCTTAAAGCTTGAACGCTAATGGAGTGGAGGCCGACTGCGATGGTCGTCGGCTTCGCTTCGATGGGCGGCTTTGTTGTTTTGGCGCACGGCTATGGAGGGGAGAAATGAGAGGAGAAGTGACCTAAGGACTTAAAGGTTTTCAGGGACTTCGTCGGTTTTTGTAAAGAAAAGAAAAGAAAAGAAGAAAAAACCGGTTTTCAGTGACTTTGGCCGATTTTAGATTTGACCAGTCCAAATTTGAAAATAAAAAATACGATCACGACCATAAAATCACGTCTTTTTGTCTTACTTGAAAAATAATGCCAATAATAAACACAAGTAGAAGTGACAAAATGGATATATGATTGATAAAAGATTTTAATTAAATGGATAGTGAATCAAATTGATCTAATCCAATTAAAACCATTTAATAAATGGATCTAAATTGATGTCATTTAAATGGATAGTGTAAACCATGATCCATTCATTTATCCATTTACTCTGTCAAATCCTAAATTTAAGATCCAAATATTTTTTTTCCAAAAAATACAAATTTCGAAAGTTCTATTCTTAAATCACCTAAAACCTTTTGGTAATAACAAATGCTTGTACTACTACTCTATTTCAGTACTTCATAAAATTAGTTTAGTTCCAAGAAAATTTAACTGCTGTAGTCAATTTAACCTTTCGTCATTACTTTAAGTATCATTTTGTAAAGTAATGAACAATTAAGAACTTGGCTACATTTTTATAACTTTTGAATGAATTGAATACGGCTTTACAGTAAAAAGAAGTTTACGTTTCCAATTTTTTGCACTCCTGTTCAAGAGTGATGTCTTGAATAAAAGTGGAGTTCTAATAAGAAATCTTATGTTATTTGATAAGTAAAATATTTTCATCACATATGCACGTAATACCTAAAAATGTATGAAACTCCTTATTATACCATTGATATACAAGCTAACTTATATTACTTAGTAAATTAGGTGTCTTTTTTTTTTTTTGATAGTTGGGTTATGTGATATGGGGAGAGGGATTGCAAGTATGAGGATTTGGAAAAAAAAAGGTATCATTTACATATCTTAACCAATGTTGCGGGGACACTCGTTAGAAAAATTATTTTTATAAATAAAAGAATTAAAAAAATAAAAATTATTTTGACACTGCATGATGCATTCTCGCTTTTTCTTTACTTAAGAATATAAATGTTTGCAATCATTACTACATGAGAATTTAATTAAAAAAAACAAGAGTAGAGACTAAAATATAATTTTGAAAAGGATGGAAGAAATCTAGGAGTTAGAAGCAAATAAAATGCAATTAATGTTATTGGCAACTTGGCATGTGAGGAAGTTATGAAGAAAAAAATAAATGATCTCACAATACTAATTTGACATATGAGGAAGTTATGAAGAAAAGAATAGACAGTCCCACAAGATTTTATCTCACATTTTTATAAATGTGTTTTCTATTTTTTAAGTTAAATGGATGTATATGGATAAGATGGATAATCCATTTAAATCCACCAACATAATTGGTTATCCATTTAAAACCATTGAATTTATATGGATCATTCAAATCCATTTAAGGTTGGTTTATATGGATGGATTGGTGGATATGAATCCATTTTGCCACTTCTAAACACAAGTACATCCCACAATTTAAATCCAAATTCAACAATCAGCCCAATGCACCCATTATTTGAAACATTGGCTCCGTTTGGACTGTGGTTTTACTTTACTTAGTTTACTTTGTCAAAACAATATTTCAAAATAGTGTTTGGACACGTCAGACTACATTTCTAAGTTGCCTTTGTGATTTTGCCCGGACCATTTGCTGGTTGACCCCACAAACTCATTAAACGGAGTGAAATTCCTCCATCACGTGAAGAGTTCAGAAAAGCGAATTTAATATCCCATTAAGGTGAAGACACCCATGATTTGTCTGGACGTATCCTCCCGTTGGGAATTATAACAAAACGACACCAAGTTTCTTCGTTTAATTTTTTTGTCCTTCCAAAACCTCCCTATACGTCTCTCTCCTCTTGCAGAAGAGGTCACCCATAGCCAAAGGAATCCGCTTCTGGTGGGAACAAGTAAAAGTGGGTACCGCGTTAATTGCGAGTGGATTAAGCGCTTATTTTGTGTACGGTGGGTTTCAACGAAGAAGGATACATCCAGATCGCCGGCGCCGGGCAGTGTAGACGGAAGCAGAGACCGAACGCAGAAATAAGAAATCCAATAATTTGAGGCTTGATTTGAAGGCCAAATTCGTACCAGGGCAATCGTCAGATTTGGCAGGTATGCATCTTGTTTATATCAATTCCTGTCAGCAATTGGAACAAAAAATTTTCCTGAGTCATTTTAATAATTTGAACTGGGCACTTAATTTAGTCGATGTCTCAAGATTCTGCCTATCATTTTTGCGAGCTTCTCAAAACAACGGGGTAGAGTTCTTCGACGGAAAAACTAATTCGTCAGCCGTGCAGGGTAGATCCATGTCTAGTGTTTGTGATGGATAATCTTTAGTATGATATCCCTCTGGTGCAAAATTTCTCACTCATAATTTCTATAGTACAGGAGTCATTTAACAATCATTAATATTTTCAGATCTATACAGTCTTGGACTTCTTTTGTTTCTTTAATTTATCGACTTAAATTATAGGATGTTGGTTATGAAATTGGATCAAATATATTAGCCTGTGTCGTTGTTGTGAAAAAGTTGCCCAAATATAATTCGCCAGAATTTGGATTTCATGATTAACTTTTAATAATTTCTAATAATCAGGTGCAACTTTTGGGTTTGGAAATTAATTCCCCAATCAGAGTAATTATGCAGCACTTAAGCATATTCGATACTGCCAAATTGCTTATATGATGAATTCCTTGCTGCTGGTACAACTTTGATTATGTCGTTCTCATTTCGCTTATTATTTATCTGATTTTACGGTGGCTTCAATATGGCTGAGTAAACAGGTTAGGGATTTCATTCGCCATACCTGCTGGAATCTCCATCTTCCATGCTTGTTCATACATTTGTTACGATTCTGTAATCCATTTATCATGTCTCATAAACCTTTGGACTGGTTTATCATTCGGTTAGATACCAAATACAGTCCAAAAGTTTCTGATGCATGGTTTTGCTACGGTGAACTAAGTAAACCCAATGACAGTCCAAATGTTATGAAGTGTCTTAATAATCACAGCCCTAAAAATGTCATACAACCAGCTACATTACTAGAAGTCTGATTTATAGCTTATATAACAAGAGTTTTGCCAAACCTTGCATCTATAGCCGGCCATATTAAGAAATACAATAGGACCACATACATGCCCCAACAGATTGCAATTACACACTAATAGACTTTTTGGTATTGGAAACCTAGTTGTTGTAGCAACTCCACATTTATGTCGTCTGACATTTCTCAAATACTACCTCCAAACTAATGCAGTCAATCTACCAGGCGCAAGAATTTGAATTTGCTAATTTATGATCTGGTCTGAAGTCCATGCATGTCATGACCTTTTGACAGTGATAGAGCACCAGTAAATGCCCAACAAGCGGAGGAGATCACTGTCCGGTCCAAATACTCCAGCCCGTCTTTCCGAAGCTTCATCTGTCCACTCCGTCACAGACTCGAACGACTACATCTAGTCCCTTGTCAACTACTTCAGAGTAAGTTTTTTAATTATTAAAAAAAAAAACCTATGCAGTCACATCAGGGGATTCATCTATCTCAACTAAAAATTTGTTTTGCTGCCAAGTTCATTTCCTGTGTACTTATATTTGGCATGCATATGACATTTATTGGCTGCCCATGCTAGTTTAATTCAATAAGTAAGCATACTTATGGGGTATGTGACCATGAATGCAGGTCAATCTTGGACTATATCTGATTTTCATAGTAATCTTAATCTGATTTCAACAGCCTTTTCTTAGACTATCACTTTGTCCTAATTAAAAACATCGTTAGTACTTCGCTATATGAATTTAAGGGGTGCAAATGCTTGCTAAACCAGGTTTGATGAGCCAAACTAATACAAACGAGTGCATTTGCCAATTTCTGCTTTCTTGGCTGCCAACGCTTGATCCATCCACATTCTAATAATTGTTAAAGTTGCCTATCTGTTGTAATCTGATTCTTCTTCCAGCACTTCAGATTTTTATTAATGCTTACCGTCGTTTTGGTTCCTCATTTAGATGCCACGTGACCCCAACGCTGTGAAGGCCCATTGGGATGCAAATATGGAGATTCATTTCTGTATGACATTCGTCGAGTGGAAAAGGAGTGGGGAGAGGAATCCAAACGTTTCATCTAAGGCCAATTGGATAAAGCTTGCTGCGCATTTGAATTCGCAGTGGGGGAAGCAGTACGAATGAAGTGTGTACCATTCTAAATTCGGACGAGAGAAGAGGATTTGGCGTGCCTTTGCCAAGTTAAAGGGCTGCGCCAATCTGCCGAAACTGGTATTGATTGGGACGAGAATAGGAGGTGCTTCTTGGCTGAAGAGTCTCAATGGAACAATTTGTGCCTGGTATTTTTTCCATTCGACCTTATAATTCATTTCCAACTATTTAAATGGTGTTTCACATATCTAAATTCCATATGCCACTTCTTGGTGATGTCCTTTTCCTATTTCTTGGCTGTTAAAATGTACCATCTTCCTGCATAGAGAAAACCAGAAATTATAATTGTAATAACTCCTTATCAAATTTTTATTCTAATAGCAGTCAAACTAAGTCCGAGTCATTTAGCTTTGACATTATCAGGACGTGAATATAATCTACCATTTGTTCTTAATTTCTACCATCCTTGCCATAGCCTTTGTGTTTAGCTCTGTATGCGTGCACATTCAGGAGGGGCTGCAATTTTTAAGATATGGATATAGGACATTAAGGGGGGCTGCATTAAGGAGGGCTGATTTCTGTCCTTCGGGGGAGGGAAGTCACAAATGTTATGAACAATTGTCCAAAAAGAGAGCATATATGGAATCTTTTATTATTTTTTGTCCTTGCACAAGCTTTTTTAATCATATGTCAATATTCAATTTGTCTTAACCTTCCTTGGTTTGTCTTTGAAACAGGAGAATAATGATTATAGGTACTTCAGATTCGGGCAATGCGTCGACAAATATGCAATCCTGCACGAGATCTTAGAAACAGAAACCGCCACAGGGAGTCAAGCTCAAGCCTCTTCAGTTCCGCCTTCAGTTTACAATCCACGCAAGCGAGCTGGGCATAGTCGTGGGCAGACTTTCACTTCGCCCGTTGGTGATGATATGTACAACGTGGGCATGGATGGGGATTTCAACGAGGAATCACCAATTGTGGGAGTGAAGCGAGGTTCGAGCAGTCAAGGGGCGACAACCTCGCTCCCAAGTGCATCCCGGGGAAGCAAGTCAAGTCGAAGTACCAATGATCCATTCGTCGAGTGTGCCAACTCCCTCTCCTCCCTAGCGAATTCTAAATTACACATCAAGGGTCGCCGAGCATCTGACAAGGAGAAATTTGATGTCGATATGGCAGTCCAGGTCGTCGAATCATTTGGACCATCACTCGATAAAGGGGCTAAGCTCGCTGCAGTTTTGGCACTCCAGGACGACAAGTGGCGAAAGACATTCCTCAGTCTCAGTCGCGAGATGCAAGAGTTCTAGTTGTACTCTTTGGAGAGTGTACCTCAGTGGGGACCCGATGGAAAGTAGTCGAGACTTGGGATTGTTTCTTGGGTTCTCAATTTGTAAGACGTTGAGTTGGGACTTTTAGTTCCTTTGTATGAGACTTTAAAACTAGTGCCTTGCCCAAGCTTGTAACAATAATTACTCGCTGTATCCTTTATGTTTCCAGAAGTTATTTGGACAGCCCTGTTTGGTTTAAAACTTTTGCTTTGTAACTGGACGTGACTGGACGTGATAGTACTAGCTGTATATTATGGTTAATGTTGGAGGTTTTTAATTGCATTAGTTCATTTGGTTTTTAATAGCTCTGTGATGTGGCCATCGATATGCGATTTCTTGCCGCGTGAGGAAATAAGCAGAAATAGAAATTTGTTGGCTGGAGCATCTTTAGTGCCAATGCGGTTTTAGCCTTTGCCAAGTTTTGGGAAGTCCGTACTAGTGAAATTGAGAATGTGTAGCACATGTTCAGTTTTGAGTCCGAAATAGTTCTGCAGGAGCCAAATTTCGACCCCAATGTACACGAAATCTTTAGCTATTTCAGATTTTTTTGGCAAGGGAAACTAATCAAATTCATTTGTAAATTAAATTTGAAAAACTAATCAAATTCTCTTCGGCTCATGTGTCCGTTAAAATTAAAGTTGAAAAAACATAAGCAAAATGTAGCTAATTCTAAACTGTAAAAGCAAGACCAAAAAATTCGTTGAATACCTAAATAACTAGAAAGGAGGAGGAAAATTTTAATCTAATTCAACTAATATTAGTTAGAGCACCCAAATCAGCAGTTGATCCAATGCAAATTGTCCCTTCAATTTTTCCCTTATGTTAATTATTCTTATTGGTCTGGTGATGTCCTAGAGAAATTTAATTCAATAAACATGTAAACACACGGGACTAATTCTGTCAATTAATCTAAATCTACTTCAAATTTTACCGGCCAATTGGACATTTTATTTTTTTCACTCCAAAACTGCTTCAAATTGCACGAACTATTTAATAGCAGGGACTACATTAGAAATAAAAGGCACACAGCGCTAGCTCATACAGAGGCCAATAATTGTAGATCAGCAAAATTAGTTGACAATAACATGAAATAGATAACCAGGAATCACGTGCTTACTTCGAGTAATGCATAGGTAAAAGGCGATAAAAGCTTCCGGTTAATAAAAGGTTCTAGATACATCATAATGTGTAGACTTTCGGTCTTATAAGGCCAAGTATCGGCTACACAAAAGTCAAAAGGTAGATTCATTTCTCGTGATTATAGGTCCCCTAAACAGTTATTAGTGGGTGTTTCATGAACATCTATGGTAGACAGCAGCTATATTAACCTAGTGATATGCAGACCTCGTGAACCTTTATGCACATGAAAGCTACATTCGAAAGATCTCAAATTTTGACAGAGACTTGGCGTGCTCAGACAGGTACCGTGGGATTCGGAAAAAGTATTCTCAGTGGACGTTATCGTAACCATTCAAATATGTTGGCCAAAAAAAGGAAGCGAGCATGCAGAGGTAAAAGGTGCTTACCGTCAATTCGTAATGGAATCCAAAGACGGTTTCTCGTGAGCTAGCAATAATGGTAGTAACTGTTATTGACGCGAACACCTCCAATGTTGTCTTCCCTTTTTTCATGGCCTATAAAACGCGCATCTCAAGACTCGCTGTATATTTCATATGAACATACAAACGAGGAAGAGAGTAAAACGAGAATTGGTGAGCGCACTTCGACGACAGCTCGATTTTAGCAACTCTAGTCGGACAAAGCACCCTACTCTAAATTGTTTTAGTTGAAAAAAAGGCCAAATGAGCAATCCCGATGATGGCCAGGGCACGAGCTCGTCTTCGGATGAAGATGATCTTCTATTTGCTGCTGGTGCTGTGCTATTATTTGGACCACATGCAGAACCATACGAAGGTCCAATCCAAAAGATGCCTTGCAGGACGTCTGCATTATCAGGACGTGACTGGGTTGAAGAAGTGATGTCAGACCACCGTACACGAATTATGGACGCAACAAGGTTAAATGTTGATTCTTTCAAGCAGTTGTGCTCGCTCTTGGCCGAATGTGGATTTGCTCCCCAACATCATCAGAAATGGGTTACAATAGAGGAGGCACTTGCGATGACATTGGTCATGATGAGCCACACTATGAGAATGCGTATGATTGCTGACCGATTTAATCATTCCACGGAGACGGTGCATCGTAATATTCACGAAGTCATCCGGGGCCTATGCACATTCGCGCAATTCATCATTACTCCCAGAAACCAGGATGCAATTCATCCAAAAATTCTTAGCGACACGAGATTTTATCCTTAGTTTGAAGTACAGTGATATCAAAATTGTTTTCAGATATACATCTTCTTGTTTTCAAATTTCATGCAAACCCTACTCTAATGCAGGTGATGTGTACCATTCAACACGAGCACAGTTCACCATACGATTTCATATCAGGGCAACTAATAATTGGCGAAAAAATTGTGGGAAAAAAAGTCCTTACCCTAATTTATATTTATACCCTTTGGTGTTTGGAGCTAGTATGTGAAACAAGTGGAAGTCTGTATCGTGTACCCAATTAATAGTGTACGTAGAACACGTGTCTTTTCGTATACTGTTTTATACCTCATCCAGTTAATAATTTCTTTTTGAAGGACTGCGTTGGGGCTATTGATGGGACTCATATACCTGCTTATGTCCCAAAACGACAGCAAGTGGCATACACAAATAGGCATGGCGTACAATCGCAAAATGTTCTGGCTGTATGCGACCATGATATGTGATTTATATATGTGTATGCCGGATGGGAGGGAAGTGCACATGATGCCCGAGTCTTGGATGGGGCTTTGACCGGCCCAAATCACTTTCCTGTGCCACCTACAAGTATAATATGCAATCCCTCCGTCCTCGTAATTTATCTACCACAAATGTACTTTTTTATCCTATTTCAAATAATTCAAAATATCGGTATGTCTTATAACTTTCTTTTTCACAGTGATTTTAGTTAACCTTTGCCAGTTAGGACTTTTTTTTTTTGTTGCACGAACAAAAAAAAAAATGAACTATGATCATCTTTTATTGTGTATCAAACCCTTGGCTGAGCCGTTGGAATATAGCCAATAACTATACCTGCAAAGTACAAAATGCAAATAATCCTTTGGTTCTCGTAATGGCGATATAGGAAAATATTATTTAGTTGACTCCGCGTATCAAAACTTGCCCGATTTCTTACTACCGTATAAGGGACGCCAAGCGAATGTTAGTGGTCGCAGGAGGGGAGATTTGCAACTGCGAAAGAACTTTTTAATTACCGACACACTGCACTACGGAATGTCATAGAGCGAAGTTTCGGTGTCCTTAAAAGGAGATTTGCCATTTTACGGGGAGCCGTTCCAAACTACATGATGACAACACAGATAAATGTAGTTATTGCCTGTTGTGCCGTGCATAACTTCATTAGGGATCAACAACCGAATGATATGTACTTTGCTAACCCAGACGAGGGAGATCCAACAAGTCATGGTGCAATTCCTCCATATCCCGAGATACAACCATTGCATTCTCCTCCTGAAGTTGTTGAACAATGGACTGCCATGAAAGATACAATGGCGACACATATGTTCAATGCCTATAGAAATACGCTACACCGTGCATGAAGCAGCTCAATTTAAGATTTGCTATTAGTTAGAGGCTTGCAGAGTATTAAGAAGTACCTGGTGTTTGTGATGCCCATATATCCTCTTCGTTCGTACTCAAAATAAGTTTGTTGTTGAAAACAATATTTGGTTGTAATCGGAGTATTAATATCGTGTGGTATTTGTACCGTGAGTCTTAAGTTTTTAGTAGTGGTAGCTTGACAAGTTGGAATAAAAAACTTGGGGCTGGCTTTCTTGGAAAATCTGGTAATAAGATTTAATATATAATTATGTCGTAAGATTTAATCTATAATTAAAGTCAAAATTGGACTTTTTTAATAAGTAAGGGGCCTCGTGTTTTTTTGGTTTTATTTGCATTTTTCGTGACTGTTCATTTCCTGTCCAACAATTGCTGCTACTATATATGGAAGGATACATAAAACAATTCGCTTCCAAATAAAGTCCAAAGCATCAGATCCCAACGCCTTAATGAAGAATGCTGATGGTCAAACAGCATGGGACCCGCGAACTATATTGGGCAAAAGCCTCCCAATTCATCAATTTCGGACAAGCGAATAAGAAAGGCAATCAATCAAACCGTGGGACCGGCGTACTACATTCAACACCAAACTCAAAAAGCTTCCTGACAAAAGTTACACGATGGCATTTCTATTCTCTCCACACTTGACCGCCATAATTCAAAATGCTAACATCAGGCACAAAACCAGATATCAGCTATGGTAAAGCATACAACTCAAATTTTCAAGTTAAATCAACCAAAAACTATTTGTCCAAACAAACTCATTGAGTCAGTTAAGTTTTGAATAAGGTACGAGAAATCCAGGAAATATTTGGGTGGATTGGGATTTTCATTGGGCATCCAGATACATCAAGTCGAAAACCAAATCGTAAAAACTCTTATACAGTATAAGTTTTTTTCTTGAAAAATTGCACCAATCGTCTCTTACATATTAGCGAAATAAAAATTTAGTATCTCAAGCGAAAAGAAACATTTTCAATTCCTAAAAAATAAAAAATGATCAATTTTAGTTCCTGCTAGCTTTTTCGTTCGATTTTTAATGGACTCAATAATAGGAACATCACGTGACTAATTTTTTCAAGGTTAAAAATGGCAAATCACTCAGATGTTGACCAGAATATAAGGGACCAAATGCTTTTATTTTTCAATCTTCTTAACTATTCAATGAATCCCTAAATCTAATTGAAATTGCCATTGGAGAACTACCAATATGTGGTTGCCATATACCAGCCACAATGAAAGCTTCATGAACGATTGAGAACCTAGGAAAGAAGTTCTATGGTTATGCCCATTATCAAGTAAGTCTTTGCGCTAGATTCTTTTCTTTTCTTTTCTTTTTTGGACAATCAGAGCTCCTAAGAGAATTATTTTACCATGAACAGCATAATAATGGTGGAGGCGGCTATGGTTAATTCAAGTGGTATGAAACAAGCAGCTATGAGAGATGTGATAAACTATTGAAGTACACACGGAGGTTAACAAAGAAGGTGAAAGATTTGGAGGTGGATTTGGAGGAAAGAAAGCATAAAGGGAGAAGAATGACTGCAATGTTATTTATTCATGGTTATTGTTACTGTAATCTATCAATGGCTCTAGATGGAGTAATTTGGCACTGGTTGCGTATTTTTGTTTGGGTTGTGAATTGGGTGCCTCTAATATAATGGCTATTAGGTAATGTATTAGTGAATATAATGTAAAGAACTTAGATGGTATTTAGTTGTGTGGCATGAATGTACTGTAGACACCAAAATTTCAAGTTTATTTAATTCAATTTTAGCTCTATTTTATTTATTTATGCTTGTTTATTTATTTATTGTAGTAAATTAGGTTTATCATTTCTCTTTTTAAAGCATTTTTGCATTAAATTTCTGAAAAAGAAAATTCTCACAAAAATTTGTTTTAATTTTTTTAAATTCAATTTCTTCCAAATAAAATGACATTTTTGTAAGGCAATCTCAATTAGGAATTAACATTTGTTTATCATAAATTTGTTTTAAAAACAAAAAAAATAATAATAAGGGAAAAAGAAAATAGGTGGAGGCCATGCATATTAGCTAGGTGGAATACATGCAAATGAGCCATGTGTCTTTGATTTTTTTTTTTTTACACCACAACACATGCAAGGGGATAGGTGGCTAGGACAGGTGGAGTTTCAAGAGAAATCTGGAAAAAGAAGAGAAAAATCTGGAAAGGGGGCTGCGGGCAAGAAACCAGAGGAAGAAAGGCAAGAGAAAAGAAAGAAAAAGGGTTTTCGGCTGAGGGAGAAAAGAAGAGAAAAGAAAAAACTGGGGAGGAAGCAAGAAAGGATCTAGGAAGGAAGGGAGAGATTGTAGAGAGAGGAGAAAATCGAGAGGAACTGAAAGAAAAGAGAAAAAGAAAAAGGAAGAGGGTTTCGGGGAAGGAGAAAAGAAAACGGGAGAAAGAAAAGAAGAGAGAAAGGGAGAAGAGAAACCAGAAAAAGGGAGGAGAGAGTCTGAAAGAGAGAGGGGGCGGCGGAGAGATCAAAGGGAAAGAAAAACAGAAAGAAAAGAGAGGGAAAATTCAGAAAAAGTGCAGAAAAATTTTCTGCAAAAACCTTAACCAGGCTGACGGCAAAGCCTGTTTCCGGGCCAGATTTTTGCTTCGATTATGATTTTTTGTGAGATTTCTTGGCTTCTGTGCTCTCTTGGGAGACAGTAGAAGAAATTTCGTTCAGGAATCTCTCAGAAAAAACAGCTCTAGGTTAGACAAATCCAAGCTCAAAGTGACGAACCATCAACCATTAAACTCCTGCAGTCAAATTCAAAGAAGCATACTTTCAACCTTTGATCGTGCAAAGCTCACGTGTCTCCATACATCTGGTGTTAAAATCTTCAAGGTAACTTTTTCTTTCCATTTTTTTCGCCTACACATACTCAGATTGACGTTAATATGTAAAAATTTATGCTACGGTATTTAGTTTTTCTGGTTTCATGTTCTTTCTTTTCTTTCTTCAATTCATCTATTTCCATACAAGTTGTTGGTTCAGATCTTTGCCCCATACCATTGCATCTGGGTCCTGTGTTATTGTGGGTCATGAAACCTTTTGTGTAGAGATTATCCCACGTTTCTTTTAGTTGGCAACGAACCCATCGCATCTGTAAAAGGTTTCATGAATGAATCTGGGTTTGCAAGCTTTTCCGCCAACTCAGATTTTACTTTCTTTTGTTTGTGTGCTTAGTATTGCATCTTGATGATGGGTTTAGGGAGTTTAACGAGAATTTGAGACTGTTTTCTTGTTTAAGATTGCCGTTAACGATTGACGCATGAGATTTGACAAAATTTCAAAGCATCAGAAAAGTTGCAGAAAGTTTCCAGATTTGCATGCTCTTTTCTTCCGAATTTTGGTGTTTAAATCTAAGAGTTTTATGTTGAAAGTGAGAAGAATATTTGGTGATCTTGTTGCTTTGGTTCGAATTGTGTTTGGTTGAGATGTTAGATGTGCATTTGAGATTGCGTTTGAGAACTGCATTTGAGAACCGGCAAAGAAGAAGAAAGCCTCCGCGAAGCAGATGCATGAAAGGTTTCCAAAATTGCATTTTGCCCCCTTTTTTCAAATAATTCTACCATGGCCCAAAATTTGGGATAATATAATCAATTTTGTCCCTTCAAAATGTTAAGTTTCTTTGGTATGTTTTAATGTGATTTTTGGACAGATTATTCATGAGTTTTGGGATGAAATTTGTTGGTTTAATAATTTTTTGATAGATTTATAGTTTTGATTTGGATTTTAATAAAATAGTTAAAATTTAGGTAATATTTTTTGTTTGGGGTTAGGTGAGAGGGTTTTGATTTAATTTTGTGAATTTTAGCATTTAGTTTTGGTAGGCTTCATCTTAAGCCCTTAATTTTATTTTATTTTAATTTAGACCCTTAATATTTGTAATAATAATAATTTGACCCCTCAAACTTCTTTAATTGTTTCAATTAGGTTCTTGCTTGTTTTAATTTGAATATAGGTTGTTTACTTTCATTTAAATGCTTTAATTCAATTTCATGATTATTTCCATTTTTTTACATATTATTGCTTTTTATTTATTAATTAAATTGGTACATTGACTACTTTGTGGATTTTTAGAGTTTTAAATAGGGTAAATCCAAACCCAATTAACTACTACTTCAAGGGGAGGTATTTTCTTTTATTATTTAAAAATCCTATGTGTTCCTATGTGATTTTATGTGTTTTTTTTGAATGTTTATTTTATTTATTTATTTATTCATTTTATTTGTTTTAATTTTGTATATTTATTTTAATTTAATTTTTGATTATTTATTAAATGTCAAATTGTAAGAGTTAGGTTATTATTTTATTCTTTACCCCCCTTTAGATTGTAGTTAGGATCCCAATGTAATAGTTAGGTCTCTATTGGCTCTTATTTGCTTTGTGTGTGCTTGCATGCTTGCGTGTTTATGTGTTTGCTCGCTTTTTTAGGGTCTTTACATCTAGATATCATGCTTACGTGTTATGTGTTCTATGTGTTTACTTGCTTTTATCATATTTTATATGATTTATTAGTTATAATAAATGCACGACGTCACCACACTAGTCCAACGCTAGTTGTAGCCCTTTGTTCCGATTTCTCACTAGTTTAACGCTAGTGAAAACTTATAGACATGGGTTAGTCCAACGCTAGACCCTTAGGAACCGTTCACGCGTAAGATCATGTTTGTGTGACAAAAATCACTACATTTCATACATGTGTTTTACTTTGTAAGATCTTTACCATTTTGCATGATATTTCCTCTATATGTATTTCCCTTATCCCTATGTGTGAAACATTACATGTAAATTTGCATTTCATTTAAGAAAAATTAGAACTAGGTTCGATCATTTGCTTGATTAGATAGGAAATACCCTTTAAATATGGGACATGGACGAGTATGGCTTTCTAACCTTAGCACGCTCGTATCTCCTCTATCAAAGGGAAAATTAAAGCCACGAGTGTTAGTTCCCCGCACCCATTATAATGCATTCTCTTAGATCATGTATATTTGTATATTATTATTTTCTTTCTTTTCTCCGAGTCTCATTTTTTTGCAATTTCGTGACCTCTTCAAAGAATCATTTTTAGGGGTTGCAATTAATGCGATTTGCACCAATTAAACTTTGAAGAGACATCTCGACCCTTCCAATAGCCATTAGGTCTAGGTTTTGCATTTCATATAGTAACGTCCAAATGTGATAAATTTTTAGGTTAAATTAAGACAATTTTTCGACTAAATCACGTAACTAGTCTTGGTTAGGTTGAAAGGGTGCCTTGGATTTCACTCTTGCCTTCCCTTTCTTCAACCGTGACTCCTGAGCCTATTTCTCTTGATTTTCGAAGATTTGGAGTCGTTTAAAAAGGGTTTTCTCTACTTTTTTTTATTTAAAATTCATTTTAGGTGACTTGATACACCTTAATTCAATAGCAAGTAGCGATTCCTATTATTTATTAAAAACCCTTTTTAAACTATTATTTTGGACCAAAATCGTCGCACTTTAAGTCCCATTATTAGGTTCTTTTTCTTTATTTTTCTCTACAAATCAAAAATTCATTTTATTCAAAATTAATCAAAAATTCATTTTCAATCAAAAATCGATCAAAATCCATTTTACAAACTCGTAATCTTATTTTTCTTTTAAAAAATGGGGCGCGACATGTACTTTTGCAACAGCATTGGAATGAAGTACTTTGTTTAACAATTTCCAAATTACATCAGAGTTTGAAATCTTGCATGTGTTGCCCAAAGTGATCATGAATTCTTTAGAAATCTGAGCTTGAACAATAATAAAGAAGCAATGGATATTAACATGGATGACCGTATAAATAACATTTTGGATCAATTTTATTGCTCTAAAAAAAACCATCAAAACAGCTCACATAATAACACAATTCAACCATTTGTCCATGTCTTTCATAAAATACAAGTCAGAAGTTGATCAAAATCTATTGAGGTCAATCCTAGTAAAAAAGGCACTAGTTGTTTCCCAAAAAAAAAAATGAACTACACAAAAGGACATAAGATGTCTAATTTTGCAGTAATAGCTTTCTTTGTAGCAGAACCATTCAATCCTTCTTTGTAGCAGCAGTGGTCTTTGTAGTAGAACCATTCTTTGTAGTAGCAGTTTTTGCATTCTCAGGCCTCTGAACATAAAAATGAAAATGACCAATGAGGTAAAAACCACTGGATACTATAAAAAAATGTGAAGTTTAATGGCCAAGCAAAAGAATACAACATAGAGGCAAACCACGTGGTTCATAAGGGGCCCTCCTATAAAGAGCAGCCAATGTAGAGGCACAATTATTTCGAGTGTGCCCTAGTTTTCGACATACTCCACAACTCCACTTCACTTTCTTACCCTGACCATGATTAAGAACAAGAGGAAACAAGTAACTAATATTAGTTAATCATGCAATAAATCTACAAACCAAATTAGTATCAAGAAAAAGAGTGTTAGCTGGAAAGGGACAAGTCTCTGTTGTTTCAGGTTGAGTAGATGGCTGGCTCCTTGTTGGTTCACATGGTACCTGATTGATGAGATCAATCAGAAGCTCATCACTTATACTAGTAAAGTGGGCACTTGTTCCAACCATTAGTTCAAGTGTGAAGTAAGAATGTGTGTCTGGACCAATAGTGGAATATTGAGGCAGGTAAACATGTTGTTGTTTTTATAGATAAAACTCTTCATTTGGTGGACCATTTGCTGCCTCATGTGGACGACTTGCTGCCTCATTATCTCTCTGGCGTGTGGCTCCTTGCTCATGTTGATTACCAACAACATTATGTGTAACAGCTGCTACTCCTCCATTGCCATTTGCTGCATCTGTATTTTTGGGACACCTTCTATTGTTGTGGCCTTTTTTCTTTGTAGTTTTTGCATTTGTACTCCATCAATCCTGCTCTAGACAACTATTTTTAACTTTCCCTTGAGTACTTGTTGAAACTGGTGTAGACACCAAAATTGTAGCCTTTCTTTTTATCTATTCTAGGTGATTTTTGTTTATCTATTTATTTTTATTTTACTATTATTTCTTTGCTTAATTTATCTCATTCTCATTTTTTGTTAAGACAATTGTTTTTGTTAATTAATCCACTGGAAAACAAAGAAGATCATCAATCAAACAAAAAAATATAGCAATTTTGTTTTATTTTTTAGTATTTGTCTATTTTATTCAATTTTGCTTAATTTGTTATTTTTCGTTATTTTGTTTATTAATTAACTGGTTCATTTGGAATTGAAAAAGGAAAAGAAAAACAGCAAAAAAATCAAATCAGGCTTGTTTCAAGTGAAAAAAAAACGAAGAGCCCGGTTCCACTCATTTTATTTCTTGCTCCTCAAATTTCTTGGCAACTCCTGAGAATCGCAAACCCCACATTGGGATAAATTGAGTTTTGGAAAAGAGGGGAAAGAAAAACTCCACACTGGAGCAAGTTTGAGTTGAAAAGGAAAAAGTCTCAAGAAGTGAAAAGTGATAAAGTGACAAAATCAAAAGAAAAGGAGAAAAGAGAACCTCAGTTCAAAAATAGACTGGGGCAAATTTTTGAAAGGAATGGCAGAAGGCCGAAGGGAAATCAAAAGAAAAGAAGAGAAAAAAGAAAAATGAGAGTGAAAAAGAGCCTCAATTGAGAATAAACTGGGGCAAGTTATGATTTAACCCTAAAAAAAGGTTGATATAATAATGCGATCTCAGATCATTTAAACCACTTTTGAAAATCCGCTTTCAAGCCTTAACTTTTCTAAGCACCCACCAGACCCCATTACAAAAGCCGAAAGTCCTGACTTCTGTTCTTTGCAATATCTCTGTTAAGAAACTTTCTAATTAATTGGCAAGTGATGCGAATATACCGATGCTAGGAAATTGTTTAGATGTATTTCTGAATTGATTAGCTGTGAAGTTGACATTACTCATCATCTGAAAATCCGCCAGGGGGCCTTTGAAAAGAAAAGAAAAAGGAAAGGCAAAATAAATGCAAAGGAAATGAAAAAGATTTGACGGTGAAGTCCCTGTTAAGTGATGATGAAAGTCATCAAATCTGAGATCTTTGAGTTCAAAATAGGGGCAATTTTGAAAAAAATGCGATCTTTGGTGCAATGTCCTTGAAAGTCTTATTCCTTAGCTATCGTTTTCAAGCCACATTACAAGCTCATAAAGTCCATCGCTGACTTATCCTTCATGACAACCCAAAGTGAGGATTATGCTCATAAGAAATCCATCAATCATTTGTGATCATAAGGGTATAACCAGTTTTCGCATGTTTAGCTATCGTTTCTACCCATATGTTGCAAGCTTATATGTTGACTACGTTTTCTTAAGAAATAAGGATGACAAACTCTTTGCTTTCACTAAGATGTGATGTTGAATGGATTACATACAATTTTGGGCACAAGAACCAGACAAATCTTGACTTCTCATTTTCCTTAGCCACCTCAAAATCAGAAATAAGATCACTTGATTTGTCCTGCTGTAAACACAGATGCTAAAAGTGAGGAAGAAACTTTCTGTAATTTGGTATTATTCTGAGAGATTCATCATGAAATTTCTGAATGAGTTCAAACACAACATTTAAATTTCTTCACGTTGTATATATGATTACTTTCTAAGTTTTAACAAGTGCGATTTCTCTTTGTTCAAATAAATGGAGAATCATCTGAACAAATTTTTGCAATCAAAGGAGCCCACTCGGGGGCAAATTTTTTATTTTGTGAAATTTCGCGAAATAAGCCCACACAGGGACAAATATTTTTGTAATACATTTGAGGATTTCGCACAAGAGTCAAGTAATATACTTTCAAATCAATCACACTGCTCTTTCCATGAGTAGTAGTTGCAATATCTTAAAATAAAGTGCATGTTGTACTTTGGCAAACCCCCTGTGCAGGTATCCATGGCTGAAATCGATGAAGAAGCGTAAGTCAGAATCTTAAGAATCAAGGCCTCAAGGAGGAGCAACCATGCCGTAATGCAAATCAATTGATCGGTTGCACAATAATTGGTGGAAACTGAGGCAAATTATTTTTGAAAAGATTCTCAAAAAAATCAAACTTGAATTTAATTTCTTGTTTCTTGACAAATTTCAATTTCTTGTTGATGAAATCTCAGCGCCCGCCGCGCACCCTTCCATTCCCCATTCTTGATCAACCACATTTAATTCACTGATTTCTCCACCGTTAGCATTGAGTTTATCTCACTGACGTGTGTGTTTTGATTCTTACGGCAGGCTCGGGTTTAATCCCACTGACCAATTCTCGCGGTAGGCTCGGATTCTATCCCACTGACCAATTATCAAGGCAGGCTCGGATTCTATCCCACTGACCAATTATCAAGGCAGGCTCGAATTCTATCCCACTGACCAATTCTCACGGCAGGCTCGGGTTCTATCCCACTGACCAATTATCAAGGCAGGATAGGATTTAATTCCACTGACCAATTCTCAAGGTAGGCTCGGGTTCTATCCCACTGACCGAATCTCAAGGCAGGCTCGGGTTCTATCCCACTGACCGATTATCAATGCATTTCATTCATCATCGCCACTAGCCGTTGGGTCAGTCCCACCAGTGAGTCTTTCATTTGCACCGTCACTAGCCGTTGGGTCAGTCCCACTAGTGAACATTTCTTCTGCACTGCCACTAGCCGTTGGGTCAGTCCCACTAATGAGCATTTCATTTTCATTGCCGCTAAACATGGGTCAGTCTCACTAGCGTGCATTTCATTTTCATTACCACTAAACATGGGTCAGTCCCACTAGTGTGTATTTTTATCGCCACTGAACATGGGTCAGTCCCACCAGTGAGCATTTCATTTCCACTGTCACTAAACATGGGTTAGTCCCACTAGTGAGCACTTCTTTCTGTTCGGGTCAGTCCCATGGTTTAAATTTTGTTCGGATCAGTCCCATGATTTTAAATTCTGTTCGGGTCAGTCCCATGATTAAATTTCTCGTTCAGGCCAATCCAATATTTAAATTTGTCGTTCGGGTCAGTCCCATGGTTTACATTCTGTTTGGGTCAGTCCCATGGTTTAAATTTTGTTCGGGTCAGTCCCATGATTTTAAATTATGTTCGGGTCAGTCCCATGATTAAATTTCTTGTTCAGGCTAGTCCCATGTTTAAATTTTTTGTTCGGGTCAGTCCCATGTTTAAATTTGTCGTTCGGACCAGTCCCATGTTTAAATTTCGTTCGGGTCAGTCCCATAATTAAATTTTTGTTCGGGTCAGTCCCATGATTAAATTCTCGTTTGGGCCAGTCCCATGTTCGGGCCAGTCCCATGTTTAAATTTGTCATTCGGGTCAGTCCCATGATTTAAATTTTGTCCGGGTCAGTCCCATGATTTAAATTTTGTTCGGGTCAATCCCATGATTTCAAAGTTTTGTTCGGGTCAGTCCCGTGATTAAATTCTCGTTCGGGTCAGTCCCGTTTAAATTTACTGGTTCGGGTCAGTCCCGTTTTAAATTTCTCGTTCGGATCAGTCCTGTTTTAAATTTCTTGTTTGGGTCAGTCCCATTTAAAAATTTTGTTAAAGGGGTCAGTCCTCAGTCGCCCGAGTAGTTTGCAGCCAAATAACACAGGTGAATTTTTGGTGTCTATTTCTTTGTCTCAAATTTTTCCAAAACTCAGACAAAAAGGGGCAAACTGTAGACACCAAAATTTTAGCCTTTCTTTTTATCTATTCTAGGTGATTTTTGTTTATCTATTTATATTTATTTTACTATTATTTCTTTGCTTAATTTATCTCATTCTCATTTTTTGTTAAGACAAGTGTTTTTGTTAATTAATCCACTGGAAAATAAAGAAGATCATCAATCAAACAAAAAAATATAGCAATTTTGTTTTATTTTTTAGTATTTGTCTATTTTATTCAATTTTGCTTAATTTGTTATTTGTCGTTATTTTGTTTATTAATTAACTGGTTCATTTGGAAATGAAAAAGGAAAAGAAAAACAGCAAAAAAATCAAATCAGGCTTGTTTCAAGTGAAAAAAAAATGAAGAGTCCGGTTCCACTCATTTTATTTCTTGCTCCTCAAATTTCTGGTCACCTCACCATCCGAATCATCAAGGAATCTTAGTACAAAAAACTATCTAATGGCTTAATAATCACCGAGAAAAATACAGAAAAACAGGCACCATTGATCCTAGGTTCTAGGAATATTCGGCGCCTATAAAAGGATAGCAAAGGGAGAGCCGAAAGGAAGGAGGCTCGTTGGCGGCCGTGAGGAGAGGAAAAAACAAGGAGGTGACGGCTGGGGTTTGCGTGAGAGAAAAAGGAAGAAAACAGGGAGGTTTTAGCAGAGAGCTCTAGAGGTTTAGTAGGCGGCGGAAGTCTGAGAGAAAAGAGAGGAGAAGCGACCGGAGATAAAAAAAAAAAAGGGAGAGCAACAAGAAAAGGAGAGGGTACTGACGGCGGAAAAAGAAGAAAAAACTGCGAGAGGTAAGAGAGCTAAGAAAGACTGGCGGGCTGAGAGGAAAGGCTAGGTTTTTAGGAGAGAAGAGAACCACCAGCAGCGATTAGGAGTGGCGGACAGCTAGGGGAGAGTTTTTTTAAAAACGGCAGAGGAAAAGAAAAAATAATTGAGAAAAGATCTGGACAAACGGAGAAACTCAGGAGATTCAAAATTTCCGCTGACGGGTGCTTCATTAAGGCAGTTTTGTGGAGTTCGATCGTCTCAAGTTCAAGGGTTTTACACATCTGTTGTTTAGGGTTCTCAAGGTAACATGTTGTTTATCCTTATCCGCTTACATATCCCCCTCCGTAATCAAATTTTTGGGTACTTGATTTTTGTTCTCGTAGTTTATTTTTATTCTTGCAGTTCTTTCATTCCCATGCGCTGGTTGATTCCGATATGGGCTTCATGTAATGGCATCTAGGCTTTGTGTTAGTATGCATCCCAAGACTGTTTGTGTAGGAATTATCTCTGGTTTTTCTTAGCTAATAACAAACCCATTCTGCTTGTAAGGTTACATGGACAAATCTATTTTTTTCGCTAGTATCTCCTCCAATCCAATTTTTGCTCTCGCTTGCATGCTTAGTATCGAAACTTGATGATGTATTTAGGAGTCTGTCTAGAGGTTCTTTTTGTTCCTGATGAGTCCGTGAAGTCAAGATTGCAGAAAAACTGCAACGAGCTTGAAGTTTTTAGCTTGTTGCAGCAGTCCTTTGTTTTCCTTTCTGATTCACCGAAATTTTGTTATCCGGTGTCAATAAGATTGTCTTGTGTCGCTTTTGTTATGCACAATCTGCCCCAGAAGCCTAGTTCATCAGGTTTAGTACTTTAATCAATGCTTGTTTTCTGATAATTGGATAGGTAAAACGTTTTGTTTGTGGAGGGTAGTTACCTGGAACTCTCTACTTTGTTGCAGTCAACAAAACTCTGATCTTTCGGTTTTGCTGGATTTTTTATAACGCCTTGCTTGCTGTCTCTTTGTTGCTTGCTCTGTGACTGGATTTTCATGAAGCTGTTTGCTATCAAAGTTGTTAGTTTTCATGTGAAAATAAAAGAATGAGAATCACAGCTTGGGTTTAATTTTCCTTGGGATAAGTTTGCGTATGATGTTTGCCGTAATTAGCTTGAAGCTATCGCCTTGTTGTAACAGCTTTTCTTTTCTTTTGGATCTTTGAGTTGAGAATTGTTTTGACATCTTTCTTGTGGTAGGCTGTTTAATGGGATAACATGAACAATGTCCTCTGTGAAAGTTTGCATTTAGAAAGTCATTGGCTTTGAGCTGAAGACATACTATCCTTTTTTCCATTCCCTTGCTGTTATGCGGATAAGTCCAGTTACGATGTTTGTTTCAAACTGTCCCTTGCATGTTAATACCATATCTTCATGAAGGGTCCAGAGTATGGTTTAAGCTTGGTTTGCTTTCTTGAATATTGTTGCTTAGCGTTTTTCAATCAAAAAACAATAAAATTTCTTGCTGCATTTTGGTTGTTGTTCTTGCTTTCATGGACCTGGAACTGTTCGTTTGGGATAATTAGGGAAGATAATCACGTTTGAGCTTCGATCAAGGGATGTGTGTGAGGTTTGGTTAACCAAACACTAAGTTTTGTACAATGTTTTGGTACTTTGCTTACGTGAGTTGAAGCTGCAAAGCTTGCGACAAGCAATTGCAGAAGAAAGTTTTTTAAGCTGCCGAATGTTTCCTTTTGTTGCAGACTTTGTCTCGTGGGTCTTTGCATGGTTTTTGCATGCAATATTAGCTTTTAAAAATTGCATTTTTGCTCCCCTTTGCTTTCATTAATGCTACTACGACCCAACCAATTGAATAATGTCCTCAATTTGGTCCTTGGCAGCTTTAATTGCTTGTTTGCTTCAATTAACTATCATGCTTTGTTTAAATTGCACTTAATGCATGAGTTTAAGAGCTTTATGACCAAGTGAGCTTGTGTTTGCATATTTTCTTTAATTTTTTCAAATCAAAGTGATGCCTTGACATTTTTCTTTATTTTGGAGGGTAAATAAGTAAACTCATCTCATTAGGACGCCAACTCAAAGAAGGTACATTCTATCCCTTATTTTCACCTTATTTAACCCTACGTGCCCTACGTGACTTACGTGTTTAATTGCATGCCTCTTGAAAATTTTTAGATTTATTATTTATTTATTTATTGGCTTTTAGTTTCGTATATTTAATTTTATGTTCAATTTTGATCACTTGAAAGGCATTTAAATGCCAAGTTGTAATAGTTAGGGGTTTATTCGCTTATTATTTTCTTTTTATTCATCCCCGTTAGATTGTAGTAGGGCGTCCCCCTAAAGTAATAGATAGGTTCTGTTTGCTTTCTTTACTTGATGTGATTTGCATGCTTATGTGCTATGTGTTACCACTTTCTTAGGACGTGCATCTAGATATCATGCCTATGTGCTATGTGTTTTATGTGATTTATGTGTTTATTTGCTTCATTATGCTTTATCTGATTTCTTAGACTGTAATAAATGCATGTTATCACCCTAGTCCAATGCTAGCTGTGATCCCTGTCTCGATACCACACTAGGCCAATGCTAGTTGTGGTTCCTATTGTCCGATTTCTCACTAGTCCAATGCTAGTGAGAAAATAGAAATAAGGGCTAGTCCAACGCTAGCTCCTTAGGAGCCCTTCGCGCGTTAGATCATGATTGTGTGACAAAAACACTTCATCTCATGCATATCTTTACTTTCTAGGGTCTCTTTCACCATGTTGCATGACATTTTCCTTATATATGTATACCCCTTCCCTCATATTTTCCCTTATATGTATATTACCTGCCACTTTTGTATGAAACATGATATTAAACTTGCATTTCATATAAGCATTTAGAATTAAATCATTTGCTTGATTAGATTAGGGACACTCCTTGGATATGGGATATAGACGAGTTTGGCTTTTCTGACCTTAGCACGCTCGTATTCCCTCTATTGAAGGGAAAATTGAATCACGAACATTAGTCCCCCGTACCCGACATGATGCACTCCATTAGGACATGTATATTTGTATAATTATTTTTATTTTCCTTTTCCTTTTAGAGTCTCATATTTTTGCATTATTCGTGACATCTTCGAAGAATCTTTATTGGACGTCACAATTAATGTGATTGGTACCAATTAACTTCGAAAGGATATTTTGACCCCCCGATGCCCTTCTAGGTTTAGGGTTTGCATTCATATAGTACATCCAAATGTGATAAATTCTTTGGTTAAAACAAGAAAATCTTTGACTAAATCGTGCAACTAGCCTTGGTTAGGTCGAAATGGTGCCTTGGATTCTTATCCTTGCCTTCCCTTTTTTCAAATGTGACTCCCGAATCTTTTTCTCTCATTTTCGTAGACTTGGAGTCGTTTAAAAAGGGTTTTTCTAGTTTTTTCTTTAAAGAATTCATTTTTAGGTGACTTGGTACGCCTTAACTCAATACCAAGTGGCGACTCCGATTTTTATTTCAAAAACCCTTTTTAAACTATAATTTGGGCCCAATTCGTCGCATTACAAACCCTATTTAGGCCCTTTTCTTTTATTCATTTTCTAAAAAAACAAAACTCATTTTTCCAAAAAATAAAAATCCATTTTTTTAAACTAAATTATTTTTCTTTTCAAAAATGGGGCGCGACAGCTGGGGGCCTCTTCAGACTATCTCCTTCTAATTTTTTTTGGCCTACTTGGAAGCTTGATATGCTCAGGTGGCAGTAGAGGCCAAATTTTCAGATTTTTCCTCATATTCTTACCTTTAAAATGATACATGACAAGCTCATACGCCTTCATATATGCCTCCTTTGAGTAACATTTATGCACAAAACTCTTTGGATGCTCATTTGTCAATGTAATAACACTCATTGCATGGGACTGAGGAATGCCATTAAGTTCCTACCTTCTACAACTACATGTACCTCACCTCATAAAATCAGTTGCTTGAGGTAGCAGTTATGCAACCGCTTGCTGCATTTTTAACTTTTTCAAGTTTTTCTACAATTTTTGGATACACACTCCGATTATATTTTCGAATCCATTCCCTCTTACTCTCCATTCTAGCCATTAAATATAGTCTAATAGTTACCAGCATGGCAAGTATGGACCTCTTTTGTTCTTCTAAAATGCTAGAATTAAAACTCTCGTAAAGGTTATTTAACAAGATGTCACACTTAGAAGAGGTTCTAAAGTATGCTCTAGCCCAATATTGAGGTGCTGTGTTGTCAACTAATCATTTAAACGCTCCCTCATCGAATTCCTTCAAAGCATCCATCAAAACAGCAAATAGGTTGTCGTAGGATGCTCTTATAAGAGCCTAAATTCTGTCCTGTAGTGCCAATCCACTATGCTACTTCTTGAAGTTGTTATACATATGCCTTACAAGCATTCTATGCTCCACATCTAGAAGAAGCTCGTGCAAAGTTTTGGATCTGCCTCTTCAAGAACAAAACATCAAAAAACATAACAAAAACATTAAAAGATAGTTTTGTAGAAAAATGGACAAGACATATAGTCAAATCTTTCTAAAAACAATAAAAAGTAACACAATAGTTCACATTTTGTTTGTCAGTCATAAAAGTTCATTTCTCCTCATTCTTTATGTCAAGGTCAGTCACCAATTCGGTTACAAACCACTTCCAAATTTGCTTATTTTCAACTTCAACTATAGCATAGGCAATGGGATATAACTTGTCATTCGGGTCGATTCCTACTGCTACAGATAAAACACCTTTGTAGGGGCTTCTCAAATGACAACCATATGGGCTAATAATAGGCCTACGACTAGCTATAAAATCTTGTTAACATGCACTAGACACATATAATCTCTCAAACCTATCTTCTCTCTCATCATCTTCAGTTACAATCATGAACACATTTGACCCAAGATTAGCCTTCTTGACCATTCTATAGTAATTCTATAGCTTATTATATTGAACTTCATAATCACCTTCAATTAGCTTATTTGCCTTTTTCTTTGTCCTATATACTTGCCATCTAGTGATATTGACATTCATGTCATTTTTCACCTTATCTTTCAGATTACTTATCTTCATATCTAGACTAAGAGAGAACTCTTTTTGGTATCTATCAATTACCAATGTAGAGTTTGCAAGCCTATGATCGAAAGTTCTCCCATATGTGTTCATCTTGCATGCTTTTGACCTAAAATGTCATTTTTTCTAGCATAATTACTGTAAAAACTTTCCAACTTCAATCATTGGAATAAACTGTAGCTCTCTTGCCATCATTTTTGCCAAACTTTATTTTCTGTTCATGTGCCACACCATGGTTCAAATGTCAGGCATAAACAGTATTTTGGAGTAAATGTTTGATAAACCTCAAATTTGGGATCTTGCATTTCAGTCTTAGGGTTGAACCTTGGATTACTTTACCTTCTTCCTTGGCTGTATTTCCTTTTCTTCTGAATCACATCCACTGTTAAAATCATCTGATTTAGTAGCATCTTCTTCAAATTCAGTTTCTACCTTTTTAGAATGGTTGTTTGTCCCCTTAATAGGTTCACTGTAACTCACAATTTTTGCCCACTTAGCTTTTCTTTCTCCAACTTGTTTCACTATGTGCTCCTCATCACTGAATTCATAATCACTATCAATGAACACCTTATTTGGACTTGATTCCTCATTGTCTTCAGCACATGTGTTCTTGTTGTTTCTCTTCTTTCTCTTTTGCTTCCTAGTTGCTATTTTGGTTGGTGCTCTTTTACTTGCTGATTTGGTTTATTCTTTTTTACTTGATGTCTTTTCCTTTCTTGAATTGCCTATAGAAGTTGTATTCTCCTCTCCTAATTGAGCTCCACTTTCATGATCACCAGCCACTACATTTTGCACTTCTGAGTTTATTTTCATTGGTTGTTCGGTAAAATGCAAATTCTCTGGACCTGGATCTGCTACGTTCTTATTTCCATCATCTCCAAAATCAATAGTATCTCAGCCATCAACTTCACCCTCATCTTGAGATTGACTTATAGGAATGTTAGTCAGCACTATTTCTTTCACACTAGGATATCCCTGCTAGTTTTTATCAACATCAGCTGTATTTGCCTTAGATGGATTAGGTTCACAACCACTTATGGAGTACGACTTAAGATGTATAAGGTATATATCAACCGGCCCATATTTTACTCCATCTCTAACCAAATCCAAAGCAATATTTTCATACAACACATAAACCAACCCATCTTCTAGAGATGAGCACGGGTCGAGTACCCACCCCTAATGTGATTTGACTAACCTGACCCTAACTTGTCGGATCACTAAGTTTTTGACCCTAATCCACTCCGCATGTCTCCGGATACTCGATTCTTGGGTACCCAGAAAAAAGGGATGGGTCATGTCGCGCCCCATTTTTGAAAAATAAATAAATGGTTTGAAAAATGAATGAAAAACATAGGTCTAAATGGGACTTGAAAGTGCGACGATTCGACCCAAAATAATAGTTTAAAAGGGTTTTGAATGAAAATTGGAGTCGCCACTTGGTATTGAGTTAAGGTGTACCAAGTCACCTAAAAAATAAATTTTTTGAGCAAAATTATAGAAAAACCCTTTTAAACGACTCCTAAGTCTACAAAAATCGGAGAAAGTGTTTGGGAGTCACATTTGATGAGAGAGAAGGCAAGGACGATGTTAGTCCCACAGACAACCAAGAGGGGGGGGGGTGAATTGGTTTGATTAAAATCTTAACCAAGTTTATGCACTTTTTCGTTAATGAAAATTTACCTTCCTTTTTAGTAATGATCAACCAAGTAGATAAGAAGACAATAGCAATATTGATCAGAGAAGCAAGTATAGATAAGCAATGAATATTTTATTAAACAGAAATGTAAAATAGAGAGACAAACCAAGTGTCTACCAAGCTTAACCCAAACTTGAAGACCAAACACTAGGAAGAGCAACTTCTCTTTGATGAACGAAGATCAACTAGATGTACAATGGAGGGAGCACTTCCTCCTTGCCCTAAGCCTCACTTAGTCAAGCTAGGAAGTTTTACAATCACTCAGAAAACCCTCAACAAAGCTACACTAAAGATCCTTTCAACCACAAAAGAAATGCTCAACAGAAATTCACACCACTTTAAAACAAATCTGCTTTGGAGACTATTTTCTAGCTAAAATATCTCACTAGATCTTGTAAACAAAGTGTGCAAAAGTCCCTACTTCGTTCAGACCAGTTTGATTTTAAAGGGAACCAGAAATGGGCTTCATCAATGCTTCCAACGGATAGAAGGCAGCTGAAGAGTCAACTAGCCGTTGGGGCTGTCGGACGTCCGACGATCGAATCATCGTCCGAACCAATCGTCCGATGATAGCCAAGTTGAGGTTCGGACGTCCGATAAGTTCTTTGTCGTCCGACAGCACAGCGTCCGACCTTGGGCCGAGAGCTAGCAAGTTATCTTGGAATTTTTCGGACGTCCGATGCGATTGATTAGCGTCCGATGGCAAGCGTCCGATCCTTCCGGACGTCCGATGCTTCTATGTGAGCGTCCGACGGTGCTTCCTTCCTGATGTTCTTCATCCTTTCGGACGTCCGACAGTTTCCTTTCGGCCGTCCGACCTGATTGTCCTGTTTTTGCTTCACATTTTGGTTGTTTTGCTTTTGATGACATATTCGAACCTGATTCTTGGATAGACAAAAACACTTGTTTTTGAAGAAGGTTAGATAAACATTTCAAAGTGCCAAGAATGACACACTTAAAAGACAATATCTTTGATCGGAACAAAACAATGACTAAATTCATTTATATTATTTCAATCTTGTTTGCCACATCCAAAGCATCGTAGTCTGGAGTCAATCAAACATATGCTTTCTTTGTTCCATCAGGCCTGATCAAAGTGTTCACTTTCTTGGACTGTATTTCAAAGAACTTTTGTGATCACCAAAACCAAGAATAACATTCTCCCCCTTTTTGATGATGACAAAACAAAAGTTTGAAATGAAATTTGATGATTGCAATGAAAGCTCCCCCTTTCAAAATAGACAAGAACTCCCCCTGCCATAGTGAATCAAAGAACTTTTGAAAACCTCCCCCTCACTAGACTGCCCAACCGAGTTTAGACAATCATCCAAAAACATGACAATTAAGTAACACACAACCAACATATCACCAATTCAATCCATCAGCAAAATCCAAATTTAATTAAACCATCAATCATCAATCAGATCTCTCCCCCTTTTTGTCATCACAAAAGAGCAAACCACAAACATCCATCTTATACACAAATACATCTTATCCAAAATGTAAACCAAAAACAATTCATTCCATTCACATAAACAGAATAAACAAACATCACCAGTACTTAAACATCACCAATAACTTCCATCAAGATACTTAGAAACATCACAGAACTTAAACATAAACAAGAATATCCATTATATTACACCTCAGTACTTAGATCATCCATCAACACACACCAAAAGAAACTGAGAATATCCATAACATAACATATTCTAAAAGAGACAAACAAAATGCAAATGTCCTAAATGATGATCTACGTGGATCCAGGTGTCCTCCGAGAAAGCTGATATTGGTCGAGATCCTCCTCTTCAGTGTCTTCATTATCTTCAGCAGCTTCTACAATTGGTGCCTTGCCTTTGTCTGATGTGGAAGGGCCATGAGGAGTCACAGGAGTTGCTGGATTCGGATCTGGAACTGATGAACCTGGATCAGTGGTTCGAGGTTCTTTGTCATGTGAGACTTCCTCAACCACAGGTGGAGGAAAAAGAAGATTCTTTTTGTCAAGAAAGGCAGTTTGTTGCTCAGAAGACATGGTGAGCATGAGACCATGTTCTAGAAGAAGAACATGCTGTTTGAGTTCTTGAAGAAGCTCAATTACTTCATTACTGGAAGAGGAAGATGCTTTAGTGGCAGACTTCCTAGGGTGAATGGGAGTGAGTGAAATGGGTGAAGGATCATGTGCAGTCTTAGACCTAAGTTCACTAGAAGATGCACCCTTATAAGCCCACAGATTATCTTTGAAAACAAGATTTTTCCTTTCAAAATACCCTTTTGTAAAGGCATAAGAAGATGCTTCTTTAGGACAAACACCTAGAATAGGGACTTTGTTAAACTCAAAAATCTTTTGAAGAAACTTTCCATAAGATAATTTTCTGCGAGAATCAGTGGCATAGCGAAGTAAGAACTTGCACATGACAAAACCAAAATCAATACGAATTTTTTCTTGAAAACAATAAAAGAGGTACAACTCCATTTTGTTTGCATCAGTTCTGTGGCCATCAGTAGGCACAAGCAGGTTTGAAATGATAGAAAAAGCAATTAAATTCACAGGGGACAGATCATTCAATTTAGCATCAGCAGGTGAGGAAAAACTTCTTTTGAAATAGGTTAACATTTTTGTCCCATCAAAATGATTTGCAGCAGTAGGAAGCTCTTCATAAGAAAAGAAATTAGCAATCTTATCTTTGCATAAACGTTCAATGGTAGTATTTAAAATGGAGTTCACGATTTCAGAGTCAATGATTAAGTCTACCCCATTAACCCTGGAAAATATTTCAGTTGGGTCAGAACCTTTCCTTAGATTGGCAAAAAATTGATGCAACATATCAGGATAGTAGACATTTGGCATAGAAATAAGATGTGACCATTTCTGGAAAGCAAATAGACTCAGAATGGATTCTAAACCTATGGAGCGAAATTCAGAGGGGTTTACAGTTCTTTGAGGGATGACACCCTTCTGGGATATCCAGGAGTATTTGTCTTTCGCAGCATCATCAAAGAATGTAGGAGGAGGAACTGATTTAGGAGGCGGTTGAGAGGAGGTCCCCTGTCCAGATTCAGGCTGAGATGTGGGTTGTGGAGTAGGCCGTGACATTTGACCCTTGATAGCTCCCCTTTTGAAGCGTTTGGATGTCCGTTTGACAGTAGGAAGATCCTCATCCTCATCCCTGAGTGGATGCTTGCGTCCGGCAGTAACTTTTCCTCCCCTTAGATTCACCATTGTTCTAAATGTGTGGAATGGAGGATGCAAATGATGCACACAGCAGTAGGGAAGTGAATCGCACAGAAATTTTGGGACAAAAACACCTTGAACGAGATTTGACAGAGCGGTTATGCAAGAGTAGGGTTGTGAGGAAAATTTGGGGATTTGCGAAATGTTACTCAGTTTGGTGAAATGATCAGGAGAAATGAAACGCAAACGATGGGGAAATGTTTTGGTTGAGTCAATTTGGGAATGGTAGTTACAGAATGGTATGAATTTGAGAGTGAGGGAAGAGAGAGTTTTCGTCCGAGAGGAAATAGGATATGAAGAGACTGAAGCAAATAAGGAAGAAAGTTGATTTAAAACAAATGAGCCGTTGCACTGTCGGACGGCCGAACGAAGTTGTGCGTCCGACAGTTGCGTCCGAACAGGCGCAATTCTGGAAAATGGCTGAAGAACATCATCGGACGTCCGTTCATCTTCTTTCGGACGTCCGAAGACTTTGAGAAATATTAGGATGATTTTTCGATTATTCCTAATTTTGATCTTAGATGAATGAACTGATCTAATGGCAGAGCTTTGGTAAATATATCAGCAAATTGATCTTTAGAACAAACATAATTTACACATATTTCACCTTTTTGAACAAGATCACGAATAAAGTGATGCTTTATATCTATGTGTTTTGTCCTAGAATGATGAATAGGATTTTTGGTCAAATTGATAGCACTAGTATTATCACAGAATACAGGCATGCAGTCATACAACAATCCAAAATCATTCAAAGTGTGCTTCATCCATAGAAGTTGAGCACAACATGCACTAGCGGCAATATATTCCGCCTCGGTGGTAGACAAAGAGATTGCACATTGTTTCTTGCTAAACCAAGAGACTAAACAATTTCCAAGAAAATGACAAGTTCCACTCGTACTCTTTCTATCCACATGACAACCTCCAAAATCAGCATCCGAATAACCATATAAAGCAAACTCATTAGATGTAGCATACCAAAGACCATAGTCTAATGTACCTTTCAAATACCTAAAAATTCTTTTTACAGCATTCAAATGTGATTCTTTTGGACAAGATTGAAATCTAGCACACAAGCAAACAGCAAACATAATATCAGGTCTACTTGCGGTTAAATAAAGTAGGCTTCCGATCATACCTCTATAATGCTTTTCATCCACATGATTACCTTCTTCATCTTTGTCAAGCTTTGTAGAAGTGCACATTGGAGTTCCAACTTGTTTTGAGTCCTCCATGCCAAACCTTTTCAGCAATTCCTTGGTATATTTTGCTTGATTTATAAAAATTCCCTCAAGAGCTTGATGTATTTGAAGTCCAAGGAAGAAATTTAATTCTCCCATCATACTCATTTCAAATTCATTTTGCATAGTGGTGGAAAACTCCTTACATAGATACTCATTAGTAGCACCGAAAATAATATCATCAACATATATTTGCACAATAAGAAGGTCTTTCAACACATGCTTAGTAAAAAGTGTGGTGTCCACAACACCCCTTTTGAAACCTTTTTCAATCAAGAACCCACTTAATCTTTCATACCAAGCTCTTGGAGCCTGTTTTAAACCATATAAAGCTTTAGAAAGTTTAAACACATGACTTGGAAATTTTGTATTTTCAAAATCGGGGGGTTGATCCACATACACTTCTTGATCAATAAAACCATTTAAAAAGGCACTTTTAACATCCATTTGAAACAATTTGAAACCTTTGAAGCAAGCAAAAGCAAGAAGCATTCTAATAGATTCTAATCTTGCTACGGGAGCAAATGTTTCATCAAAATCAATTCCTTCTTCTTGTGCATATCCTTTAGCAACTAATCTGGCTTTATTTCTTACAACAACACCTTTATCATCCAACTTATTTCTAAAAATCCACTTTGTGCCAATGATAGGCTGATTTTGAGGTCTATCAACAAGTGTCCAAACTTCATTTCTCTCAAATTGATTAAGTTCCTCTTGCATAGCCAAAATCCAGTTTTCATCCTTTAACGCATCATTGATATTTTTAGGTTCAAAAAGAGAAACTAAAGCAAAATTATCAATCAATTTTCTAGATGAGGAACGAGTGTTTACCTTCTCGGATGGATCACCAATTATAAGTTCTTTTGGATGATTTTGGCTGAATTTCCAAGCCTTGGGAAGATCTTTGAGTGGATCATCATTTTTGTCTTCATCTTCCACTTCTTGATCATTATGAACTTCATTTTCCATTTCAGTTGCTGCTGGTTTAGAACTTCCTTCATTCCCAATTGATAGCTTTTCCATTCCTTCTCGAACACCTACATCATCATCCTCACACAAACTTTTGGAATTATCATCATTGGCTTCATCAAATGTTATATGTATAGCTTCTTCAATCACAAGAGTCCTTCTATTAAAAACTCTATATCCTCTTTTATTTTCACAATATCCCAAAAATATTCCTTCATCAGATTTTTTATCAAACTTGCCAAGATGTTCCTTTAGATTCAAAATAAAGCATTTACAACCAAATACTTTGAAATAACCAACCGTAGGTTTCTTATCAAAAATCAGTTCATAAGGAGTTTTCTTCAAAATAGGTCTCAAGAGAATTCTATTCATTACATAACATGCAGTGTTTACCGCTTCAGCCCAAAGGTATTTAGGCAATCTACATTCATTCAACATAGTTCTAGCAGCCTCTTGGAGAGTCCTGTTTTTCCTTTCTACAACACCATTTTGCTGTGGAGTCCTTGCAATAGAAAACTCATGAGTTATACCATTATAATCACAAAATTCTGGAAATCCACAAAATTTGAATTCAGTTCCATTATCACTTCTAATTCTAACAATTTTTAAACCAAGCAGATTTTGCACTTTAGCAAACAATGAAGTAAAATTCTTGAAGGCATCATCTTTATGAGCAAGAAATATCACCCAAGTGTATCTAGAATAATCATCCACAATCACAAAACAGTATTTCTTACCACCCAAGCTAGAGATTTGAGTAGGGCCAAATAAGTCAAGATGCAAGAGTTCTAAGGGTTTTGAAGTAGATACACACTTCTTTGTTTTAAAAGAAACTTTTGTTTGCTTACCAAATTGACATGCATCACATATTTTATCCTTTTCAAAACTGATTTTTGGCAAGCCTCTAACTAGTTCCTTTTTCGAAATTTCCTTTAGTAAGTCCATGTTAAAATGACAAAGTCTTCTATGCCACAACCAAGGATCTTCATTTGAACCTTTAAGACATTTTAAGCTAGAAGAATCAACTTTATCAAGAATCACAATATATATGTCATTAAACCTCTTACCTTTGAACACAACATTGTATTTGGAATCAAGTACAATGCATTCAAGCTTTTTAAACAACACATACAAGTCTTTATCACACAATTGACTAACACTAAGCAAGTTATAACCTAAGTTATCAACCAAGAGCACATTATGAACAAAAGTTTCACCATCCTTACCAACATCACCTATTCCAATTGTCTTAGCTTTCACATCATCACCAAATGTTACCTTTCCACTTGATTTTGATTTCAGCTTTATGAACAAGGAGGGATCACCGGTCATGTGCCTTGAGCAGCCGCTATCAATAAACCATTTGGACTTGTTTGATCCTTTTTCCTGAAAAGATAAGGTGTTTGGTACCCATTTTAATTTTTGGGTCCATAATAGTTAGCATTGTATCTAACTAACCACATGCATTTCATCCCTTTGTTCAGATTTCTTTTCACATAGCAATCTCCTTTCAAATGCCCTCTTTGACAACAGAAATCACACATAATGAAAGAGTTCTTAACATGTACTGGTTTGATATATCTCAATCCACCTCTTCTATATGTTGTGAAGCCATGTGCAATTTTGTTGTGAGCAAATGTTCTTTGACAAGCAGTAAGATGGGTAGATGACATGTTTCTTTTGAGAAAATCCTGTTTTCTTGATTTCAAAGTTTCATCCAAGATGTCCATTCTTTTCTTCAAATCACCATGCTTTTCCTTCAGCATTTCACAAATATTAGTCTTTCTGTCAAGCTCGTTTTGAACATCACATCCGGCTCTTACAAGGCATTCATTGTCAGTCTTTAGATGTTTATTTTGTTGAACCAGACTTGTATTTTCTTGAATGAGAAAAGCAATTTTCTGTTTTAACAGCTTGTTTTTATCATAAGATTCCTTCAAGGCATTATGTAGCTTTTCAACAAAAGATTCAAGATCATCATCTTCATCATCATCACTTTCAGATTGTGAGTGAGTGGAAGATACCTCATTATTTCCAATAGCCATGAAGGCCATTTGAGCTGATTCCTCTTCTTCTTCAACATCCCCTTCGGAGTTGCATTCATTCCAAGTAATCTGAAAGTTGTTGAATCTTGGCTTTCGATCAGCTTTTCCATCTTTCATCTTCTTCATGGGGCATTCATTTGCATAGTGTCCAATCTGTCCACATTCGAAGCATTTGTCCAACTGTTTCTTGTTGAAATCTTGTTTTCCTTTGTACTTTGCGATAGATGGTTGATTCTGGAATTGATTGCTAGGACCTCCCCTTCTAAACTTTCTTTTATTCAAAATCCTTTTGAAGCCTCTGGTGATAAGAGCAAGATCATTATCATCACCATCCGAGTCTTCATCATCCAGGTGAGCTGGATCATCTTCACCTTGAGTAGTCTTTAGAGCAATGTTTCTTTTTGCTCTAGCATCCTCTTCCTCCTGCACTTTAGATTTCAGTTTCAACTCATAAGAGGTTAGTGAGTTAATGATAGATTCAATAGGCACAGAACTTAAATCCTTAGCCTCTTCTATTGCAGTCACTTTATTTTCCCATTCTTTGCCCAAAGCATTGAGAATTTTCCTGTTCTTCTCTCCCAAGGTGTACTCTTTGCCTAACACCTCGAGATCTTTGATCAAGTCAGTGAACCTGCAAAACATTTTGTCAATATCCTCAAGAGGTTCAATCTTAAAAGATTCATACTTTGTGACCAAGATGGCCTTTCTCTGTTCTCTCACATTGTCACCACCCTCATGGATTTCTCTTAACTTATCCCACATTTCTTTGGCTGATTTACAGCCTTTCACTCTAATTGATTCATTTGAATCTAAGGCACTATAAAGAACATTCATGGCCTTGGCATTCAATGTAAGGTTAGTTCTATCTTGAGCATTCATTTCAGCTCTCATTTTTGGCCGAAGCAACCCTGTATCTGCATCAAGAAAGTTAGCTTCATGCGGTCCTTCACTGACAATAAACCATAGTTCAATATCAATAGATTGTAAAAAGATAATCATTCGTTCTTTCCAGCTAACATAGTTAGAGCCACTGAACATGGGAGGCCTAGTAACAGATTGCCCCTCAACAAACATAGCATGACTGGTTGTCATCTTTACTCCAAGCCGTTAGAGCTTAATCTCAAGGAGACCAAGCTCTGATACCAATTGTAAGTCCCACAGACAACCAAGAGGGGGGGTGAATTGGTTTGATTAAAATCTTAACCAAGTTTATGCACTTTTTTCTTTGATGAAAATTTACCTTCCTTTTTAGTAATGATCAACCAAGTAGATTAGAAGACAATAGCAATATTGATCAGAGAAGCAAGTTTAGATAAGCAATGAAGATTTTATTAAACAGAAATGTAAAATAGAGAAACAAACCAAGTGTCTACCAAGCTTTACCCAAACTTGAAGACCAAACACTAGGAAGAGCAACTTCTCTTTGATGAACGAAGATCAACTAGATGTACAATGGAGGGAGCACTTCCTCCTTGCCCTAAGCCTCACTTAGTCAAGCTAGGAAGTTTTACAATCACTCAGAAAACCCTCAACAAAGCTACACTAAAGATCCTTTCAACCACAAAAGAAATGCTCAACAGAAATTCACACCACTTTAAAACAAATCTGCTTTGGAGACTATTTTCTAGCTAAAATATCTCACTAGATCTTGTAAACAAAGTGTGCAAAAGTCCTACTTCGTTCAGACCAGTTTGATTTTAAAGGGAACCAGAAATGGGCTTCATCAATGCTTCCAACGGATAGAAGGCAGCTGAAGAGTCAACTAGCCGTTGGGGCTGTCGGACGTCCGACGATCGAATCATCGTCCGAACCAATCGTCCGATGATAGCCAAGTTGAGGTTCGGACGTCCGATAAGTTCTTTGTCGTCCGACAGCACAGCGTCCGACCTTGGGCCGAGAGCTAGCAAGTTATCTTGGAATTTTTCGGACGTCCGATGCGATTGATTAGCGTCCGATGGCAAGCGTCCGATCCTTCCGGACGTCCGATGCTTCTATGTGAGCGTCCGACGGTGCTTCCTTCCTGATGTTCTTCATCCTTTCGGACGTCCGACAGTTTCCTTTCGGCCGTCCGACCTGATTGTCCTGTTTTTGCTTCACATTTTGGTTGTTTTGCTTTTGATGACATATTCGAACCTGATTCTTGGATAGACAAAAACACTTGTTTTTGAAGAAGGTTAGATAAACATTTCAAAGTGCCAAGAATGACACACTTAAAAGACAATATCTTTGATCGGAACAAAACAATGACTAAATTCATTTATATTATTTCAATCTTGTTTGCCACATCCAAAGCATCGTAGTCTGGAGTCAATCAAACATATGCTTTCTTTGTTCCATCAGGCCTGATCAAAGTGTTCACTTTCTTGGACTGTATTTCAAAGAACTTTTGTGATCACCAAAACCAAGAATAACAGACGAGGTCCAAGGCACCCTCTCAACCTAGCCAAGGCTAGTTGCGCGATTTAGTCAAAGATTTTCTTATTTGTAACCAAAAGATTTATCACATTCGGATGTACTATATGAATGCAAAACCTAGACCTAGGGGGCATTGGGGGGCAAAATTTCTCTTCAAAGTTTGAATGGTGCCAATCACATTAATTGTGATGCCCAATAATGACTCTTTGGAGAGGTCACGAATAATGCTAATGACGTAAAATGAGTGGAATGAATGTATGCAATGTGAAAATATGAGTTTGTGTGAAGTGGAAAAGTAATATAAAAAACAATAGTGTGTAAGTGGAAGTGTGCAAATGGATGTGCAAAGTAAGGTGAGTAAAGTGATAGTATGAAGTACGTGTGTGCACGTGATAGTATATAAAGTGTAAGTGGCAAAGTGAAAACGTGCAAAATAAAAGTTGTGTGAAGTGAAAATGTGGAAAAAGGGATAGAATATGAAGTAAAAGTGCATGTGATAGTGGATAAATGAAATGCATGAATCCTAAAGGAATGCAAGCAAGATGGGTACGGGGGACTAATGGTCGTGACTCAATTTTTCCTTTTAATAGAGGGAATACGAGCGTGCTAAGGCTAGAAAGCCAAACTCGTCCATATCCCATATCCAAGGGGTGACTCCCTAACCTATACAAGCAAATGAGCTAATCTAAATGAAAATGTAATCCTAAATGTGTAAGGGAAAGGGAGTGAAGGGTCATGCAAAAATAAAAAAACTAAAAGGAAAGAATGAATGAAGATGTAGTGAAGGCATGCGAGTATGTACTAGCGAGAGGGGGCCCTATTGGGTCTAACATTGGACTAGCCCTTTACTAACGCTCATTTACAAGCGTTGGACTTGTAAGAACTCGAGGGGAAGGCCATGACTAGCATTGGACTAGCCACGGTGACGTGCATTCATCTACATAAGCAAATATAAATAAAAGCAAGTAGACATGCAAGGCACGTATTTTCACATAACACATAGCACATAAGCATGCTTATCTAGATGCCAAAACCTAAGAAAAAGCGATTAAACACATAGCACCTAAGCATGCAAAACACATAAGGCAATTAAGACCCTAACTATTACATTTTTAGGGGAGAAGGCCTACTACAATCTAAAAAGGGGAAATGGAATGAAATAAATAGTTAAAATAAATCTAACTATTACAATTGTGGCATTCAAGTGCCTTTTAAATGATCAAAAATTGAACTAAAGTAAAATAAAAATACTAAATTAAAACAAATAAAGCGAATAAATGAATAAATAAAATAAAAACATTCAAATGGCATGCAATTGAGCACATATATCACATAATGCACATAGGGTCAAATAAAGTGGAAATAGGGGATAGAATGTACCTCCCTTGAATTGGAGCCCTAAATGGAGTGAAATCACTTATTTATCCTCCAAAAAAAAAGAAAAAGTCAAGGTACCAATTTATTTGGGAAAATTAAAGAAAATAGGCAAACACAAGCTCACTTGGACACAAAGTTCTTAAGTTCATGCATTAAGTGCAATCTAAACAAAACATGGTAGTTAATTGAAGCAAACAAGCAATGACAAATTGTAAAATTAAAGCTGCCAAGGACCAAATTGAGGAAATTATTCAATTGGTTGGGTCATAGTGGAACAAGGGGAGACCTGGGGTCAAAGATGAAATTCTGAAAATAATTCCCATGCAAGCATGCAAAAACTACGAGATATATGCTTCTGCAGCAAAGTTTCAGCAGCTTCTCAAACTTTCTGCACGATTTCGGCCGTAGCTTGCTAACAAGATACCAACTTAAACAACAAGAACACCATCTAATCCTCCCACCTTACGATACAAACTTTAGATTCAAACATAAAAATCAGACCAAAGAGCATGCAAACATTGAAGAGATATTTTGCAAAAAGGCACGAAAAAGCTTTCTACAACAAGAAAATCTGTTGCAACTTCAGATTTGACATCAAAGTTTTGATCAAAAACTTCTAAGCCAAACCTCCAAAACTTTGTACTAAACATTAAGACACATAAACTTAAACCTTCAAACAAGCAGGGAATAGGAAATTAAACCAAAACCAAGGAACTTTTCATGCAAAAATGATTTTAAACTTCAGCATTTTGCATGGTAGATTCGCTCCAACCTCTCAAATCGAAAACCAACTTCAAGTTCTTATCAGGCATGCAAGGGAATGACAAAAATCAGAAACACTAAGGACCCTCATGCAAACAAGAATGCGGACAAGGCTTTCTGCTAAGGAAAAAAAATGCAGCAGCTAAAGAGGCTTTCTGCAATTTTCTGCTACAATACTATGCAGCTCTAATTCATGCAAATGAAGTGCCGAAGAATGTACAAAAAAACTCATTGTTCATCCACCTAACTCACACACATCTCCACTCATTCATCAACCAGGAGAAATCAGGCCAAGAAAGCGGGGAAACACAAGAAATGCAACAAAATATTTGACAGTTCATGCATTTTATTATCAAAACTCTCTTCTCTCTCGCTGGTTTCTTGAATGCAATCCAAAGATAACTAATGGCCAAACTAACAAACTTGGATCAACACAACAGAATTATCCAGCAATCTTTCCATTTTTCACCCGCAGAGCCTTACGTTTAAACATGAAAAATCCGAGAGAAAGAGTATACAAAGACTGAAAAGAATTTCAGCAACTTAACAACTATGACATTCTGGGCATACACGGCTAACAAAATCAACCCAAAAACAGCAATCTTTTGAGTCAAAACAACACTTTATGCCTCTTATCAACAAGTCACAATCATATATTATGCATTTTCCAGGATCATTCAATCCAAATCATGCACAAGAGGAAAACCTAAAGGCACGTAATGCAACATCCACAAATTTCTGGATTTCATTTATCAGTAAAAAACGAAACAACTCCACTAATAAATCACCGATCATTCAGCCTACAACAAGACTATCAAACCCCCAAGCTAGCAGAATGTGAGACTTACACCTCTTATTGCTAAAACCTAACAATCAGAATTTTGCCAACCCCACAAAACAGCAACCAACGAGACATTAAGACAGCAATCATGATAAAATTCAAGGAGCCAAGCAAAATATCACAAGATTTGTGCCTTTTGGACTCAGGTTCTCATGAATACAGCGTTAAAGCAAGAAAGGGAGAAGCAAAAATGATCACCTGAATTGCTGGGGCCGAAGCAAGAGTTTCTGCTGCGCTTTCGTTCGAAGTCGAAACTGGTGCGGTAGGGTCAGGGCAGCTCTTTCACAGACAGATTCGGTGATCTTGCAGTTGTTTTTCGTTCAAGATGTCTGAACAAAAATCGTTCCTTTCACTTGTAGATTGAGCAGAAATTGATGGCTTCACGAATAAAGCTGGGTCGGGGGAGAAAATCCTTGCGAAGGCAGGCTGAAAGATCAGCCTTGTTGCAGGTTTCGCAGAGGAACTCCCTGCGTTTTTCCTTTTCTGATTTTCTTGCCGAAGCTTTCCTTTCTGGTTCAGATCTCCTTCCTCCTCTCCAGCTTTCTCTCTCGGTTTTCCTTCTCAGTTTCTCTCGCTCAGTTTTTTCCTTTTCTCTCTTTTTTCCTGACCGAAGCTCTCTTGCCCAGAACCCTCTTGCTGTTCACTCTTTTCCTCCCTCAAGATTTTCAGACGTCCTCTCTCTCCAACTCTCCCTCAGCCGTCATTCCCTCTTTCCAAGCCGTTTCCCTTTCTCTGGTTTTTTCACTTTCTTCTCAGCCCCCTCATCAGATTTTCCCCGCAGCTTTTCTAAAACCTAGCCGTCACCGAACCCCCCCTCTTAGCCGTCCAAAACTCTCCCTTATATAGGCATCCGGAATCCCCCCGTAACCTAAGACCAAGGGATGAGATTTGAAGCTGCATTTTGGCTCCTCCTATCAAGACCATCAGATGGCATCTTGCATGAAGCTTGCGTCCTTTTTTTCTTTTTCTTCTTTTTTTCCTTTTTTTCATTTAATTAACAATAAACAAAATATGAAGAAAAATAACTAATTAAGTAAGATCGAATAAAAATGAGCGAAACTAGGCATAAAAAGATAAAATCAAATGCTAATTTTTCTTTCTCTTTTCCTTCTTTTCTTTTTCCCTCTTTTTTTTTTAAATTAACAATGAATTCGAATCTAAAATAACTAAAACATATTTTTGTGAATGCTTTTCTTTTTTCCCGAGAAATTCTACGCTAAAATGGCTTAAAATAAAAAACTAAAAAACTAAAAGGTAAATAAAAACTAACACGACAAATAAAAATAAAAAATAAATAGTAAATGAAATTACACTAAAAATTTGGTGTCTACAGGTCATAGGGTACCCGTCCCTATTATTCCTTCTGTAGTACTACTAAAGCAACCGATAATATAAAATCAACGATACATATTTTAGCACTAAATTCAAGTACATTAAGTAGACTATTATGAACGTTACTAGCCAAGACATGTTGGGTTCATCATATGCATGAAAGGGATTGAGATAATCAGTATAGGAATCACATATATGGAATAAAATCAGTAGACAAATTAGTACATATAGAAAATGCCAGATCAAAGTTTCATTTGAGGTCTGGACTCAAGGTCACTTTCCGAATATTTTACTACAGTCGAACAAAAGAAAAAGGAGGAAATTTAAACAATAGTTGGACAAAGAACAAATTCTTCAACTAAAATCATAAATTAAAACATTCAGCATCAATGCAAAAGAATCATCTTACTACAACACATTAAGGAGAACAAATAACTTTTCAAATTTTCAATATTAATAATAGAATGCTCCTCTGTCAAATCTAAAATTTCTATATAAATTAAAGCAACCAAGCAAGATATCAACACAAGTTGAAACTCAAGTCAATAAGAAAATTTTCAAAACCTTATAGCAATTCATTAGTTGTTAAAAAATGGGCAATTCCTTATAGTAATTCATTTTAAGTAATCCAATAATCCTTGTATGCTCATCAACACTAAGGAATGAGGTTTTCTTTTTATTTTTTTTTGGATGAACTCTTTACCTAACTTTACTCAGATGATATAACTATCAACAATGGGTAAGGTAGAAAGATGGGGGCACCTATTTATGGTGAAGTCCAAATTTATATAGTTATATGCATCAAATATTATTTTTAATTTCCAACCTCACATATTGTAGTCGAATTTTTCTTTGAATTGGAACTAAGTGGAACTTAGCTCCTGGAATATTTCATATAAAAATCTAATTGACTCAAAACGACTAATACAAGACAAATGCTAAAATATGTCCCAGTGTAAGGTCATAGTAGTGTGTAATTTGTCATAAAAGGCAACCGTATAAAATAATGTATTTCTAATATTTCATACGAATGCTAACAACGATGTGATGACCGAAAAATTTGCTCATATTTTCTTGAAATTCCCTCTTATTTTGATTAAATTCCTTTATAATATCTTTACTACTCATTTACTCCCTCAATAGTTGTAATAAATCATAGAATTAAGAGTTTTGCCCTTAGTTTCATAGATAGGGTAAATTAGGATTTTTGCATATTTTGATAGTGTGATTAATTGGTGAGATATGTGTACTTAATTTGATGGTTAAGAGTGAGTTTTAGATAAGAGGAAGTGTGTGATTAGAAGTGATAATAATAAGTTAGTGAATCACAAGTTAAAACGCAAGTACGAGAGAGTTAAGGAAAATAGGCTTGAACCGACGTGCACCGTTTGCTACCAATTAAGTACCCCACTTGATCACTACTTTCTTGCCCTAATCTTCTTGGTATTATTTCAGCTAATCAGCCCCTAATTAACCCTTAAAGCAGCCGAAATATTTGACCTAAAAACAAGAGGAAAAGAAACCAAAAATAAGAAAAAATTGGTGATGCCAAGTGTTGAACATCTATGCAACTTTTGACCAAGACTTCTTTGGTCTTTATCATAGAATTTTGGACTAAAAATCTCTTCATTTCTTGTTTGTGTTGGACGAAATTTTGAGAGGAAAAACAAGAGAGAAAAGTTCATCTTCAACCCCAACTTCATGCTTGAATTTTGAGTTTCAATCCACAAGCTTGCAAAATACTCCATAAGAGTTGGTCACTAGGGAAGATTAAGGGATTGAGTGGAGAGATTTTTGGAGAAAAAGCACTAAACTTCCATCTTTCTTGAAGATACAAGGTGACTTTGTCAAGGAACTTTCCTCTATTTCAAATATTTGCCAACTAGTGGTTTAGGGTTTTAATTTTGGTAGCTTCATGAGAAAATTTCATGGTTTGAAGTTGTGATGTGAAAATTTTCAGTTTTTATGGTAATTTTCTGTCCATATATGATGCTTAAGTGTTGGTCATAGTTTAGTAGCTTTGCCATGTGCTTTTTTCAGCTTTTATATGCTTCTTGGGCTTGATGATAGAAATTTCTAGTTTGTGATCATGAATATTAACTTAGGGTTTCCAATTTCCAGTATTTGGTGGTGAATTTCAGTTCTGCCCTATTTTTAGAATCAACTTTGGCTGCAAATTTCTCCATGTTTTAGACTAAATCAACTTTTGGACAAAACATGAAAGTTGTAGGAATTTGCGTTAGCTTTCTACCAAGAAAATTTCAGCTCAATCGGATCACTATAGCTTGTGAAAGGACTAAAATACCTCTGACTGCCCAAATGCCTTGTTTAACCGATAACTTTCTGTTTTCTCTGAGATTTCAATTTTTTATGCTGAAAATGGGAGAACTGGGTATTGATGTCTTCATAGGAAATGTAGGTCTATGTGTTAGATTCGAAACACCATAAAATTTACCTTGATCCGATATACCTATCTACAGTTACGACCAAAACGCCGAAGGATGACAAAACTGCCATTTATCAGTTCTTCTTTAAACTGGTTTCCAGCTTTGGTCCATGGTGATAAGTTATTATTTGGTTTGTTTGGTTGGTTTTGAGGCCTTGAATAGATGAATGTGGTTGGTTATCACTTGTGGTTGGATTGGAGGGTTGTTGGCTTGTGAATCTAAATTGTACTTGGATGGGAAAAGTGAGAAAATAGGGGAAATTCTGCCCAAATTTCTATTGCTTGTTCTTATGAATATTAGTGAGATGTAAGGTTTGATTTTAGGGTTAGTTGGATCTTAAGTTACATATGTATCCTTGAATGCACTTCAATAGTGGTATATGAGTTGTTTTTGACCAAGATTTGGTATCAACTAAGATGAAAAGTGTTAGTTTTATCTCGAAAACTTTGAATTACATTTACTCACTTCAATTTGGGATTGGTTGTTCTTTCAACTACTAATTCCTGAAATTTTCTTTCGTTATGTTTGAATTTTTTCTTTCGTTATGTTTGAATTTGAGAAATGACTCAAGATTTTTCGTGACTTAGAAGTTCAAATGTTGTTATCACTCTAAAACTGTATTTTGATATTTGCACTAGTAATTTCTGGATTTTTGATGGTTCATCTAGATTGTGATTAGATGAACCATAATACCTTGTTTTAACTCATCTAGGTTTCTTTGGTGATCCGGAGTACAACTCGGAAGAAAACTTTTGACATAACTCTTCCTCATATTGGTGAGTGTTTCTTGCGTGTTTGTGTATTAAATGACTGTGTACTTGTTGTGAATATTTGCGTGAATGTTAAATGCTTTCTAATGATTGCTAAATCGATTTTCGATAAACGAGTGTGTACTTTATCGCACTCGACCTAAGCCAAAGTGAACTTTCAATGATTGAATACTACTTGTGCATGAATGTAAGTTTTTTGGCTGAACTGGGCCCTTGCCTTTGCCAGTCGATTTGATTTAGAAATGGATTCGGTCGGGCGACTGGTAACCCTGGGACAATGTTTTGGTATACTCGAATATGACCACGAAAGTTGGTGGAGAAATGACCAGTGAATTGACTAGTGGCGGGAAATGAAATTAATGAATGAATGTCAAGAACCCTGGAGGAATTTTCACTTGCAAATATTTTTCTAATAAATTGGTGGGATAAGGAAAATGGTTGGCGAATGAATGAATGAATGACTCCACGTGAGCACGTATCCTTTTAATGAGTGTGTTATCATTGCTTTTATATTGTGAATTTTTTCTCTTCAATGAATAATGTCCTTGTTTAAATTGCTTGATTACTTGTTTGGGAACCTCACTGGGCTTTTAGCTAATTCCTTTAGTTTTTATTTTCCTTACAGGGGATACGAGCAGGGGCGTGAGACTGGTACAGGCAAGCATAGTTCAGTTTCTGAATTTTTGCGTTTGTACTCGCGTTAGTGCTCGGTTATGGTTGAATGTATCTGGAATTCACAACTTTTGTTATATTTGGGATTGTATGAATGTTTGAGATAGAAATGAATGTAAGTATACATTCCAAGTTTGGGAACTGTTATTTCACTTATTCTTGAGGTATACCTTATTTTATTTGAAAAGAGTGAACGAGTCCTGGCGAGAGGTGGGCAGGCGGTTCGACAAACCCTGGGGTACGCCCCAGGGGGAGGTGGGGTCATCATAGATGGTATCAGAGCTCTAAATGAGCTCGTGCCGGGAGAAGATTCTCGAACTGTGGGGATTGGTTTGTTAGGTGTGGAACAAATATCTATTGTTGGGGACATTAGATATGTATGTTGGGTAGGAATCTCAAAAGTGGTTGATTTTCTCTTGAAACTAGCTAACTCGAGTGGTGAATCATCATATTTTCGGATTCCTGTACCCGAGTACCAAAGAGTGATACATTTATAATAAGTCGACATCCCGAGTAATATTAAGATAAGTCTGGATGGCAAAAACCAAGGCACAGGGGATGCAAATAGTCTGGACTTGGGAGATATTGAAGATATTGGTGGGATTTGGGATCCTTAGTATGCAAGTGCACATACCTGGTTGTACTTCTTTGAGTTTTGATTAAGTGTAGTGTCTGAGCAATACCTAGGGTTAATGTCCCATAGGGCATGTGATTAGATATATAAGGAGAGTGTTTTATGTTAAATGTGCTATATTATTTTCATTTTTGATTTGAAATTGCTTTTATCGAACTTTATAGCTACTTTATTTTGCTCATATCTATGTCTTCTATTTTTTCAAAAGAGCTATGGAGGGTAGAAGATGTGAGGACTTGCAGATTCCTTATATTTTCTCAAAAATGCCCTTTTATTTGGAAATTATTCATTTATTATAGCCCCTACCCAATCATTCCACAATAAGTGCAAATGAATTTAGAAAGTAGGGTTTCACTTTTCGTTTTCAAGTTGGAGCAAGTTAGGGTTTTCACGTGTATCCATAGTGTAATTATCCGGTACGGAGCGATGATCAAATTGGTGCTTAAGAGTGACTTTTGGGTGAGAAATAATATGTGATTAGGAGCAATGATAAAAAGTTAGTGAATAGGAAGTAAAAACCCTAGTACGTGTGATTTAAGGAAAAACGGTGCGAACCGACGTGTACCGTGCACTACCGATTGAACACACCACTTGGTCACCACTTTCTTACCATATAAGCTCATTAAAATTTGAGCAAAATATCCCCTCATTTCCAGCTGGCTTTGGCCGAAAATTTTGACCAAATTGGCAAGGAAAAGAAACAAAAAAATGAGTGGAAATTGGTGGTGACACTTGTTGGCCATTGAGGGCCTTGACCAAGACCAAATAGTCTTGCCTTCTTATCACCATGGAGCTTCATTTCTTCATCATTTTTCTGCTGCTTTGGCCGAGAGAGAGGGAGAGAAAAACCAAGGGAGAGTTTCACCATTTCATCTTGAGTTTGAGCCATCCAAGTGAGGAAACAAGAAACTAAACCGATTAAAACCTTTCTTGAGTGTTTAGCTAGTGGGGTGTTGGTGAAATTTTGGAAGGAAAAGATAGGGTTGCTCTTGGTAGTCACTTTAGCAAGGTAATAATGCTGATTTCCCCATTTCTTACTCTTAATCTTGCTTAACTTGGCATAGCACCTTAAATTTGTGGTGGATGATAGCTATTATAATGATTTGGATGGATATAGTGTATGTTTTCTTGAGTTACATGAGTTAGGGTTTGAAGGATTTGCTACCTATACTTGCTATATGGATAGTATATGTTGTATCTAAGCTTATATAAGAGGTTGTGGTAGTGATTGAAGCAAGAAATGAAGAAAGTTTCCTTTGAAACCGTAAAATTTTAGATTTCTGGAAAATTGTAGTTCAGTTCTGTCTGGTTCCATTTTGTGATGTTAGAGGCCAAATTAGGCTTAGTATAAAACATGAAAGTTGTAGATAATGATGTTTTATAGTTGCATACAAAATTTCAACTCAATCGGAGTAACGTAGACTGTGAAAAGACCAAAATACGCTCACTGCCCTAGGATGCATGTAGTGATCCATTTTAGACAGTTCATCCAGTTGACCGTGTCTATTTACTATGATCCGTGCTGATTTAGCCATTTTCCAAAACATAAAGTTTTAGTACTCTGTCTTAGCTTTTTAACGCCTCCAAGAACGCCTTAAACGGACCTTGGTAGCCTGAGATATGGCCATTTAAATGTAGTATGGTTAACTAGCCGGTTAGTTGGAAGTTGGTTCTGTGAATTGGGAATTTGACTGGGTTACACTGGAAATTTGACTAAGTGATCTTCATGAAAGTTGTAGGCCCTTGTCTTAGCTTCGAAACAGTATAAGTTGCACACCAATCTGATAAGTGTAGCTTCGGTTGTGTCCGTTACGTAAAACTCTATCAAATCTGTCTCTTGTTAAACTTCATTTCCGCACTTGTTGTTAGCTTGATTTTGTCCTTGTTTTGTCTTGAGCCTATTGAACGGCTATTGAAATTAGATTGTTGTGTGTGTACCTTTGGGTTTGAATGAGAAAAATAATGAAGCCATAAATGGCTAGAAATAGGAAAATACAAAGGGCATGCTGCCCAAATTTACGCTCGAGGACTAGAGAAATATACTTGCGACTTGGGTAAAGTTGATAAATGAATATCACTTGAACCATCTAGGACTTTTGCTACTTTGGTTATCGAGGGTTATACGTTAGAATCTAGCCGAACTTGTACCCTTAGGAAAATCGGTAATAATCACTATAAATCCGTTTTCCTTGCATTTTCGACTCAAAAGTTATTTCCAAGTATACATCTTACAAAATTTTTCAGTTTGAAAAGCGAGCAACCGTTTCACGACTATTCTCCAAGTGAATTTCAATTTCTTAACTCTTATTGAACGAAACGTCTAAATTTCGAACCTCAGTTGATTTTCAAAGTTCTTAAATCAAGTTTTATCGCAGATTTGGATTCCAAACCCGGAGTACCACCCAGACGCGAACATTAGAGGCACTACTTTTGCTGAGTGCTTCCAAATATCTGATTGAACTTGATATTTGTGATTTATCCTTGACCAATGTGATTACATGATATATAAGTGATTTGATCGGGCAAGGGTGTACTTTATTGCACTTGCCCTAACGAGAATTGTTCTTGTTTATCGATTTCACTTGACTTGCTCTACATGCATATGAATTGTATCTTGTTTGGAATTCCAGAAACCCTGTAGCTAGTTAATCGAGTCGAGCCGGCAAGGGTCTGGTCGATTAGATAACGAACCCTGGGTAACTAGTAATGTCGAGTGGAGTGTTATTTTCTCGGCTAATCGGTATACTCGAGTATTACCACCCGTGTTTCGTGTGGCGTGCGGGCCCGGATAAGGGAGTTGATCGGTGGACGGAGACTGGCGTGAAGTGGGGTTTTCTTTCTGGACTAGTTATCACTTGAAAGTTGACGGAATGTCAACTACCAATCGATCAAGCTGGGATGGAGCCGAGACATGAGCCACTGTATCCTTACATGTGAATATGATCCATATATTCTTGATTACCTGAAATATTATTTCCTTGATTGGACTTGTTTGCTCGCTATTTCACTATTACAATGTTATTACTTTGTTTGATGGCCAGTTTGATATTTGGAACTTCACTGAGCTTTGGCTCACTCCGTTAGTTTTGTTTTCCTTACAGGGGTACGAGTGAGGCGTGAGACGTGTAAAGACTAGCATAGTCTAGTTGTTTTGACTTTTGACTTGTACTCGCGCTATTACTCGAATAGAATGTTTTGTATCTGGATTGTATACACTTTGAACCAGTTTGGGTATATTGAGGCTTTGTATCTTGATTGTGCATCAATGTAAATTATAAGCTTGAATTACGATGTTATTTATGGTCCACGGATGTATGCACATGATACGAGTGAGTGAGTCCTGGCGAGAGTTGGGCAGGCGGTCCGCCGAACCCTTTGGTACGCCTTAGGGAAAGGTGGGGTCGTCACAGAAGAAGTCAGGACCATGGAACTAGGCGAGGATGTGGTTCTAACCGTGAACGTGGAGTTAGAACAAGTACAAGAGCCGAGAGAAGAGAGAGAAAATTTTGGCTAATGATGAGATCTGGGAGTTAGAGACGGACATGCAAGAAAAATACCCAGAGTTATGTATGAAGAAATGTATGACTTTCAAGGTCAAAATTCTTTTAAGGGGGAGAGAGTATGATGACTGGAAAATTTGCTCATATTTTCTTAAAATTCTCTCTTATTTTGATTAAATTACTTTATAATATCTTTACTACTCATTTACTCCCTCAATTGTTGTAATAAATCATAGAATTAAGAGTTTTGTCCTTAGTTTCATAGATAGGGTAAATTAGGTTTTTGCATATTTTGGCAGTGTGATTAATTGGTGAGGTATGTGTACTTAATTTGATGGTTAAGAGTGAGTTTTAGATAAGAGAAAGCGTGTAATTAAAAGTGATAATAATAAGTTAGTGAATCATAAGTTAAAACGCAAGTACGAGAGAGTCAAGGAAATGAAGTTTAGCACAAGACAGCTTTGACGTTATTTTGCGTAACGGACACAACCGAAACTACGCTTATCGGATTGAGGTGTAATTTATACCATTTCGAATCCAAGGAAGAGAGCTACAACTTTGATGAAGACCACCTAGTCCAGTTCGTAGTGTATCTAGGTCAAAATTTGAAATTACTGAACCAGAATCGCACAAACAGGTCAGTTAACCGCTCTATGTTTAAACGATAATAACTCAGGCTACCGAAATCCAATCGAGGTGATCCTAGGGGCGTTCTAAAGCTAAGATATAGGACTACAACTTTCATGTTTTGGCTAAATACTAATTCAGTACGCATCAGGGTTAACAGGCGCCGTCAAATTGGTGAAATGTCAAAACTGTCACTAAAGTTCTACCTATGGCAGTCAGGGGTATTTTTGTCTTTTCACATGTTACAGTATTCGGATTGAGTTGAAAATTTTCAGGAACCTATAAAACATCATTCTATACAACTTTTATGTTTTACACTAAGCCTAATTCGGCCTCTAACATGGTGAACTAGAACCGGGCAGAACAGGGTGCATACTAACTTCAATTCTGGAAATTTGCTACAATCAAGATATAATTCCCATTTCTAGTTTAAAACCATCACTACCATCTCATATACAAGCTTGTATACATCATGTACCATCCATACAACAAATATGAGAAGGAAATCATTCAAACCCTAACTCAAGTGCATCACCCCAATCATCCAAATTCTCTTGATTTAAGCATCACAATCACAAATACAAGTTACTAAACAACTCCAACATGATTAAGGGAAAAAGAAAAGAGTGGTCAGCCATTTTACCTCAAACTAGAGCTTGCTAGTGTTCTCCTTCACTTCTCCTTGAAATTTTTGGTTCCCTAAGCTTCCCAAGCTTCCAATTTACAAGTTAATCGGTTTAGAATCTTATTATTTTTTTCACTCAAATGGTGCAAATCAAGATGAAATGAAGTTATTTTTCTCTTGCTCACTCTCTCTCTCTTGTTCACGGCTAGGAGGAAGAAAATGTAAGGATCGAAGACAACCAAGTAGAAGAGATAAACAATGTAAAGATCACAAACGTAACAATAAGTAAATAAAAATGAAAGAATTGCAAACCAATTAACTACCCAACTCCTCTTGAGCTTGTAGATTAATTCAAACAAGCTTCTTCAAATTGATGAATTACAATCACTCTTGTGTACAAAGGAAGGTTCACCTCCTCCTTACCCCGAACTCTACTCGGTCAAGTTAGAAAGTTTTACTATCCTTCAAGACAACCCTCACAGAGCTACACTCATGAAGTATTCACTCACAAATGAAAAATTTACAATGAACCTCACACCACTAAGACTACAAATCTTTCTTGAAAAGTATTTTCTCACTAAAATCACTCTAGATCTTTTGTATCTTCAGTATGCAAAAGTTATTTGAAGATTCTGACCATACTCTATTTATAGGAGACCAACAAAGTGCTTCATTAATGCTTCCAACGGATAGAAAGTAGCTGAACAGTCAACTAGCCGTTGGAGTATCGGACGTCCGGTACTCCTGTTTTTTGCGTCCGACAGTAGACAGTGAGTTTGAGAAATTTTCTTCAAATCTATTGGACGTTCGGTGCAAGCTCTTTGTGCGTCCGACAGCAAACAAAGAGATTTGAGAAATCATCTTGTTTCTATCGGACGTCCGGTAGAGACATATTCAGCGTCCGATGGTTTCGTCGACTTCGATGGATCCTATCGGACGTCCGAAGCATACGTCCGAAGTTGTGCAATGATTATCGAACGTCCGGTACTGTCATCACAAGCGTCCGACAGCTTTCAGCAACCTTTGTCTTCTTTCAATTGCACTTGTTCATGGAATCAAATAACTTCATAACTGAAAGTATATCTTGAAGAAATATTAGTATTATCCATTGTTTTGTAAACATCAAAAGTTAGGGACCAAGGTCAACATTCTCCCCCTTTTTGATGATGACAAAACAATGGATGGAAAAAGGAAAAAGATTGAGCAAATGAGCAAAAGCTCCCCCTCACTCATTGCATCCAAACTTATAATCTTAGAATAACTCCCCCTAACACATAGCATGCAATTTGTGTGTTTTTTGATGATAAATATGGAGGAAAATTGGTTGGTCAACACTTAAGGGATGGTTGCCACTTGTCGCAACCAAAATCCATCTCAAAATTTTCTTTTCCTTGCATTTTTTGGTCAAATATTTTGGCTAAGAGGGCTAAGGATGAGGGAGATATTTTGCACCAATATCAATGATATTTTATGGTGAGGAAGTGGTAGTCAAGTGGTGTGGTCAATCGGTAGTGAGCGATACCCGTCGGTTCCAGCCGATTTTCCTTAAATCGCGTATACTAGGGTTTTAACTTATAATTCACTAACTTATTATTATCACCTCTAATCCCACACTTAATATCATCTAAAACTCACTTTTAATCACCAAATTTGATCCACACTTCGTACCGAATAGTCGCACTACGGATAGGCGTAAAACCCTAATTCACGCTAATTTAAAAAAATGAAAAGTGAAACCCTACTTTCTAGGTTCATTTGCACTTATTGTGGGGTGATTGAGTAGTAGGGCTATTATAAAGTAATAATTTCCAAATAAAGGGGATTTTTTAAGAAAAATATAAGAAATTTTACGAGTCCTTACACAAACAATTTCTAGCTAAAAACTGATTGGCCCTATTCAACTGAAGATTTTTCACTTATATTTGTTCCATTTAGACAATAATCAAATAATAAAACTTTTAAGGGTCAACGTCATTGAAGTTCAACAAAGCAAATAGAGATAATAATCAAAAATAGTGTGAGCAACTTCAAAAAAATACTAAATTATCGATCGAATTTGAAATGAATTTGGAAATTTGAAATCGATAATTTGGAATTCGGTTGAAAATTTGGATGTTCTAAATTAGAAAATTTTGAATTAGGATCGAATTTGGTATTGACATTTTTAAAATAGAAACTATCGATTTCAACTTCAACTTTCGGATATTATATATATATATATGTAAAACACCCTAGAAATAAAAAATACATAAAAGAAAAAAAAACCTTTCAAATCATATCACTAAAATTTTAACTTCTCCTTGCTTTTATCCCGCCAATCTCATTGACTCTCTTGACTTTCACTCCCTATCTGTTACCGCCAGCCCATTCTCCTTTCTAGTCGTCGCAGACCTCTCCTCTCACACCTTCACTCCATCCCCATCATTAATCATCATTTTTTTCATCCATCTAGATTTCCTAATCCTTCAAATTCGACCAAGAAGAAAAAACAACTAAAGGTTTTCTCAGACTGCTACCTCCAGCTTCTCATAGTCCCTAATTCTCAGCGGCAAGTTTTGGCTAAATGTGAAGCTAAATTGTTGGCTCCTAGCCTTTCGGTTGTTGCAAGATATGAAGTTTCAATCCCAAATTATTGGCTAGCTCTTACAATTTTTCATGTTGTGAAACTTTAGTTTCATTTTTGCAGTTTTCTTGCATGTATAAATTATTAATTTTGGTTTGATGGTTTCATTTTTGGGGAGACTGAAGTTCTGATTCTACTGTGTTATATTTTGTACCCTTTTTCAATGAAATTAGTAAAATATCATTTTTTGAAATGAATTTGATACGAAAATTGAAATCGAACTTTTTGAATTCTAAAGCAAAAAATGTCGATACCATCAGGAGGAAATTTACCAAAAAAATCGAATTCAAACTCCTGAATTACTAAATTCGATTTCGATGCATACCCTTAGTCAGAAAGATCAAACAGGTTTTAGTTAATGATGGAATCCTACACTGCATTACTAGGATTGGAAGTTTGATAGTGACAAGGCAAGAGATTTTGCCTTGTTCAAATAGATTAAACTTTGAAAAGCTCTTAAAAAGGTATGGTGGGATGAGAGAAGAGAATTTGCTATCTATGAAGAATTTCTCAATTCTTGTGAGCGTGAAAATGTTGTTGATGTGTGTGTTTGTGTGAGAGAAAGAGAGCGTGTGAGTGTGTGTGTGTTAAAATATGCGGGAAAGAGAATCAAAGTGTGGTGTGTGTATATTGATGTGTGAGAAAAAGAATTTACAAAAATTTTCAATATAAATATATGAAAGAATGTGAAAGTGTGAAAGTAATGGTAAAGTACATTTGGTAATGGTTGGGTTATGGGTTTAACTTAATCCAATTAGACCCAATCCAAAATTAACCCACTTCATAGTTGTGTGGGTTGGGTCGTTATTCATTTGGTTAGAACCTAATATTTACCCACACATTTTTAACTTGACTTTATCCATTTGGCACTCTTAAACACAAGATACCAAATAATTGGAGCACCAAATGCACTATACCTTTGGTTTATTAACCACATATGCCAAATCGTAGAAATAGATCTTCTGTCCTATTTCTTGTTCCACTTTGTATCTTACTTTTTAGTATATTACTATTTCTTATTCATAAATATCATATATTAATTCTTTTTATTTTCTTATTACCAAATGACTACTAACAAAGTAAAAAATAAATATATCAATAAAAAATAGCAATATAATAAAAAGTGCGACAAAGGGTGGAATAGGAAGTGGGACAGAAGATCCGTTGTGACAAATCATGAAACAAAGTCACAAATGTAAAATTAATCTCAGGTGAACCTTTTGTAATTTTTTATACCTATCTGAAAGCTTTATTTTGATTTATTAACTACTACTCATTTTTGTCAACGCAGCTCCAACTATGAAAAATAGATAGATTCCAAGCCAAATAACTTAAGTTCAATGGATAGATTAAGGGGAAAAAAGGAAACATACTAAATCTTTCATAGGGAGAAATTGGGGATGACTCAACCATAGTAGTAGTGGTAACTGATTGCCTCTACCTTCTCTTCTTCCCAATAGATCAGTTGTTGAGGACTCGAGTCTTTATCACTTAGTGAGATTGAGTAAAAGATAAGAGGATTAAGGAGGAGATTGGATGGTTGATATGTGAGATGAAACAGTGATGACTATGAGTGAGAGAGTGAGGAGAAGGAGGGTCCAAAAAGAGTGAAAGAGTGAAGATAGGAGCAGCACGTCGAAGGAGAAGAGTGACTATTCGAGTAAAATAGTCAATCATGAGGATGAAACATAAGAGAGAGTAGTTGCAGTTGCAACCTTGTAGCTAAGAAGAAAAAAGAGAAAGAACGAAGAATGGATAGAGATGTGTGTTTGGATATATATGAGATAATTACAATAGCATTTTTCATAATTTGATTTGTGTGACATAAAAAGGAAGTTAGAAATATAAAAATTGTTTAGAACATGTGTTTATGATGTAAGGAAACTAATATTTGAAGTAACATTATATTCAAACACTTATTTATTTAGTAATGAAGTTGTCAAAATTATGTTTAATAATATTTCCAAATTAGTACCATACAAAATTATGGGTTAATTACATTTCCATCCCTTGAGATTTAATCAAACCACCAACCAATCCTTGAGGTTAGGTAAAATAAGATTCATTCCTTTGTCACTAACACCATCTATATTTTACTAATAGAGAACGATAAAATAACCATTCACCCAAGTGCATTGACTACAAGCCAAAAGGAAGATCAGGAAATAATAATGGAAAGTCAAAAAATAAGGAAAAGGAAGGAAAAAATGTATAAAGAAAATTCAAAAATATTAATGAAGAAAAAAGCTATATGTTTTTTCCACAAAATAAAGCAAAAAAATAAAATAAAATTTAGTTTGGGCTAGATAAGTTAGAAGATTTGTTTTTGTGTATATTTATTTGGTTGGTTGAATATAAACTCATGGAATTGTCCTTGATATCATCTAAAGAGTTATATTAGGTTTGATAGAGATTGAGAATCAGTTAATGGAGGAATTGGTAAGTAGAGCAATTGTTGGGTGATAAAATTTTGCTTATCTGTGGTAATTCTGGGGTCAAAATTTCTTATCAACAAAATAGAATTTGGTGAAACTTTTTTTTTGTCAAAATGGCACATAGACTTGGCTCCATTGCTATATGATGATTACAAGGTTCCCAAGTTAACAGAGGATTGGAAGAGAGATAAAGGGCAAAAGGGGCAAAAAGGTGATTTTTGGGCTTATGGGCATTTCTAGGTTTTTAATGTTAATTTTGCTGATCTTACTAACAATTAAGTAGTTAGCTGTTTGTTCCCGAATTGCTAGGGTGCATTTATTAAGAACTTTTCATTTTAGAGTCCTGTTTTGTTATTTGGACAAACTTGAGAGTCTGGACAGTAGTTTGACTAAACCTTAGGAAAGATAAATATAATTAATTCTAAAATTATATACAAATTAGTTAATTACAAATTATAAACTACTAATTAATAACTTTGTCCTATTTAACTAATTTATAATTAGTAGGTTATATGTATGATTTTATTTATATTTTATTTAAGGGGACGTAGGGGACGAGGCAAGGGATAGGGTGGGTGTATGCTCTCTCGCCCCTATTCCATTTAAGATTTTTCTGTCCCTGCCCCACCTTCTGTCCCATTATTTTCTCATGGAACGGGTACAGGCCACCATTGGCATCCTTAATTTTCCTCTTTCATGAAAACTTATTATTTTCATACTTTGATAATAATTTAAGGGTAACGTTATTATATCATTTGACCAAGTGAGGTAAGTGTAATTTTATAGAAATGATGAGAGCTATTTGAATTTGACCTAAGGGAACTTATGTAAAATAAAACCTTTTTAGAATTGAGATCAATTTTGGAGATTCGGTTGTTTACCTTACCTACATCACAAGAGCTCTAGCCAAGGAGAAATTTTAGAAGTGGTTCACACAACTGGTTATTGACGCAATGATAATTTCATTTATTCATTAATAAATAGGTTATAATTGTCAACAAGCTCTCTAACAATCAACTTTTTCTTACTATGTTGCTAGTTAAGGTACAATCGTTAACTATTTCTCTAATAAAAAAATAATCCTACATACGACTATAGAATTTTGTTTTCCTCTTTGCCTTAGAAACTAAAAGAGCTTTATTCTAACTAATAAACACGCTATGAGGGTTTATCTAAATTAGATCATATGTCTCTCTGACACAAATCCAATCATGCCAGTTACCACTAATTTAAACCAATTAAATAATTATAGATTTAACTATCTTAATTGGTAATAGGTTATTTGTGACGATCCCACCTTCCCCTAGGACATACCCGGGAGTTTAGCGGATTGCCCGTCTAACTCTTGGCAGGATTCACTCACATTTACTTAAAATACGGATCAGAACTTCAAGAGAAAGAGGAGCAGCAGTTTCCATCTTAAAATGTATATAGACATAATTGTTTATTTCAAATATTATACATACCCAAAATATAGCAAAAGATTCAAACTTTAGTTGAAATCCTAACCTTAAACGAGCACTAGCACTATTACAATTACAAAAGTCAAAAGTCTATACATGAATCCAACCTGTCCTAGTCACACACCCATGCTCACACCCCCTGTAAGGAAAACTAAACTAATGGGGTGAGTTAAAATTCAGTGAGGTTTCAAATATCATGTAATCAAAATATTAATCTCAAAGCAAGTAAGAAAACGGTAACTTAGCAAATTAACAACCGGCAAAAAAGGAACAAGTAGCACTTTCAATAGGAAGGATACATTTATGTCACTCTGGCCACTTAACTCGTAACCGTTAACACTCCGTCAACCATGAAATACACTATCAAATCCAATAGAACACCACTTCACGCCATCTCCATCCACCGATCATCCCCCTTACCAGGGCCGCACGCCAATCAAGTATAAGTAGGGTAATATTCGAATACACCAAGGCCAATAACAAGATACAAGACCCATGGTTCATCGGTCACCTCGATCAAACCCTTGCTGGTTTGATTTGACCAACTAACTAATGGGGATGGGATCCCAAAGCAAGTATAGTCGGTGAGATAACAACTCCAACCGACTTTCAAGTAATGCACAGATATATCGGTTCACAAGTAAACAAATCAACAAGAATTCAAGCAAGTTAGGTTGAGTACAATAAAGTACACACTCGCTTTTTCAATATCAAGTCAAGATATCTAGTAACAAGTCACATAGTCCAAATCATGCAATTGAAACACTCACCATTGATTACTGTTTATCAAAATCGGGTTTAGGCCTAACTCCCTGATCGGACTCAAAATCTGCGATCAAATATCGTATAGCAAAATGCAATCAAATAGGGTTTTAAAATATACAACCCTCGCTTGTTAATATCAAAAGAAGTTCATGTAAATAGAACTCTTATAAATAGATCTCATGAGACTTAGTAAACCCAATACAAGGTACATGCACGCCCCTATTTGTTTTTGGAAAGTAAACGATTAAAATTTTTAAATTTAAACTAGACTTATGCAACTAGAAATCATGTTTAAAGTGGCCATTACTTTCTCCTTGCAAAATATATAGTTTTTGTCAAAATTTCATCTTACGTATCACTACCAAGGGGAACTCAAGCATCCCTAAGCAACTAAGTCCGAATCAATCAAAAATCACCCTTCTACTCTCACTTTCACTCGTTTATATTACAAGAAAAGAAACGACCAGCATCTCCCCTGTTTTTCCTTAAATTTTCTCCAATTTCAAGGCTAAAATTTCATAGCAAAACAGCTCCAATCAAGTCTACAAGTTATAAGATACAAGGGTTTCTTATTTTAGGCCACAAATCTAACTAAATTAGGTATATACCTAGCATATATTTATCGTATACCTAAGTTGAAAATTTAAGCCCTAAGTTGGAATCTACCAACAAAAGTTAGAAATCTCTTAAGTGAAGCCAAAAATGCATGTACAAGTTAAAAAATCCTCATGACAAGACTAAAGTTTCATAGCAAAGATGGAAATAATATTTCAAAACTGAAAATTCTCAACCAAAGCTGGAAATGACAAACTACTACACAAAACTACGAAATCTTCCATAAAACCTACTACAATCAAGTCATAATTGCATTCAAATGCAAGATTAAAGGGAAAAAGTAGTTCCTTGCCAAGGGTACCTTCAATTCCTAAGGAGAATAGCAAACCACAGCTTTCTTTCCCAAAAATCACTCCACATAAACCTCCTTCCTTCCTTGTTGCAACCTCTTATGGATTGTCTAGGGTTTTAGGTTGATTTCCCACAAGTTCTAGCTAGAAATCAAGGTGAAGTTGAAGAAGTTTTCCCTCTTTTCATTCTTCTCTCTCTTGGCTAAGAAGCAAAGAAAATGAAGGAAATTTTGGTTCGTTAGATGATAAAGATGGAAGAAATATCTTGGTCAAAGATGACTTTGATTGCCAACACTTGGCACCCAACCATTTTTCCTCTTGTTTTTTTTTCTTTTCCTCTATCTTTTCTTTCTCTAATTTCGGCCATCATCTTAAAAATACAAGGGAGAAATAATAAAAAGGAAAGAAAAGTTTCGGTCAAGTGGTGTCTTTGACCGGTAACAAGTGGCGCGAGTTGGTTCGACCCTATCTCTTTGTCTCTTTTGTGTTTTTAACTTATGTTTCACTAAGTCACTCTTAGGACTTTTAATCATATAATTCCTCTTACATAATACCCACTCTTATCCACCAAATTTAGTGCACACACCTCACCAATTGATCACGCAACCACAATGTACCACGAAACCTAACATGCACCAACTATAAAAATAAAGATAAAAACTCTCAACTCTATCGTTAAAAATAGTTACAAAAATTAAGGCAAGTAAATTAGTATTAATGAAACTATAAATTAACTATCAAAAATAAGGAAAATTATAAGAAAATATAAAAGAATTTTCAAGTCCTCACACTCTCTCCCCCTTAAAAGAATTTTGACCTCGAAATTCATACTTTTACTCGCAAATAGCTCAGCCATTTCTCTTGCATGTCTGCCTCTAACTCCCAGGTTGTTTCTTCTACCTCATAGTGTTTCCACAGAACCTTAACCAATGAAATTTGCTTATTTTTCAAGTCTTTCACCTTCCTATCTAGAAGTCGAATAGGTCGTTCCTCATAAGTTAGAGACTCGTCAAGCTCAATATCCTTTGGCTGCAGTAAATGAGTCGGGTTTGCATGATATTTCTTAAGCAAGGATACGTGAAAAACATTGTGAATTCGGGACAAACTTGCTAGTAATTCCAATTGATATGCCACCTTTCGTACCCGTTGGAATATGTTGAAGGGACCTATATATCTTGTGTGTAGCTTCTTTCCTTTTCCCACTTTAATCCTTCCTTTTAATTGAGTAACCTTAAGAAATACTTGACCTCCGGTTTCAAATTCCAAATCCTTTCTTCGATGGTTGGCATAACTCTTTTGTCGACTTTGAGCCATTTGAATCCTCTGATGTATTACCTTTACCTTTTTGTACGCTTCCTCAATCCATGGTATTATTGCCGGATCCATAATTTTTCTCTCTCCTACTTCATCCCAGTGAATCGGTGAACGGCATTTTCGTCCATAAAGCACCTCATAAGGTGCCATTTGGATTGAAGCGTGATAATTGTTGTTATAAGCAAACTCAACTAATGTCATATATTGGTCCCAACTTCCTTCAAAATCCATGATGCATGATCTTAGCATATCCTCAAGAATTTGAATGGTTCTTTCTAACTGTCCATCCGTTTTACTAGAAGCTAAGAAACTATTGAAAAAAGGGATAATTTGGAGGATAGGTGATGACAAGAACACCAATCTTTGGAATGATCCCTGGATACCAAGATCACATTTTTCTTAAGTTTCATAGCAGTCCAAATTATATGTCCATATGCCAGAGTTCGTGACTTGCTTGACACGAATGTGGGTGGCTGGAAATTGAACATTGTTAAAGGTTTGTTTAGAGAGCATGAGATTGAGCAGATTTTGATAATTCCTCTTTCACCGTCATGACCTATGTAATAGACTTAAACTGGAAGTTTGTTGTTGTGGAAGGTGCAGATGTATGTTAAAAACTGATAAGCATATATTCTTGGACTGTACTTTAGCTCAAGAAGTTTGGTCATGTTTGGGTTTTCTCAAAATTGTAAGTGAGCCCCTACCTCAAGTTTCAAACACTGGTTTGATTATCTTTTGCAGACAGAAGGCAAACAAACTGTAGAGTTGGTGGCTGTAACCGTATGACTAATTTGGAAAGGTAGAAACCAGAAACTTTTCGAAGTAAAAGATAGAGTTGCAGATCAAGCGGGGGATTATGTAAAAAGGGCCCTTACATGAATATTGAAGTTTTTACTATAAGAGTGGACCATGCAGAGTTATTCAACAAAGCAAATGGGAAGTTTTATGTGAAAATTTACTAACAATTAATGTGGATAGAGATTTTTTCTAAAGATGAATTTGGTATTAGACTAGTGGCGAGAGATCATTTGGGCCATATGGAAGCAATAATGGCTAAGAAGTTAGCTAGAACTCTTAGTGCAAAACATTTTGAATGCATTACTATTCTCAGGGCTCTTTAATTTATGAGAAATTTTAACATCACTCACTTTCTAGTAGAAGGAGATGCCTTAAACATCTTTTAGAGGATCAATAGTAGAGAAGAGAATTGGTCTTTAGTTGGTAACATTATTTACAACATAAGATCCATGCTCACAAAATTTGATTTTGTGAGAAGATCAAATAATGCACCTGCTCATATTATGTGTAAATTAGCATTATCTTTAGAAGAAAGCAATGCTTGATTTGTTAACTTCTCTAGACAAGTGTATGAAGTTGCTACTACAGATTTGTCATACCTATCATTCTAAAGGTGATAATAATGTTTCTTCATTTTTTTAAAAATTATACTATTCATTTTGATAGATACACCATAATATTGTAAAGTTAAGTTACGCCAAGATAGTATATACTGACAAGCACATGTGACGAGATAGATATTGATTGGCACAATTAAATGATTAGACTATTACGAAAGTATCATCCTATTAATGTAAAAAAAATTTTATCTTTTAAAGGCATATTAATTATTTTATTAGGAATGTAAGATCATTTTATTTAATGATATTGAAAACATCTAATGAAGACTGCCTAACATCTAAATAGTAATGGTAAAATATTCTATCTTTTTTATAGTTACACCTTCTGTATTGATAGTTACTCTCTAATATTATACAGTTGCACTAAAATAGTTTATATCGACTAATATAGGTGAAGAAATAACTATTGATTGATATGATTACGTTCATATTCTATCATAATATTATCATCTTATTGATATAAACATTTACTCTCATTTAAAGGTATATTAATTATTTTATTAGGAATGTAAAACCATCTCATTTAAAGGCATTAAATATATCTAATGAAGACTAATTATCATTCTAAATGATGATGATAATATATCATAAATTTGTTTTTATAGTTATACCACTCATCTTGACAATTATGCCATAATATTATATAAGTTATATCAAGACAATGTGTGTTGACTAACTTAGGTGAAGAGTTAGGTATTGACTGACATGATTAAATGTATAAGTCACTAAGAAATTATCGTTTTGTTGATATAAAAAATTATTCTAACTTAGAGGTGCATTATTTTTTTTTCATTTGAAATGTAAGAATTTAAAAATATTATAAAAATTTAAAAAAGATTACCTATCATTCTAAATGATAATGATAATATATTCTCATTTTTTTTATAGTTAAACAATTTGTTTTAATAGTTACACCTTAACATTATAAAGTTATACCAAAACAATATATATTGATTAACATAGGTAAAGAGATAGTTATTGATTGATATCATTAAATATATAAGACACACTGCATTATCTACCTTATTGATATAAAATTTTACTCTTGTTAAAATCCTTTTAATATGTTTCATTAGAGATGTTAGATCTTCTTATTTAAAGGTATTAGAAATATTTAATAGACACTACTTGACATTTTAATTGGTAGTGACAATGTATTCTCAAATTTTTTATAGCAACACCGATATCTTGATAGTTACACTGAGATAGTGTGTATTGACTAACACAGGTGAAGAAATAGTTATTGATTAACATGATTAAATATATAGATCACTATAAATTATCATCATGTTGATGTAAAATTTTATTTTCATTTAAAATCATGTTAATTTTTTTATTAGAGATGTAAGAGTATATTATTCAAAGGCATTACAAACATCTAATAAAGACTATTATTCTAAATAGTGATAATAATATATATCTTCATTTTATGGTTACACGATTTGCTTAAATTGTTACATTTTAATATTATAAAATCACATTAAAATAGTATATTTTGACTAACATAGGTGAAAAGATAGCTATTGATTGATATGGTTATATGCATAGGCCATTGTACATTTTTTTTTTGCAAACCTCATACGCGAGAGTGGGATGCCAGTCCCAATTTATTTATTCAAACCTTGTCAAATACATTCAAATTCAAAGAAACAAAAGAAAACCCAACGAACTATTCTCCGAAAGTTTGGTAGTCCCAATCGATCGAGTCGACCTTTACTCCGAACCAAGTCTGGCAGCTCCGAAAAACTATGAAATAAACATTCCCACTCCAAATCAACACCGTGATTTGCTAACCTATCAGTTGGCCAATTCGCCTCCCTAAAACAATGAGAGATACAATGAAAATGATTTTGAAAACTAAGAAGCTCCTGCAATTCCCTCTGCAGCCACCACGAGCATGTGCAAGTACTCTGAATCATTTGAATTAAAACAAGAGAATCCGATTCAATATCCAATCCAAGAAGCCTCGAGAGAGACACTGTTGGACTCTAAACGCCATCGCCTTGAGCTCCGCAAGCAAGCTTGTCAATGAGCCAAAAAAACAAGAATAACCAAACATGAAATTCCCATTCCAATCATGCACCAATCCCCCTCCTCCACTTATACCCGGATTCCCTCTAGAATAGCCATCAGAATTCAACACATATCCCACTGTGGAAGCAATCCACTTGACCGGTCTCATCAAGATAACCCTCGACCGACCAACCAAAAAATAATGAAAACCCTCCCAAGAAACAAAAGAGCACGGCAATGTTGGAAAATGCTCGTGAAAAAACTCTTGCGCCTAAGTGAGAATCCGAATGGCAATCCTATCCCATCCCAAGTTTCGCCCTTCAAAAATCGCATTGTTTCTTGCCCTCCACAACTCCTAACAAATCAGAGAAGGAAGAACACGATAAACAAATGCTAAGTATGAATTTTTGGCGGATCGAATCCATCAATACAGCATCATATGCCAAATAGTGCCAATTGAGGATAATTCTCCAGCATGAACCTCAAAAGCCCTCCACGCTTGCCGTGCAACTTCACTTGTACAGAATACCTGATTCAAATACTCTTCCTGAGGCTCTCGACAATAGACGCATCTAGAAGGCCCCTAAACTCCAAAATTTCTCAACTATTCCACAAAAGAAAGCTTCCAGACCAGTAATCTAAGCATGAAAAAGGATATCTTGATCGGGAGGGCCTTATGCCAAGCACATGTAGTCAACCAAGAAAAATTAGAGGCCTGTCTAACAATGGAGTAGGCAGAGGAGATCGAAAACTCACCACTAGGAGTTAACTTCCACACCATCCTATAGTCTCCATGCATAGAAGGTGGTACAATGTCCATTACTTGCCTAACAACCTCTGGTTCCAAAAACTGACGTAGCATTTGGCTATTCCACACACCCTCTCTACAAAATCAGCCACCCTATGTTCATGAAAAATCTCTATCTACAGGTACAACGCTCTCGAACACATCCAATTATCATGCCAAAAATCCATCGAATCCTTATGGATAATCCTGCCAATGTACCCCTCCGCTAGACTCTGCACTGACCGCATCCTTCACCAAGCATAAGAACGCACCAAACCTTTCTCTGTTAGGCAAGGATGCATCCCTCCACAAAATTTTAGTGATATGAACTCTGGCCAAAGAGAGCATTTTCTCTTAAACAGCCACCAAATCATCAACGAAAAGGCATTAACAACATCCTTAAGGCTCCAAAAACCTAATCCCCCCATTGCAAGGGCTATATAGGTCAAGCCATTTCATCCAATAAAACTTGGCGCCAAATTTTGACGTCCCTCATAAGAACGCTGCCATGAAGTTTTTCAACTCCCGTAGCACCCTTAGAGGAGGTGATGCAACTACTAATATGTGAACCGGGATTGAAGACAAGACGCTTTTAATTAGAGTAATTCTATCCCCGGGCAACAGAATCCTATGCTTCCAGGACAAAATTCTATTGGCCACGGCACTGCAAATTTCTGCAAAGTATACCTTTTTTCTTCTACCAATAAATAATGGACAACCAAGGTATTTAGTTGGAAAAGACTTTTGTTGAAATCCAGTTACTTGCCCTATCAAAATTCTCCGTAGAAGGGATAAATTAGGGCTCACCAAATAGCAGTTCTTTTGGTAATTAACTTTCTGACCTGAAATAGCACAATAATCCCCCAAAACACTCATCACCAATTGCAAAAGATGACTTTAAGCCACTAGAAAAAATGACCACATCATCTACATAGACCAAATGTGTAATATTTGGATAACCAGCAGGTACTTTAAAAGGATTAAAGCGTCTCTGCATGATCAACCCATTCACAGATCTAGATAAGATTTCTGTTTCGATAATAAATAAAGTTGATGAAATTGGATCCCTTTATCTCAACCCCCGTGTGGATTTAAAAAACCCCTGCAATGACTCAATTATAATTACCGAAAATTACACATTAGAAATTAGTCTCCAAATCATATCAATCCATACCTCATTAAACGCAAAACGATGCAGGACTTGTAGTAAAAAACACCACGATACTCTATTATATGCCTTCATCATATCCAATTTCACCACCATATTGCCCCTCCGATTGGCCATCTTGATATCAGTTAGCAGCTTCTGGGTCAATAGGAAATTATCAGTAATTTGCTTTCTCTTAACAAAATTACTATGTTGTGGAGAAATAATAAAAGGAAGAATCGTAGCTAAACAATCCGACAAAATCTGAGAGATGACTTTATTAATGAAATTACACAAACTAATAGAGCGATATTGTGTAAAGTCTTGTGGCCTTTGCACTTTTGGGATCAAGATAATTGACATCATGGCAACACTTCTCGGTAGCTATGCTCCATAGAAAAAACTAGATAACGCTCGATGCACATCCTCTACTATCACTTCCCATACAAAGTGAAAAATTTTCCTGTGAAACAATCGGGACCCGCCGCACTCTTCTCATTTGTGGAAATGACAACAATTTTTAACTCCTGTAACGATGGGATTTTCATCAACCTCGAGTTATCCTGTTCAGTCACAAGTTTTAGAATAACGTTCAATAAGTCATATGAAAGCGGACAAGACCCTGCCGTGAATAACTCTTCAAAGAAGGAAACTGATTCATTACAGATTTGTGGTTTTGAAGTGGTGAATAATAGCCTTGCATCTCTTCTCGGTCACCACCATATGGAAGTATTTCAAATTCCTGTCACAATCCCTAAGCCACTTCACCCTTGCCTTCTACTTGCAAAAACCTTCTTTCACTGCTAATGTACGTCTGAGCTTTGCGCGAATTGCCTGCACGCTTAGTAGTAACTGTTCAGAAGGATTATTGTCATATGAAATTTCAGCCTCCAAAACCAACTTCTCCTCCTCCTGAATAGCCTTGAAGATATCCCCAAACGATTCCTTGGACCAACACTTAAAGGCCGGTTTAACATTTCGCAACTTAGTAGACAAAATATAGAAAGGAAACCCTACAACCAAACTTGGCCAACTCTTCCTACTTACATCTAGAAGTCCCTTATTTGAAGTCCAAACATTCAACAATCGAAATGGTTTCGGTTTATCATCCAATCTCGTGGAAGCCGACATCAAAAGAGGGGCGTGGTCCGAAGGATCCCAACCCAAATGCCGTACGAGGACGTTATTCTCCATTCTCATGGCATCCAGTTTAGTAACAACCTATCTAGTCGTTTTCACACACGAGCCCGCCCTTACCTATTATTACACTATGTAAATTTAGAACCCGAAAAACCAGCATCACACACTTTCGCAATCGACATAAACTGTATGAAATCTATCCTCTCATTCAGCCTAAAAGGTAAACCACCCCGTTTCTCCTTTGCATATACTATCACATTGAAATTCTCAACAATAAATCAAGAGTATGAATTTGGTTTGTCCACCAGCAAGTCGGACCATAGGGTTTCCCTTTCTTGATTTGTACACTTAGCATGAACAAAGGAAAAGTACACTATTGAAGAGAGAGCTGGAGACTGAATACGAAGTGTTAAATGTTAACAGGACTCCCCCAGAACCTGACACGTAAGAAAAGATTGGTAAAAAATTCACACCGTTCCCCAATTATTTGCTACACAACAGTCCATTCCTAATTTTAATCGAATGTCATCAATTCGATCCAAATCAGTCTTGGGTTCACAAATCGCCACCAAGCTAATAGAGTACATCTTAATTAACTTCTTAAGTCTTTTTTAGATTTGGGGCTCTAGCGACACCTCTAATATTCCAGAATAACATACTAATTATCAAACAAAATTGAAAAAAAATTATCAGAAGAAATTTTCATGGAGCATAAAATACGATCAGATGGAAACTTAACTCAAAATTCTCGTTATTTAGATTGAGAAACGCTTTGGAAGTCCCTCTCATCGTTTAGTTGCTCTTGCATATTCGCAGCACCAGCAATTGACTCAATATTAAACATCTCCACTACTAAGGCCCGACTTCGAGTAAGGCGGGATACAGAAACACCCCATAGTGACAAGCTACCATAACGACCCTACAACTCATTTAACTCATCTTCAAGCGAAGCATCTTCGATGGTACCCAACCTATTTCTCGCCCCACCAAATATAGAGGGGCAAATTTCAGTTGATGAAACACCAACTCCGTTGCAAGTGACCAACCCATACAGAGCTGCTGAAGAGACTGGAATATGAACAGTCGTTACAACCACCTTAGAAGTGCTGGGGACATCAATTACTGGTGGCAACACTATTGCAACTATGTCAGAAGTTCCCATGACAGATTTTTCCTCCACCCGACACCATCTTGAGTGTTATTCCTAGCCTTTATCATATCCTGCACTACCATAGGTGCACTCTCAGGTAGACTACACTCAGTAGCCACCAGCGAGAACATTACCGGGACTGAGCCGACAGGAATTGCAGCAATTAGAGAAGTCCCTTTAGCAGCCATGCCCAGGGCCTATTGCCCAATGCAGAGTTCACTAGTTGCAATTCTGAGATGCCTCGCGACAGCCGCTCATCGAACCCGTTATTTTCTCCAAGCAGAGCCGACGTACCAGTTCCATTGTCAATTGTTTTAACCTCCTTCAATCGAAACTCCACCCTCGGAGCCTGCACACCATATTTGTTTTCATCTGATTTAGTAGCTCTAAGCTCAGACTTGAGGATATGGTAGCCAACCTCATCGTGTCTCTGTTTGAAACAATGCAAATAGTACTTAGGGATATTTTCAAGTACTAAATTCTGTCAGAAACCATCATGATTCCTATTACCAATCCACACCCTCAATGGACGAGATTTGAGCAAATCAATTTCGACACAGATCCTTGCTACTTGGCCTTGAGGCCGCCAATGTTGCAGAATCCACAAACAATGGAACTCCTAATACGGAGACAATTTGGAACAGCACCTCCTTATTGAAGTAATGCAAAGGAAGTTTGGAGAATTGAAACCAAACTGGTGACACCAATGGCTCCTTATCCACGTGAAAGGCTGGTGACCACTTGAAAACCCTCATTGGAAAATCGAAGGCATACCAGACGTTGCGAGACCATATTTGATGGAAGTCAGCTTCATTGTTGAATTTGATCAGGATGCGCTTGGAGTCTAGAAACCCTAGGGAAACAATCTCTCTCAAATCCAATGACAAGAAGAATTTTCGCAAATCCTTCATTCTTGACCTACCTTTGAAAAATTTACCTATTAGGCAAACTTATATGGAGCTGCCAACGATTCTGAAGCCTCTTGGGAAAAGATAATTGCTAGCTCTCCCTTATGAGTAGTTGTCGAAACCTTGATGAATAAAACCAGTTGCGACGAATTGGAGCAAAGAACTCTGAGAAAGATTTCCGCTGAAATGTAGAGGAAAGTGAACTTTGCTCCCTAGTAGTCGGTTGGAGGGCAGCCATGGGCACGCGAAGAGAAATTCTTGACTTGCCCGAAAAACCCTAGCAGAAAGCTCGAGAGCATAGGCCATTATAAAATTATTGTTATAAAATTATTGTCCTATTAATATAAAATTTTATTCTTATTTAAAGATAGATTAATTGTTTTATTAGGGATGTAAGACCATTTCATTTAAAAGTAATAACACCATCCAATAAAAACTACCTATCATACTAAATAGTGATGATAATCTATCATTATCTTTTTTATTATTATTTTTTACTAATTTTGATACTTACACCACTCATTTTGCATAGTTATACCATAATATTATAAAATTACACTAAAATAGTTAATGTTGACTAACATAAGTGAAGAGACAGCTATTGAATAATATAATTACATGCACAAGCTACTATGAAATTATTGTCCTATTGATATAAAATCTTACTATTATTTAAAGGTACTTTAATTGTTTTATTAGAGAAGTAAGACCACCTCATTTAAAGGTTTTATAGGTTCAAGAACCCACTGGCGGAGCTTACCAACATCCCACCCATCACTCTTAAAAAATTCCGCCAGCAACATATGTGGCGGATCGTGCGGCAAATCTCTCGCATTCAACTCTTTCCTGAGCTTGACGGCGTAATAGTCTAGTCCCCATCGTCTTCTGGTACCTTTACAACCAAGTTAGCTTGGGAGAACCTTCAACAAAGGCGCAATCGATCCGAGGTTGATCAGAGGATTTGGAATAAGGTTCTTCCTCTCAAAGTTTCCATTTTTGGTTAGCAACTGCTACAAGGTTTTTTATCATTAGATGATTGGTTGAGAAAACGAGGGATGGCTCTTCCTTCCAAGTGTGTTTGTTGCTCGGCAGAGGCGGAGTCATTGAATCACTTATTCCTGGATGTCCTGATAGCTTTGTAGGTGTGGACTCATTTAGCGGGGCAGTTTGGTATTCTTAATGCCGAGTTGTCTCGATCGAATATGTCCACGATATTTATGGGTTGAATTCTCTCTTCCTCCTTGGGTGGCTCTTCTCATATTAGATCTTGGTTGCCTATGGTTATTTGTTGGTCTTTATGGAAAATTCGAAATCAGGTGCTGTTCCAAGAGGGATTGCTCTCAGTGCAAAGGGTGATCGGGTTGGTAGATTCTTTTCTCATGCAACTAGTAAGAGCCAAGGTGTTTCGAGAACTGCATTTTCGAGGCAACACGGATTGTAAATGGTTTCGATATGTGGTCGCTCCCCTGAAGGTGAGCAAGCGTAGCATCAGTGTGTCCTGGCTTAAACCTCCGCTAGGTACTCTCAAATTAAATTCCGATGCAAGCATGGTGGAAGGGGTGGCCTCAGGTGGGGGGCTCATCAGGAATCATGAGGGTAACTTGATTTTTACCTTCTACAAGGAGTTTGGTGTTGCGGATGTGTTGTTGGCTGAAGGCTTGGCGTTATTGCATGGTCTTCAACTGTACAAGGAAAAAGGCTATAGTTCATTTCATACAGAGGTGGATTCAGAATCTCTGGCTTCTTTAGTCAAGGAGGGTACCCTGACTAAATGGCTTTTCTGCAATGTTTTGCTTGAAATTCGTTCACTATTAGTCTTGATGAACTCGGGGATCCGTCATATCTTTCGAGAAGCAAATTTGGCTACGGATAGGATGACAGCGCTGAGGGTTGGCCAAGTGTCCTTCATTTCTTCGACTAGTCATCTACCGGTTTTTCTACGGTCGGTCCTGGCATTAGATTCTAGATCTTTTCCTTATGTTCGTTCTCAGAGGGTGAGAGAGTAACATGTTTGCCCACTTTTCTCAGTAACTTCTTGAGATCAGGTCGAAACCCTCTTAAGCTCATGTATTTTTGAAGGTCTAATAAAAGGTCGAATTATTTGGAAAAAAAAATCTCTCTAACTAGTGATGATAATATATTCTTAAAATTTTGATAGTTACACCACCCGTCTTAATAATTACACTCCTAATATTATTATATTACATCGATATAGTGTATGTTGACTAATATATATGAAGAAATATATATTAATTGACATGATTAATGTATAAGCTATCACGAAACATCATCATAGTTGATTGAAATTTTACTCTTACTTACAAGAATATTAATTATTTACTCATGTATGTAAGACCATTTCATTTAAAAGTATTGAAAACATCTAATGAAAACTTTCCGTCATTCTAAGTGAGAATGATAATGCATTCTCATCTTTTTTATGGTTGCGTCGCTTCTCTTAATAGTTACACCTTACTATTATAAAATTGCACCAAGATAGTGTATCTTGACTAACATAAGTGAAGAGATAACTATTTATTGATCTAATTACATGTATAGACCAATAAGAAATTATCGCTCTATTGATGTAAAATTTTACTCTAATTTAGTGATACATTAATTATTTTATTATAATGTAAATTTATCTAATTTAAAGGCACTAGAAACATTTAAGGAAGACTACCTATCATTCTAACTGGTGATGATAATGTGTCATCATTTTCTTCATAATTACACTACTCGTTTTGATAGTTACACCCTAACATTATAAGGTTACACTAATGTAGTATATGTTGGCTAGCAAAAATGAAGAGATAATTATTGATTGATGTAATTATATGCATAGGCTATTGCGAAATTATTATCCTACTGATATAAAATTTGACTCTCATTTAAAGGAACTTCAAATCGTTTTATTAGAGGTATATAAGACTATTAGAAACATCCAATGAGTCCTACCTATCATTCTAATCAGTGATGATAATGCATTCTCAAATTTTTTTTATAGTTACACCAATCGTCTTGATAGTTTCACTCTAATATTATAAAGTTACACTGGAATAGTGTATGTTAACTAACATAAGTGAAGAAGACATTGATTGACATAATTAAATACATATGCCACTATATAATTATCATTCTATTGATGTAAAATTTTACTCTTGTCTAAAAGGATTTTAATTGTATTATTAGGAGTATAAGACCATCTCATTTGAAGGTATTAGAAATAGTCAATGAAGACTACGTATCATTCTAAATGATGATGATAATGTATCTTCCTCTATTTTAAAATTACACTGTTCGACTAGATGGTTACCCTACTTAACTTAATAGTTACATCATAATATTATAAAATTACACGAAAATAGTATAAGTTAACTAATGTAGGTGAAGAAATAACTATTGATTGATATGATTAAACTTATTAGGCTCTAGGCATATGAAACTATTGTCCTATTAATACAAAATTTACTTTCGTTTAAAGGTATGTTAATTGCTTTATTAGGGATATATGACCATTTCATTTAAAGGCATTAGAAACATCTAATGCAAATTTATTGTAAATGATGATAATAATATATTTTCATGTTTTTTATAGTTATACTACTCATCTTAATAGTTACTGTGACAGTCCCACCTCCCCCTAGGGCGTATCCAAGAGTTTGGCGGACCGTCTGCCTAGCTCTTACCAGGACTTACTCACAAATCTCAGAAAATAATAACAATTCCCAAACTCTAATAGTATTAACCACAAAATGTGCATCAAAACTTCATGGTCACAAGTTGAAATTTCTATAATGAAGCTAAAAGAACATACAAAGGTTAGATAATCCACATGGTAAAGCTAATAGATCATAGAAAATTGAAAGGACCATATCAAAACTGGAAATTCTTCATTTAAAGTTGGAAATTTCAATTTACTACACAAACCATGAAATTTTTCATAGAATCCACCATAATCAAGCCTTAAATCTACTAAAGTGCAAGTTAAAAGTGAAGAGATGGTTTCAAGCCATGATTACCTTTAATCCTATGAAGAAGAGCAACCAAAGCTTCCTTTTTTCCCTAAATTCCTCCACCCAAGGTCTTCCTCCTTCTTTAAAGTTACTTCCTATGGATTGGATTGCAAATTTATGGTGAAAATCTCAAAGATTCAAGCAAGGTTCTAGGTTGAAAAAAATGGAGTTTTTCTCTCTTTTTCCTTGCTAGGAGAGTCGGCCAAATGAAGGGAAGAAGATGAGGGTTTTTGGTTAAATTTTCTTTTATTAAAGGCTAAGAAAGGCTGTAGTCAAAGTCAAAGCTCCAAGGCTTGATTGACAAATGACTTCCAATGATTAATCCTCATTCTTTTGTCTTCCAATCACTAAAATATCTAGCCAACCTCTAATTATCTCATAACACCTTATAAAATAATATCCTTTTGCACAAAACTCCTTCTAATCTTCAAAAATTTATCGCACACACCTCACTAGTGGGTCCTACTTCCATAATGCATTACGAACTTAACATGTACTAACTTATACAAGAAAAATGATTTAAAAACTTGACTCACTTATAAAAATATCTAGAAAATTAAAGCAATAAATTAAAGTAAAGAAAATGCATTCAAAGGAATAAAATAAAATATAAAATAATTTTCGGGTCCTCACAGTTACGCCCTGTAGCCCCACAAACAAATTGGTTATATGAGTGAAGTACCACTTTGATTATTTTCTTAGGTGTACGGATATTGTTGATATCATTTAATGATTTGAGAGTTTACCATTCATAATGTAACGTACCACACCGAACGGGCTAGCATAATGACCTTTTGAGTTGAAACCACGGGTTCAAAATGGTTAATTCAAAGTTATTAGTAATTCAATAGGTCGGACATTATATACCATTGCTTTTCCTCTTTCCTAATCAATAGGGGACATTTCACTTTTCCTACCTTTAGAATTTTGTGTCCTTGGAAAATCTGATCCAAATGTCCACTTAGTCGTGCGCAAGTTCTAGAAGTGCCTCATATGGGTTTTAGAAGTGACTCCCATCCAACGTGGCACTTCATTCCATAGGCTCTAGAGGTTGCCCTTGTCAAACGCTGTACTTTACCTCACACAACACTTAGTCCCTTGAATTTATTTTGCTTGGTTGGAACCATATCACCACTTGGCCCCAGGCTCAGTCCATGCAAAGACTATGTGAGATTCGCTTTGATACCAATTATAATGCCCTGCACCCAACAAGCTAACTAAATAACCTTTTGAGCTAAAATCAACTATTAATAATCCAATAGGCCGGACATTATATACCATTGCATTTCCTATTTCCTAGTCAATGTGGGACATTTCACATAATCCTTATGATTTCGTAATTAGGAAGCAAAATAATGTTTTTTAAATTTTCAAAAATTTAAATTGCTTAAGGTGCTATAATATCCATGAAAGAATGAATTCAATACCCAACTTTGATCACAGGATCTATTCTTGGGTTTCTTATATCCAACTTCTAACCTTGGTTGAAAAGTTAACATCTTCACTAACTTGGGGTTGCAGTGACTTTCTTAAAATAGACCTACAAAAAGAATTCCTTCTTTAACTTGCTATATATTTTTAATTTCATTTTCTTTTTCTTATGCCTAATATGGAGAGTGAAAGAGAAGAAGAAAGATATCTTATAAAATTTTAACTTTAATTTTGACCCATGATTTTTTTTAAAAAATTTTGGGCGATATAGTCTAAGTTGAAGAACTAATCTCTATAAATTTGGAATTGCAATAATTTATTCCCCCCAAGCAGTGTTTTGGACTGAAGAATTTGGATTTGACGTTGAATATTCAAATGAATGGATTTCAAATGCTAGCATTTTAACTCATTAATTGAATTACTTTGTTTGGAAAATTAAAAGATTTGAATGAAGGATTTGAAATACATTAGAAATACAAAAAGGAAATTCTGATTAGCTAAGAAAAAATAAGTTTGCAGGGCAAATCTCTAAAATTAAAAATGTATCTTGAAGGATAAAAAAGAACTACAAAAAATTCTAGGCACAAAATAATTTTTTTTTGGTGACTGAAGTATGTCAAATTTTCGAAGATACTCCTAAGGATGGTAGCGGCTCTAAGGTTGGCACTGCTTTGCACAGCTACCATCAACCATGTTATGGTAGTGTTTTCTTGATGGGAAATAATCAATAAACTCCTTGTTCTCTCCACAATCAAAATTCAAACACAAAATTGAAACAAAAAAAGTTCGGAAGCCATGAAATGATATAGAACAATCACATATCAACACTCAAATTGAATCTTGTGACTAAGTAAACATCATTCCATAACAAGATAATTGTGAATTTTGACCAAAACAAGAAATAGAGGTTGAAGATCAATCGACTAGTAGCTCTTAAAGAGTAAAATCATCATGTCAGAACTACTATAAATAAACAATTATCAGTTAAAACAACCAGAAGACGATTGCGACAAGAAACCAGTTAAGGAAAAGTCAGATGGATTTAAAATAACATCTCTATCAAGTGGATTTGAATTTCGTCAACTTGAGCATATCAAATGCTCTTTAAATTTTTCTGGATTTCAAATACAACTACTAAAGAATTTATCCGAAAATGATGATGGATTTAAGTAGATGATTTCAACTCCAAAACCAACCAAATCCAATCATCAAAACACAACCCTAGAGAAATCTTTTGTCAACTTGTCTTCAGTTTTTTTTTGGATTATTACATACTCCAGTGGGCAGAGCAAAGGAGAAGAAGAAAGATATATTACAACAAGTTGTGAATCTTGACCATGATTTCTGAAATTGTTAGAAACCATCATTATCTTAATCAAATTGACAAAAAGGAAATTTTTTATGCCAAACAAGATGTGTAGTGTCTTTATTTTCACTATATTTCTTCCTTTTCTTTCCAATTGTTAAAATGATGTTGTTTTGATAATTTTAATCTCATTCGTCCAACTATCACTTTTAATCCTAACTGTGAAATTGTAGGAACTCGAACTTGTGAGGTCCCATCCACCTAGTCAACAATATTGACAATCATAGTATAAAGACATTTCTAACCCTAATAAATCAAAAAATGCGCAAAAAGGCATAGGTAACCTTTAGACTTTGTGTGTGTGAAACTTGGTATATTAGTTGGGAAGTACATGCATTATATGTATGATATTTTGTTATACTTGTTAGTGTTAAAAGGAGAGTACAAGAACAGCTTCTAATCTTCAAACTAATCACCTTGAATTTGACAGCTACTGGGAAGTCCAGTAGGATAAAGGCACGTAGAACGCTCTCTTTAAGACGATAAGCACCCCTACAGTATTTTTTAAATCGATGTAGAAGGTCTAGCACGCCGCATGTGTGACGACCCCACCTCCCTCTAGGGCCTATGTGACAGCCCCACTTTCCCCTAAGGCGAACCAAAGGGGTTAGCGGACTGCCTGCCCAGCTCTCGCCAGGACTACGGTACAGTTTACGTCGATCTATAACGTTCCGGAACATCCCATTGCACGTAAACAAGTCAAAAGAGTCAAAATAAAAAAAATGAAAAAATTGCCGAAGATGAATAGTGCAGGCCACGTCAGAATCCGGCCGGAATTTGGCCGGATTTCCGGCCGGAATCTGGCCGGATTTCCGGCCGGATTCTCGGCCGGATACTAGGCCGAGAGCAATCCAAAATGTTCTCCAAAACCCTCCGCAATCCGGCCGGCAATCCGGCCAGTTTCTGGCCGGATTCCTGGCCGGATTCAGTCCAGTGACTTTTCGTTCAAAATTTTCCTTTTGCCGTTTGAAATCCAAATCGATTCAAAGTTCAGCCAAACATCAACCAAGCATATATACATTGAAATCCAACATTCCAAGCCAAATCGGCATACCAAAATATCCAACTAATCCATACATGTACAATAACCAATTACAAACCAAACATTGGAGGAAACAAAACACTTAGGGTTTCACCCTCAAGGAGCTATTCAAAATACATGTACATGAGCTCAACTTGTCATTCAACTATTACAATCTTTTCCAAAAGTGTTCATTTTCCTGTAAGGAAAACAAATGGAACGGTGTGAGCTAAAGCTCAGTGAGCAACTATCACAATAGCAGTTAAGATCACATAAGCATAACCATTCAAGTCAAGTATACAATTTCGAAGTAAAGCAATTCAGTGAAAGGATACGGTCGGCTCTCAAGAGCCCATTTCCACGCTTACATTCTTGATCCACACTCATTGACCCTCCGTCAATGTTAAAAGTACCAAACCGTAGACCTCACTTCACTTCCATTCCTTCCACCCAACATACCCCAACCGGGCCCGCACTCCATTCAGTCATTTTGGTAATACTCGAGTATACCGGAACCAAAGGTCTCATTACCACAAGGTTCCTCAGTACAGTCCCCGTGGCATGACAATTTTCACGACCAAACCCTCGCCGGCTCGATCCAATTGACTACCAAACGGGGTTGAGCTCAGTAATACAGTGAAGCCATTGGACATTCGCCCAAATGACACCAAATCAGTTTCCAAGAATGGAATTCAGTATCCAGTATATCAAGTTCAGTAATGCAGTAAAACGGTAGCCAATCAGTGATACTATCAAAAGGGGTGAGGGCGGTCAAGTACACCCTCACCTTAATCAATTCCAATATCCAAGTAAGCCTTCAAGGCATCACATATATATTTAGCAAAGCCACATAGTAACAATTAAGTGAGTAGTATACTCACCAAGTGAGAAAATGATGTTTCATGCACCGTCGTTAAACGAACGTCGTGCACCACCGTTTCCTCCTAGAACAAGTGAACAATTACCATAAGACTCGATAACGAGTCACAAAGCCAAGCCAATTATAACCCAATAGGGTTTCATGCATGGAAATTCAAGTGTTAAATACGTAACCTTTACTCAAGTCGAGAATATAGTTTTCTAAATTTCGAGTAAAAATGCGGGCAGCATGCCCTTTGTGTTTACCAAATTTTCCAGCCATAAGGCTTCATTATTTTTCTTCAATCACAACCCAACAACACACATATAAGCATTTCATGTCAAGAGCCGTTCCATAGCTCACAATATCATAAAACAAGAAACCATACCGAGCCATAAACAACACCAATTCACAACCCCAATAGGTTTTATAAACATATACTAGCATGAAAGCAAACCAGAAATTAAGAAAGGCTTTAATGTTGGCCTTGATAAGAAAACCGGTTTTGACGTCATAATGCGGTAATGGCACAACTCTCACTACAATTATCGGTTGGGGGTGTAAGACCCACCATTTCGAAGCTATGAAACAGGGCTACAACAATGTAGAAGGCCTCTCAGTCCAAATCCTAGCACAACTAGGTCAAAAGTGCCAAATACCAAACCAGAACCGAAATTGCAGGTTCCCAAATCACACAAAACTGTAATACGTCAATCTCAGCCTACACAGGTCCAAATGCCGAAATTCCAAAGGCATAAGTTAGCTAAGATATCCAGCTACATTTCATCAGAAGACACCAACTTAAAAATCCAAACCAAATCCAGTCAAAACAGGCAATTACTATCGCAGTTCCGCACATTCTGTTCACCAAAAACAGCAACAGTAAAAACGGCATAACTCTCTCTATACCACTCCAAATGCCCTTAAATTTTGTAGGCACTTCATACTCACCAATACCTACAACTTTCATGTTTTGAGTAAAGTCCAATTCGGCCTCTAGCTATGACCTAAAAGTTCGGACAGAATTGGGAATAATATGAACCCTAACTTTCCATTTTCCATCCAAATCCAAAATTGATTACATTTTCCTATCCAATACACCTCATAGAGTCATTATCAGCCATTACCATTCATCATACAAGGCCACAACATCCCATTCATATTAAACAAGAAAAATTCCCAATAAAATAAAAACTTCACCAAAACTCTTCAAATCAAGATAAAAACCAGAAATTTCAGCACTCTTATCACTAATAAGCACAACATAAGCATCATTAGGTGTAGTAGGGTGTTTCAAGCTTCACTTACCAAGAACCAAGAGAGAGGAAGATGTTGTGCACCTTAGTCCTTCAAACAAAGTTCACCAAACAACTTACTATCACTAGAAGGAAGAATTTTATGGAGTAGAATCTATTCTAGGTGATTAGTTGTGGAAGATTGAGTGAAATGGAAGCTAAAAGTTGAAGAATTTCCTTCCTTCTTTGAGCTTGAGAGGTTCGGCCATCAAGAGTGAAAATTGGTTCATTTTTGTGATTTTTGAAGATATATAACCAAGTTGGGTCAAAGGTCAAAAATGTGAATAGTATTTCTTAAGGTCAAACCAATACTTATGTGACACTTGTCACCTCATTAAATGCATTCTTATCATTCTTTTCTCTCTCACATCAATCACTTCACACATACTACTTATCTCTTAACACCCGATAAATTTTCCACAGTATCCGAAACTTAACCGTATTGGCCGAATTTTCCCGAACTTTTCGCACTAGTGGGTCCCACGTCCAATATCTAGTCCTAATTTTCTAAAAACTCTCCAATACTAGAAAAATCATCTAAAAAACTATAACTGCTCATGAAATCCACCAAGAAAATATTCCTAGGCCAGAAAATGCAGAAAACATGAAATTTAAGGGGGGGAAAAACCCTAGGAAAATATTAGGGCAAAACGGGTTCTCACACTCTCTCTCCCTTAAAAGAATTTCGTCCCCGAAATTCCTTATCATTGACTACTCCGGGATTAAATTGAGCAGTATACTGATCTGTACCCCTTCACTGGCCAGGTTCATTAAATTCTTACCTTCCACGTCCTCTGATGAGTCAACATCTAAGGAGTACACCCGAGAAGACACGTTCGATCCATCCTTGTCCCCCTTCGACTGGTCAGGGTGGGTCGTGGTTGGTGGCGAGCTGGACAGTTAGCAATTTGATGTTCGGCATTCCCACAGAGCAAGCATTTTCCTCCTTTCCTCCAGCAATTGTCCTCCGAGTGGTTTAATTTTCCGCAATACCCGCAGGGTCCGCGTGTTGCAGAAGCTGAGCCTCCTCTTGACGGCCTCTCTGGTGACATTTCCGGCATCCTCACTCCTCCCGTTCCCCGCCCAAATTTGGGAGGGATACTTTCATCCTCCAGTCCCGAATTGTTTCCAGGAAATCCTCTCTTTTTCGCCTGAAAGTTTTTCACCTGGAGCCTAGCATTCTCTACCCGTTGTGCCTTTTCCACTGCTTCACTGAAGGCGTTAATTTGGGCTGCCGCGAGGTCCTTCTGGATTTCTACGTTCAGGCCCTGGACAAATCGCCGTATTCTTCGTTGCTCGGTCAAGATCAACTCAGGCGCAAACTTGGATAAACGGGTAAATTGACTCTCATATTCCGCCACAGTTTGAGCCCCTTGGCGGAGCCTAATGAACTCGTCCTCCTTCCTCTCCTGGACTAGAGGAGGGAAAAATTTTGCATTAAATTCTCGGATGAAGTTCACCCAAGTCCTCGGCGTCTGCTCCCGTTCCCATTTCTGCCTGATGACGTTCCACCAGGAACGGGCAGCCCCTTCAAGTTGAAACACGGCAAAAGTGACCTGCCGTTCGTCCGGGTAGTGTAGGGCCGCGAATATATCAACCATTTTCTCCAGCCATTTCTCAGCCACATCAGGGTCGGGTCCCCCAATAAACTTTGGAGGGGAAAACTTTTGAAAACGTTCTAGAGCTCTATCTTCGCTCTCAATATGATGGCCAGGGTTTCCGGGGTTTCCAGGGTTAGGGTTTGGGTTCTGAGCTTGTTGCTGCACTACTTGTGCAAGCAGGTTTGTCATTTGCTGCATAGCAGCAGCTATCTGGGCATTAGGGTCGGCTTGGGGTTCAGGATCAGGTCCAGTCGAGGTTTCCCCCGCACCCCTAACCGGTGTAGGTTGTCTAGTTCTGCGTCCACGGCCTCGACCACTCCGAGTGCCTTCCATCAATCTAAGTCAATCTAAGTCACCAAATAGATATACTGTTAAAGGGCACCTAACCCTCCTTTCCGTAGCACCAGACAGGAACAAGGAAACAAGAATAAGTAACTCAAACAATTACCGCGAAGAGCATTTAAACATATACCACGTATACATAGATCACATAACCAAGTTAAGCAATCATACGGAACAGTCAGTCAAGTACATATGAAGTCATTGCATGAAACAATAGGGTCTTCCAAAAGTACTATAGACACCTAGGTCACAAGTACAAAAGGACTCACGAAACGCTTTTCCCCTTCTAGGGTTTCGTCCAAATATTTATATCTTAATCAAGGTCGATCACGCTTAACCACCCGAACAAACCACACGAAGTTCCATAGAATCGCCTTTCTAGTTCACCTAATCCTTTCTAACCTAGGCCTTCATATCTTTCGTATCCGGGCGCGAGAATCTCGTCTAAGATAATTCACATCTCGAGCCGGCCGGTCCCAAGAGTAAACCATCCTTATTAAAGATTCCTACCCGACATACATACCTAGCTTTCTCGAGTCCCATGATAATGATTCGTACACTTATCACATGCTCGGTTCATAACTTATGCTCAAACGAGCACTTAGACATATTCATGAAATTAGGACCACACCACCACTTGGCCCAGTCTCACTCCACGCAGAGACCACGCGAAGTGGCTCTGATACCACCTGTGACAGCCCCACTTTCCCCTAAGGCGAACCAAAGGGGTTAGCGGACTGCCTGCCCAGCTCTCGCCAGGACTACGGTACAGTTTACGTCGATCTATAACGTTCCGGAACATCCCATTGCACGTAAACAAGTCAAAAGAGTCAAAATAAAAAAAATGAAAAAATTGCCGAAGATGAATAGTGCAGGCCACGTCAGAATCCGGCCGGAATCTGGCCGGATTTCCGGCCGGATTCTCGGCCGGATACTAGGCCGAGAGCAATCCAAAATGTTCTCCAAAACCCTCCGCAATCCGGCCGGCAATCCGGCCAGTTTCTGGCCGGATTCCTGGCCGGATTCAGTCCAGTGACTTTTCGTTCAAAATTTTCCTTTTGCCGTTTGAAATCCAAATCGATTCAAAGTTCAGCCAAACATCAACCAAGCATATATACATTGAAATCCAACATTCCAAGCCAAATCGGCATACCAAAATATCCAACTAATCCATACATGTACAATAACCAATTACAAACCAAACATTGGAGGAAACAAAACACTTAGGGTTTCACCCTCAAGGAGCTATTCAAAATACATGTACATGAGCTCAACTTGTCATTCAACTATTACAATCTTTTCCAAAAGTGTTCATTTTCCTGTAAGGAAAACAAATGGAACGGTGTGAGCTAAAGCTCAGTGAGCAACTATCACAATAGCAGTTAAGATCACATAAGCATAACCATTCAAGTCAAGTATACAATTTCGAAGTAAAGCAATTCAGTGAAAGGATACGGTCGGCTCTCAAGAGCCCATTTCCACGCTTACATTCTTGATCCACACTCATTGACCCTCCGTCAATGTTAAAAGTACCAAACCGTAGACCTCACTTCACTTCCATTCCTTCCACCCAACATACCCCAACCGGGCCCGCACTCCATTCAGTCATTTTGGTAATACTCGAGTATACCGGAACCAAAGGTCTCATTACCACAAGGTTCCTCAGTACAGTCCCCGTGGCATGACAATTTTCACGACCAAACCCTCGCCGGCTCGATCCAATTGACTACCAAACGGGGTTGAGCTCAGTAATACAGTGAAGCCATTGGACATTCGCCCAAATGACACCAAATCAGTTTCCAAGAATGGAATTCAGTATCCAGTATATCAAGTTCAGTAATGCAGTAAAACGGTAGCCAATCAGTGATACTATCAAAAGGGGTGAGGGCGGTCAAGTACACCCTCACCTTAATCAATTCCAATATCCAAGTAAGCCTTCAAGGCATCACATATACATTTAGCAAAGCCACATAGTAACAATTAAGTGAGTAGTATACTCACCAAGTGAGAAAATGATGTTTCATGCACCGTCGTTAAACGAACGTCGTGCACCACCGTTTCCTCCTAGAACAAGTGAACAATTACCATAAGACTCGATAACGAGTCACAAAGCCAAGCCAATTATAACCCAATAGGGTTTCATGCATGGAAATTCAAGTGTTAAATACGTAACCTTTACTCAAGTCGAGAATATAGTTTTCTAAATTTCGAGTAAAAATGCGGGCAGCATGCCCTTTGTGTTTACCAAATTTTCCAGCCATAAGGCTTCATTATTTTTCTTCAATCACAACCCAACAACACACATATAAGCATTTCATGTCAAGAGCCGTTCCATAGCTCACAATATCATAAAACAAGAAACCATACCGAGCCATAAACAACACCAATTCACAACCCCAATAGGGTTTTATAAACATATACTAGCATGAAAGCAAACCAGAAATTAAGAAAGGCTTTAATGTTGGCCTTGATAAGAAAACCGGTTTTGACGTCATAATGCGGTAATGGCACAACTCTCACTACAATTATCGGTTGGGGGTGTAAGACCCACCATTTCGAAGCTATGAAACAGGGCTACACCAATGTCGAAGGCCTCTCAGTCCCAATCCTAGCACAACTAGGTCAAAAGTGCCAAATACCAAACCAGAACCGAAATTGCAGGTTCCCAAATCACACAAAACTGTAATACGTCAATCTCAGCCTACACAGGTCCAAATGCCGAAATTCCAAAGGCATAAGTTAGCTAAGATATCCAGCTACATTTCATCAGAAGACACCAACTTAAAAATCCAAACCAAATCCAGTCAAAACAGGCAATTACTATCGCAGTTCCGCACATTCTGTTCACCAAAAACAGCAACAGTAAAAACGGCATAACTCTCTCTATACCACTCCAAATGCCCTTAAATTTTGTAGGCACTTCATACTCACCAATACCTACAACTTTCATGTTTTGAGTAAAGTCCAATTCGGCCTCTAGCTATGACCTAAAAGTTCGGACAGAATTGGGAATAATATGAACCCTAACTTTCCATTTTCCATCCAAATCCAAAATTGATTACATTTTCCTATCCAATACACCTCATAGAGTCATTATCAGCCATTACCATTCATCATACAAGGCCACAACATCCCATTCATATTAAACCAGAAAAATTCCCAATAAAATAAAAACTTCACCAAAACTCTTCAAATCAAGATAAAAACCAGAAATTTCAGCACTCTTATCACTAATAAGCACAACATAAGCATCATTAGGTGTAGTAGGGTGTTTCAAGCTTCACTTACCAAGAACCAAGAGAGAGGAAGATGTTGTGCACCTTAGTCCTTCAAACAAAGTTCACCAAACAACTTACTATCACTAGAAGGAAGAATTTTATGGAGTAGAATCTTAGTTGTGGAAGATTGAGTGAAATGGAAGCTAAAAGTTGAAGAATTTCCTTCCTTCTTTGAGCTTGAGAGGTTCGGCCATCAAGAGTGAAAAATGGTGCATTTTTGTGATTTTTGAAGATATATAACCAAGTTGGGTCAAAGGTCAAAAATGTGAATAGTATTTCTTAAGGTCAAACCAATACTTATGTGACACTTGTCACCTCATTAAATGCATTCTTATCATTCTTTTCTCTCTCACATCAATCACTTCACACATACTACTTATCTCTTAACACCCGATAAATTTTCCACAGTATCCGAAACTTAACCGTATTGGCCGAATTTTCCCGAACTTTTCGCACTAGTGGGTCCCACGTCCAATATCTAGTCTTAATTTTCTAAAAACTCTCCAATACTAGAAAAATCATCTAAAAAACTATAACTGCTCATGAAATCCACCAAGAAAATATTCCTAGGCCAGAAAATGCAGAAAACATGAAATTTAAGGGGGGGAAAAACCCTAGGAAAATATTAGGGCAAAACGGGTTCTCACACTCTCTCTCCCTTAAAAGAATTTCGTCCCCGAAATTCCTTATCATTGACTACTCCGGGATTAAATTGAGCAGTATACTGATCTGTACCCCTTCACTGGCCAGGTTCATTAAATTCTTACCTTCCACGTCCTCTGATGAGTCAACATCTAAGGAGTACACCCGAGAAGACACGTTCGATCCATCCTTGTCCCCCTTCGACTGGTCAGGGTGGGTCGTGGTTGGTGGCGAGCTGGACAGTTAGCAATTTGATGTTCGGCATTCCCACAGAGCAAGCATTTTCCTCCTTTCCTCCAGCAATTGTCCTCCGAGTGGTTTAATTTTCCGCAATACCCGCAGGGTCCGCGTGTTGCAGAAGCTGAGCCTCCTCTTGACGGCCTCTCTGGTGACATTTCCGGCATCCTCACTCCTCCCGTTCCCCGCCCAAATTTGGGAGGGATACTTTCATCCTCCAGTCCCGAATTGTTTCCAGGAAATCCTCTCTTTTTCGCCTGAAAGTTTTTCACCTGGAGCCTAGCATTCTCTACCCGTTGTGCCTTTTCCACTGCTTCATTGAAGGCGTTAATTTGGGCTGCCGCGAGGTCCTTCTGGATTTCTACGTTCAGGCCCTGGACAAATCGCCGTATTCTTCGTTGCTCGGTCAAGATCAACTCAGGCGCAAACTTGGATAAACGGGTAAATTGACTCTCATATTCCGCCACAGTTTGAGCCCCTTGGCGGAGCCTAATGAACTCGTCCTCCTTCCTCTCCTGGACTAGAGGAGGGAAAAATTTTGCATTAAATTCTCGGATGAAGTTCACCCAAGTCCTCGGCGTCTGCTCCCGTTCCCATTTCTGCCTGATGACGTTCCACCAGGAACGGGCAGCCCCTTCAAGTTGAAACACGGCAAAAGTGACCTGCCGTTCGTCCGGGTAGTGTAGGGCCGCGAATATATCAACCATTTTCTCCAGCCATTTCTCAGCCACATCAGGGTCGGGTCCCCCAATAAACTTTGGAGGGAAAAACTTTTGAAAACGTTCTAGAGCTCTATCTTCGCTCTCAATATGATGGCCAGGGTTTCCGGGGTTTCCAGGGTTAGGGTTTGGGTTTTGGCCCTGTTGTTGCACTACTTGTGCGAGTAGGTTTGTCATTTGCTGCATAGCGGCAGCTATTTGAGCATTGGGGTCTAGTTGGGGTTCAGGATCAGGTCCAGTCGAGGTTTCCCCCGCACCCCTAACCGGTGTAGGTTGTCTAGTTCTGCGTCCACGGCCTCGACCACTCCGAGTGCCTTCCATCAATCTAAGTCAATCTAAGTCACCAAATAGATATACTGTTAAAGGGCACCTAACCCTCATTTCCGTAGCACCAGACAGGAACAAGGAAACAAGAATAAGTAACTCAAACAATTACCGCGAAGAGCATTTAAACATATACCATGTATACATAGATCACATAACCAAGTTAAGCAATCATACGGAACAGTCAGTCAAGTACATATGAAGTCATTGCATGAAACAATAGGGTCTTCCAAAAGTACTATAGACACCTAGGTCACAAGTACAAAAGGACTCACGAAACGCTTTTCCCCTTCTAGGGTTTCGTCCAAATATTTATATCTTAATCAAGGTCGATCACGCTTAACCACCCGAACAAACCACACGAAGTTCCATAGAATCGCCTTTCTAGTTCACCTAATCCCTTTTGAAATAATCATGTGAGCTTAACTTCATCATTTGGGGAATTAATAAGTCTATAAATATCTCAGGAGCCGAGGGAGTTTCGTCGGAGGATCCAAGTACCGAGGTATGAACTCAAAATATTTTAGGTGAGTGTTGCCACATTCGTGTGTTTAAATTGCCTACATATTTCCGTATTTATGTGTTAATTGTTTGTGTTTCTTAAGTGATGTTATGTGATAAATTGTTTACTATGGAAATATTACTAGTGATTCATTGTAAAGTGTATTGTGAAGTTTTCAATTGTCTCTTATCTTCTAAATCGGGGGTGTACTTTATCACACCCAACTTAGTTTGAGCTTGAAGGTTGATAATTGACCAAGTGTTACTGTAAGTGTGCATGACTGTAAACTGTGTGTGTACTTTACCACACCGACTGAATTAGGCCCTAAAATCCTCTGTTCAATGGACTATTTGAGCCAACAAAGGGTTTCGTCGGATAGGATGGTAGCTTTGGGTAAGTGTTTCGGTATGCTCGAGTATTACCACAAAGTAGCAGAATACTGATATGGCCATCTAAGTAAGGGAAATGTTTATTATTTGGAGGTTATAAGGGGAGGTACGGCAGAGTGTGTAGTACATTGAAATGGCTCTAATACGAGCATTGTATTCTTTTAATAGTGATTACTCAGTGAAGTGTTTTCTCTTTGTTTAATTTTGCTACTTGTTTAAGTGTTTAATTGATTGTTGCTTGTGTGGAACCTCACTGGGTTTCACTCAACCCATTAGTTTGTTTTCCTTACAAGAGTGAAGAACGGGTGTAGAGATTAGCCAGAAATTTAAGCCTGAAACTTGAATTGTACTTGGATAAATCCCTTTGTATATAATGTTATGGTTTTGCCAACTTTGTTATCTTTGAGGGTTGTACATATTAAATGTTATGGGTTACGACAACTTTTCTTTTGTTATGATATGTATCTGAGCGTGATGGACTGCTAATGGCTTTAGTTAGTGAAATGTTATCTCTGAAATTAATGTGAGTAAATGAGTGAGTCCTGACGAGAGTCAGGCAGATGATTCACTTAACCATTTGGTTCGTCTTAGGGTGTAGTGGAGTCGTCACAATGGCTTTGCAAATACACTTTGCCACCAAATTTGCTTCGGAGACTATCTTTGCCGATGCCACTCGTTTGAGAAGACAAAGAAGAAGATGGGGGGATTTGGGGTTGTGCGAGAGGGAAATAGGCACAAGTTTTAAGCTGAAACTGAAGTTGGGATTGTCCGAGTGAGAATACTAGTTGAAGTTGAATTAGTTTTATAGCAAAACTATCGACAGGAGCTTAAGCTTAGGAGGTTTGAAGTTGGGGATGAAGTTGAACCAAGGAAATAGTGAACTTTGGACCAAAAACATGGAACATGAACAATCCTAACTTAGTACTTCGATTCTAGCTTTTAATTTTAAATTTCTAAGGTAGAAACGAACCAAAACTGATCAAACTTCTCTAAATTACCTTATAAAAGTTTTACCTATAAAACTTATCCAAAAATCTAGGGTAAAGTCAAGGAAATTCATAGGATCCCTAAACTACCAAATCCTAGAAAACTTACTTTACACCTCGATTCTAAATGATCCTCAGAACCTAAATCCCAACTTTTATTACCATATAATCACCTTAAACATCTTGAATTATATATACACATATATATACTTTATCCAAAATAATCATGTGAGCTTAACTTCATTATTTGGGGAATTAATAAGTCTATAAATATCTTAGGAGCCGAGGGAGTTTCGGTGAAGAATCCAAGTACCGAGGTGTGAACTCAAAATATTTTAGGTGAGTGTTTCCACATTGGTATGTTTAAATTGCCTACATGTTTCCGTAGTTGTGTGTTAATTATTTGTGTTTCTTAAGTGACGTTATGTGATAAATTGTTTACTATTAAAATATAACTAGTGATTCATTGTAAAGTGTATTATGAAGTTTTCAATTGTCCCTCGCCTTCTAAATCGGGGGTATACTTTATCACACCTGACTTAGTTTGAGATTGAAAGTTGTTAATTGACCAAATATTACTGTAAGTGTGCATGACTATAAGCTGTGTATGTACTTTACCACACCGACTGAACTGGGACCCAAAACGCTTTGTTTAACGGACTATTCGAGCCAACAAGGGTTTGTTCAGATAGGATGGTAGCTTTGGATAAATGTTTCTGTATGCTTGAGTATTACCACGGAGTAGTAGAATACTGATACGGTCATCTAAGTGAGAGAAGTGTTTATTATTTGGAGGATATAAGAGGAGGTATGGTGGAGTGTGTACTGCATTGAAACGACTCTAATATGAGCATTGTATCCTTTTAACAGTGATTACTCAGTGAAATGTTTCTATTTGTTTAGTTTTGCTACTTGTTTAAGTGTTTAATTGATTGTTGCTTGTGTGGAACCTCAGTAGGTTTCGCTCAACCCATTAGTTTGTGAAGGATAGCTGTGGAGATTATCCAAAAATTTAAACCCGAGACTTGAATTGTACTTGGATAAATCTCTTTGTATATAATGTTATGGTTTTGCCAACTTTGTTATCTTTAAGGGTTGTACATATTAAATGTTATAGGCTAAGACAACTTTTCTTTTGTTTTGATATGTATCTAAGTGTGATGGACTGCTAATGGCTTTAGTTAGTGAAATGTTATATCTGAAGTTAATGTGAGTCCTGGTGAGAGTCAGGAAGACGACCCACTTAATGCTTTGGTTTGCCTTAGGGTGTAGTGGGGTCATCACAAGTGGTATCAAATTCTAAATTTGAAATGAACTAGGAAAAAAATGAAATAAGTAGGTAACTATAAAGATTTAGGACTAATTGAGTAGGGTGTCGAGTGTAAGACTTTATGTGATATTTAGTAAGACTTTAACCTTGATTGAAACTTGTAGGCATGGAACGAAATGGTGGAAATGAGGGGCCTCAGAGGCCATGTAGAACTATAATGTTCCAGGAAAGACCAAGCTACCTCTTTCGGCGATATGTCCCAGCGCGGCGAATGACTAGTCAATGTGACCGTTGGAGGAGGTATTCTTATCCTAATTATATGGTCTTAGCAGCGATTGATGAGTGTCGAAGGCTAGAAAGGGAGAACATCCAGGCCTATGAACGAATGCAGGAAATGAGGGATGCTATGAGGGCCCAAAGTGCCCGAATTCAAGAATTAGAGGCTAAGGTTATAGATGAACAGTACCGAACTGATGTAATGAGGCAGCAATTGCAAGAAGTAAACGGGCACTTTACCCAAGTGCTAAGGCAGGTTAGGGATCGAACTGAGGAATTCTTAGCAGGGTGCGAGATGTTAAGGGAGACTAATAGTCGAGGAGACTCTACATGGAGACGTGCACCTAGATCAAGAGCAACCCCCAGGAGAGGTACTTAAGAACTAAATGGAGGAAGATCCTGAGGAGGAACCTGAGGAGGCAGAACCGGGAGAAGCGGTGGGATTGACTGGGACTATTTTGGATTAGACTAATGGGGTTTTAAATTGAACTTAACAACCACGGTTTGAGCTACCTAGCATGTTTGTTATGTTAATTGAACTGTACTATTGAACTGCTTACTTTGATGCATATTTGAACTACTTGTACTGTACTTGACTTTAATTATTGTTTTCTATGAATTGTTGGGATGCAACTTAACCATATAGGATGTGATGAGTGGATTTATATGTTGAATGCATTTTAATTTCTAAAACTAAATACTATCTTGTTTATATATATATGTAGAGATGGAGATATGCCTAATCTATTCTTGATTTCTAATTACATATAGCATATTTACACATCGAATGGAGAGCGAGAGACAACGACGTGGGCGACCACGTAGGATTAGACAACCTGAAAACTAGAATAGGGACCGTGAATCCGTGGCAGATCAGAGCCAAGAATAAGAAGTCAATAGAGACGATCAAGTGGCTATACCCCTGAATAGGATGACCAATTTATTAGAAAGAGTAGTAAATCAATCCGGTTCTGGAGTCAGACCTACACACCAACATAGGGATTCAGAAATAGGGGAAGATAGGGCCTTAAAAAGGTTCCAAAAATTTGGCCCACTTAAGTTTACTGGAGAACCAAATTCCGAAGTAGCGAAAAATTGATTAGAAGCTATGGTTAACATATTTGAGGCATCAAGATACCGTGAGGAGAGACAAGTTACCTTTTCTATATTCCAATTTGAGGGGGTAGCAGTTCATGGTGGAACGTGATTAAAACTAAGTGGAAAAGAGAACAAACTCCGTGGACTTGGGCTAACTTTGCCTATGAGTTTAAAGAGAAATATATTCCTCTTTTAGTTCAAGACAAGAGGGAGGATGAATTCATTAGTCTTTGGCATGAGATCTCCAGTGTTGCCGAATATGAAGCCCAGTTCACAAAATTATCCAAATTTTCCCCGAATTAGTACCTACCGAACAAAAGAGAGTAAGGCAGTTTGTTCAAGGGTTAAATTGGAGATTTAGTGATATGAGTCCTAAGAGCTACCCGTGCCTTATTTCAAGATCTGCTCATGGTTCGTTGGGGTCCAATGAATAGAATTAAAAACAAGTGCCCAACTTGAGTAAGCACCATGGGAACCATGGCTTAAGACCTAGCTAAGGGTCACGGATTGGTTATGTTTACGTTTTCTAATTTTTGGTTCGTGTTTAGTTAGTCATTAGTTATTTAAATACATGGCTAGATCATGTGGACCAATGTTGTTAGCCAAGCTCGAGTTAGTTGTTTAGCTGAATTAGGTTTAATTTAGTTAATTCCTAATTCTAGTTAAGTTAGGAGTTGAGTCTTGTAAGTTTATAAAGGGCATCATTTCCCTTCAATTAAGAGGGAAGACGATTTTATGAAAATAAAGTTTAACTCTTTTTTTGTTCCTTTGTGAACACCCCTTAATACAAAGTGAGTTTTGTCTCCTTTGTTCAAGTTTTGGCTTATCAATTCAAGATCGGTTTGAATTGTGGCACCTTTCTACCCTTCAAAACAATCTCGAGCTGCCCTTGATTGTTTTAGAATCCATCTTTTGTATCCATAACCTGATCAAGATAAATCCTTCTGCTGCCAAATCGACTTGGTTCTTCAAGATTGATTCTTGCTGGGTCAAATTCACATCAGTTGGTATTAGAGTTTCGGTTCTTGATCCAGGTCAATATCCTTTTTCTTTTCTTGTATTACTCATTGTTCTCCTACCAAACCCTACCCAATTAACAAAAATAAAAATTTTCACCTTAGGATTTGAATCTCCACAGTTTTATTCGTGTCTAGTTTCTTGTTGTTCATCGTGTTTGTTTCTTGTGCAATCTGTCCATGTCAGTTTGTAGTTGTTTCTTGTTAGTTTTTGTCCAAAATTTCATGTTAAATTGTGTTGTTTTTCCTTGGTATTTATTCCAAAAAATTTGGCCAAAAAAAATGGCTGCTAGGGCTTCTCAGTCATCGCATATTCACTTTTGCTTCTAGTCGTTTGATTGCAATCTGCCTAGCAACTCCAGTCGTTATTCCCATTGGTTTATGTCCAGATTATAGTGTCAAATTTGTGTCATTTTGGTCGTAAAACAGTCTAGGAAAACACAAAACAAATTTCAGCCGATAGGTCTCCCTGGTCGCAACCAAATTTAGGGTTTCATTTTAGTCCTTGCTGTCCGAATTAAGTGTTGATTGTTTACCTTCATTTTTTGTTTACAGCACTTGTGTGAAAGTTGTTTCTTGATTTCATTGATGTTTGAGTCAAGAAAACAACATACCAGTCGTTAGTTTTTCAAACAAATTGTTGTTCGTGTGCCTTCTTAAGGAATCCGAAATTGTGTTTAGAGTTCTTGATAGAGTTTTATTGTGATTTTGGAATTGTGGTAAAAGTGGACTTACCTTGCAAAATTTCTTGGAACTTGAGTCATAATTTCAACAATTCTTGAAGTTTTGATTGTCTAAAATACATTCTTAAGGTTCTTGAAGTTGTAGAATCGAATCTTCAAACTTTGTCCCACCCTAAAATTGCCTTTGTTTAAGCCTAGGGATTGTGAGCTGTTTGGGGGAATAAATTCATCAAATTTTTGTTGTTTCTTGATTCTAGAAATATCCACATATATTCTTGATCAAAATCTTGAAGTTTCTGGGTTTTTTTTGGGAACTGAAGTCTTGAACATTCAAAACTGCAAAAAAAAAAAATTCCAGTAGCAAGTTACTTATTTCTTGAAGTTCTTGGCTGTTGTGCATAAAAAAACCAACAACACAACCATGAATTTGATTCTTGAAAAAAGCCAGAATTGAGTATCAAACCTGTTTTGGGAAGTACCAAATTCGGCTAGACACATATAATAAAAAACAGCCGCGAGTATTTTTCAATTCCCATTCGGATTTGACTAGAGTGGTACAATTCGAAACGAGCTATCATTCTTGAAAAAAGCCAGAATTGAGTATCAAACCTGTTTTGGGAAATACCAAATTCAGCTGGACAAATGTAATAACAAACAACCGCAAGTCTTTTCCAATTCCTATTTGAATTTGACTAGACCAGTACAATTTGAAATAAGTTGTCCAGATTTTCTTGAAAGTCATTGACTATAGCTTGTTTAATCCTTGTGTCTTGGGAAAAGGGTGTTAAATTCCAGTTCTCCAAGATAAATCAGTCCAACAAAATTTTCCAGATTGTACACATCAAGAACTAGAACTAAGTAGCTTCAAGTCAACTTATTCTTGTGTCGATTCACACCAAAATTTTTGTGTCGATAGCTAGGTTCATTTTCAATCCGTAAAGTCCATCCCCGAAAGTCTAGAAACCACGTCCAAGTTGCAGTGGTTTAGATCCTAAATTTGCCACCAAAAATTCCAGATTTCTCTTCAAAGTGTCAAATTCCAGATTTTCCTTCGAAGAGTCAAACTTTCCAACCTTGTTCGAGTTGATTTCCTAGCTTTCTTATGTCACTATTTTCATTCTTTTCTAGTAGCTTTTGCTCATAAATTCCAGTTGTTCTAGCCCCAAATACATCCTCAAAACTCCAGTTGTTAAGTGTCACGCAATTTTCAGATTTTAAGTCAAGTACTCTTATCAAGTCTATTGTCTTGAATTTCTAGTCCTTACCACTTTGCTAATTGAATTGTTGAGCCATCTTGATCAAATTGTGAGCAATTCATATTGTCTTGAGGATTGTGATCAAGGACTTGAAAGAGTTGGTAAGGTCAATAGAGTGTGATATACTTGAGTGATACACGAGTGACGAGCGCAAACACGAGAGCTTGTGTGTTGTGAGGAATTTCTTTTCTTTGCTAACCAATTTTGCAGGTCACTTAACCATGCCTTGTAGAGCTGTATCTCGTTCGTATCATCAAGAATTCTTGGAGTACGAACCTTCTAAGAGGAGGGGTTTTGATCACTCTAGTTCCAAAACTTCTTCGAGATTGTCGTATTCACTACATGAGTTTCGTTCACTTCGGGAGGAAATGGATCATTTTCGTGCTTTGTATGCATATAAAAGATATAAACGTGCTTGTGATGAGTATGAGGAGAAGCAAAGAAATTTGTATCGAGAATCTAAGTCGAGATCATCCTCAAGCAAACGAGATTCATCCAAGGAATGTTGTGACAATCAAGTCATGGAACCTAAGAATTCTCGGATTGAGTCAAAGTTTCATGAACCAAAGGATGATTTCCTAAGTTGGACTAAAGACTGGGTTGATTCTATGAAGGAGGAATTTAGACAAGTGATGAATTAATACTTTGAGCAACTTAATCACATGTCAACCGATGTTAATAAAGGAGATGTTCCTTCTAGTCCACCAGGCAGATATAAGGAAATTGTTGTAACACATGAGAGTGCGAGTAATGTCGTAGAGTTTGAACATGAGGTAAAAATCGAGGGCAATGAGTTAGAACAAGAGATGGGAAATTCTGATAAGTTGAGTGTAAAATCAAGTGAGCTACTTTTGAGTGAGAATTTGTGATCTTATTGCTTTCCTAACCAACTTACCTTTGCTTTGTTTAGTATTTCTTCTTTGTGCAAATTAAGTGAAACCAAGTGGAGTTAGTCATGCAATGTTCCATTTCTAAGTCACTTGTACACTTTGACAGCTTCCACGGAGTTTGTCATCAAGCAATTAAGTCCGTTTGGTATCACTTCATGGAACAATTCTAATTCAAAACTGTCTGTACCAATAAAGAGTCTATTAGAGCTCATTTTGGTGGAAAAATTTCAGATTTTGATTTTTGTTCATTAACTTTGGGTCCTTCATCATTTTTACTTTAATTTGGGCATAATTTCAGCCCTAACTCTTGTAGTTCTTATGCAGATTTTGAGGAAGAGTGTGACAAACCAGCAATGACCAAACTAGATGAATTGGTTGCTGGAAGGAACCACGAATTGTCCAAGAGAGTTTTAACATTTAACTCTTGTTCTAAACCTTCTTGCCATATAGCTAATAATGTTCCATTGTTTATATATCCAATTTTTGGTTCAAGTCAAACTGAGGTTATTTTGTTTTTGTAGGTTGTAAAGCTGTCCGTGAACTTTCAGCTTTGATTAAAGAAGTGCAACCTGATTTTCTACTTGTTCCTGTTGCAAATGAGGATCCAAAACAAGCTGCGATCCATGATTTTTTCAGTCTCAATCAGCTCGTGGATTTGAGTAGTCTTTCTTCACCCTTGATGTCTTCATCATTCCCTTGTTCACATGAAGATGAAGCTGCCGAATTCATCATGTTGCTACCAATAAAAGTTGAGTTTTATGCGCAATTTGAGTTTGAGTATCAAGAGTTTGTCTAGACATCATGCTACTAAGATTGTCTTCATTCACGTGATTCCATCGTTATTGCACCTTAAGCGATCCATCACTTTGAGGGCAAATCTTTTCAAAAGGAGGGGAATGATACGAGTCCAAAGAGCTGCCCGTGCCTTATTTCAAGATTCTCTCATGATTCGTTGGTGTCCAATGAATAGAGTTAACAACAAGTGCCCGACTTGAGTAAGAACCATGGGAACCATGGCTTAAGACCTAGCTAAAGGTCACGGATTGATTATGTTTATGTTTTCTAATTTTTGGTCTGTGTTTAGTTAGTCATTAGTTGGTTAAGTACACAGTTAGATCATGTGGATCAATGTTGTTAGTCGAACTCGAGTTAGTTTTTTTTTAGCCAAATTAGGTTTAGTTTAGTTAATTCCTAGTTCTAGTTAAGTTAGGAGTTGAGTCTTGTAAGCCTATAAAAGGCATCACTTCCCTTTAATTAAGGGGGAAAACGATTTTATGAAAATGTGAGAGTTTAACTCTTTTCTTGGTTCCTTTGTGAATGCCCCTTGATACAAAATGAGTTGTGTCTCCTTTGTTCAAGTTTTGGCTTATCAATTCAAGACCATGTTGAATTGTGGCACCTTTCTACTCTTCTAAACAATCTCAAGTTGTCCTTGATCGTTTTAGAATCCATCTTTTGTATCCATAACCTGATCCAAGACTAGTTCTTGCTGGGTCAAGTTCACATCATTTAGGAATCATTAGCGCCAGTCACCCTGCATACTTTGGCTGGGGCTCTTGAGAAAGCCAAGAGAATTGAAAATGCTTAGTCCAACTTAAGGCTTTTCAAGCTAGAAAGAAAAATGCCTCTAGCCCTACTCTCGGGCAATCTCGAGGAAATGTCCTACCGTCCAAAGCTGGAAAAGGAACTAGTGAATTGAGATTTTCACCTGGAACTCAGAACCAACCAACCGGGACTCCACCCAAAGAAGCTCATGTAGAAAGAGGACAACAAGGACGGCCTCCCAGTGGAGGGCAAACATCGGGCTCCTAGACAGCATGTGGATACTGTGGAAAAGAAAATCAATCCGAGGAAAACTGTTGGGTGAAGGGACGAAAATGTTTATTTTGTTGAAGTTCGGAGCACCAAATTGGTAGTTGCCCAACTAAGTTACCAAGGGGTACCAACACCCCACCACCTGCACTTCGACAGACTAATAATGAAGGGAATCGACAGAAAGTACCAACTAGAGTATATACTTTAGAGTGGCAGTACGTGCTAGAGACAACTGAGGCGGTAGAAGGTACGATCCCTGTCTTTAATCACTTAGCTAAGATTTTGATTGACCCTGATGCCACGCATTTATTTGTAACTTTCAATTTTATGCGTGAAATTGATATGAAGTCTAACAAACTGCCTTATGATTTAGAAATTAAAACTCCAACTAGTGATCAAGTTTGATAACCAATGTGGGGTATAGAAATTGTGAGATTAAAATTGGGAAAAGAAAATTGTTGGAGGATCTTATAACTTTACCCATTTGAGGTTATGATGTTATATTGGGTATGAATTGTTTAGTCCAGTATCATGCTCAGGTGGACTGTAGAACTAAGATGGTAGAATTTCATATTCCAGGGAACCAATTCTAAGATTGGATATGAAGGGTAGAATGGCTTTGCCTGACCTTATTTCAGGAATACAAACTAGAAAATTGCTGAGTAGAGGGGCACAGGGTTATTTGGCTTACTTAATTAATACTCCAAATGATAAGGTGAGAGTTGAATATGTTCCAATAGTAAAGGATTATCCAGACATTTTCCCTCGGGAACTAATGCCATTACCACCTGAGAGAAAGATAGAATTTAAGATTTAATTGTTATCTGAGGCAAATCCTATCTCCAAGACACCTTACCGAATGGCTCCGGCCAAACTTAAGGAGTTAAGAATCCAATTACAGGATTTATTAAAGCAGGGTTTTATACAGCTGGGTGAGTTACCGTGGGGAGTTCCAGTGTCATTTGTGAAGAAAAAAGATAGAGGTTTGAGACTATGTCTCGATTATTGGGGTTTGAATAACCTTACAGTTAAGAATAAGTATCATCTGCAACATATTGATGAGCTATTTGATTAATGACAAGGGGCAATCGGGTTTTCTAAGATAGACTTTGGCAAGGATACTATCAATTGAGGATTAAGAAGGAAGATGTACTTAAAACCGCTTTTAACACTCGATATGGACATTACAAATTTGCAGTGATGCCATTCGGATTGACTAATGCACCAGCAGTTTTTATGGATTTAATGCATCGGGTGTTTAGGTTTTACCTGGATCAATTTGTGGTGATTTTCATTGATAATATCTTAATATTCTCCAAAATCCAAGAAGATC